>NC_091057.1:33365999-33675965 GCF_000393655.2 Nicotiana sylvestris
AATTTGGATATTTCAATATGACACTTTATCTGAATGAGTTTTAAAATGATATATCCTTCTCTTGGAGGAAAAGAAAAGTACTCTTATCCACCATGAAAATACGAATTCACCACTAAGAGTTATTTTTTTTTTAAATACACTTACTTAATATAACGTTCTAACACGATGATAATATATTTGCGGTATTGAACAATAAAATGAAAAAATTACTTAGGAGAAAGAGGAGCCTCATACACATAATTCATGAGGGGAAAAACGTTATCTACACCCAACTAGGGGATATTCGTTCATCGGTGGATTGTGTATGTAGGAATCTTCCATCTCCTCTTGTCACTTATTAGAAAAGGCCATTTGTTTGGCCCCTCCTAATTTGACCAAATCCTAGGAAACAACCAAACAAAAATCTTGTGGTCATGCTTCTCTAATTAACTAACAAAATGTAGTTGTGGTTTGTCATCCTTCGTATGAGAGCCTAACTTATAGGGACGGTGGATAAGAGGAGAGCAATTTTTTTTTTTTTTTTCGGTTTTTCACATGGTGTCCGGTACCTATATTAGGGCCCAATTAAATACGAATTTGCGCCGGAAAGTCTCACATTTAGGGATAAAATGCTCCCTAACAAAGGCAACTCCATACCTAGGGACTCGAACTCGAGACCTCTAGATAAGGATGAAAAAGTACTTACCACAACCCTTGTTGGTGGAGAGGAAATTTTTCATTATCACCGACTAACTTTGATCACGATGGGAATGAACTTCTCAAAATTAGCGACATGGTTGGATTAGGAAAAAGGGTGCACAAGGTATCACATGTTTTACGCAAAGTCTCGAGAAAGGCCGCATCCCAAAGAATGTAATGTAGACAGTCTACCGTAATACAAGTATTAGTGGTTGCTTACACAACCCAAACCCATAACTTATAGGACACATGGAGATAACTTTCCTGTTGCTCCAAGGATCCCCCACTACTAGAAATTCGATAAAAAGCGACCACATATAGCGACCAACGTTGGTCGCTTATCTCAATATACCAGCCAAAACGCGTCTAAACAGGTTTGGCCGCTATATTGGTGGTCCTTTTACCTTAGCGACCAACTTTGGTCGCTAAGGTAAAAGGACCAAATGTTTAGTGTAAACAAAATACCGACCAACTTTGGTCGGTACAATATTTTAATAATATAAATTTAGCGACCAACGTTGGTCTGTATATATAAATTACGGTATTTTTTTAATTATTATAATTCAAAAATTAGCGACCAACGTTGGTCTGTAAATTAAAATATATATTATTTTAAAATATATATATATTTAACAATCTGTGTTCATAAGCGACCAACTTTGGTCGCTTATTTTTAATTTTTTAATTTCTTTTACATATAAGCGACTAACCTTGGTCGCTAATTTCCAGGATTTTTTTTAATAAAATCTGGGTTCACTAGCGACCAACCTTGGTCTCCAATTTTTAATTTTTTAATTTTTTTTAGACATAAGCGATCAACCTTGGTCCTAATTGCCAGAATTCTTTTTAATAGGTAAGCAACTAACTTTGGTCGTTTTTTCTGGGTAATAATTTTGGCATAAAATGCCCGTTTTGGCAGCTCACCACCTGCCAGCATACCAAAATCCCTAAATAATAATATAATTCAATTCATAAACTACAATTTCAATACCAAAATCTCCAAAACAACCCAACAACAACAATATAACAACAACAACAATAACAACAACAACACAACAACAACAACAACAACAACAACAACAACATAACAACAACAACAACAACAACGCAATTCAAAAACACATTAAAACCAACAAATTAAAGTTCAATAGAACTAACAAATTAAACTAACAAAACTAAGTTAACGCTTATTACAACTAGTTCAAAACCGATTCTATTTGTCTAGTTTAAAGTATATAAAAGTCAAGGAGTGTTTTGTAAAACATCATTATCTTCACCGTCTGATGAATTATCACCAACAAGACGGTATAGAGAAGGGTCTACTTGTCGAGGACGGGAAGAACGATCACGGTAAGGACAGGAGGAACGAGCACGGGGAGGACGGGAGGAACGAGAACGGGGAGGATGGAAGGAATGCTCACGTTCAAGTCGAGCCTTCGGCGATAACTCACGAGACCGGGGAATCGGAAAAGCTCCAAAATCTAGGAGAGTTTTGAGCTGAGCTTGCATGCCAATGTATTGAGCATCTCTAAGCTTTTCTCTTTCCTTGGCCGCTTCTAGCTCGGATGCGAGCTTTGTCATAGTCTCCCGCATATTGGAGAGGCTCTCCCCATCAAGTTGCTTGCCTTACGAGGAAGTTCCTATTCCTTGCATTCCACACTTATAGCGATGGAATTTCTTAGTAGGAAGACCGTATACCTTTCCCCATTTTGAACCGCCATCAGCCTCCATCCATATTCTTTCAGCATCCTCGTCCGAAGGTTGGATTGGCTCGCCCGACTCATTAGGTGGCTGACTACGTATGAATTCTTCCATGTCAGCTGTGAAGCGACACTATAAGAAAAATTACATTGAATTAGTATTTCAAAATTTATATAAAAGTAAATCAAAATACTTAATGAAAAGTGAAAACTTATATGTACAGTCGAGGCTCGACCCTCGACCCACCTTTCTTGATCCGTCTCTTTCTTGTTCTTTACAATATGAGTCTCCTTGAATAGCTCATCTTGTTTCATTGGACGCCCCAACTTTTTTTCCTGTAAACTTATAAATTTTAGTTAATAAATAGAATAGATATACTTTGAAAATTAAAATAAATTAAGCAATTACATACCAATCTTCTTTTTATTATCCCTATGATGATCGCACCTCCAGTGTGCAAGGAGCCTCCCTTCTCAGATGCGCGAGCTTTCTTTCCTTTTTCGCTCTTCTCTAAGAACTTTGCGGTAAGCCATTGCCTTTGCAAATCCTCCCATAAATTTTGAAGCAACTAGTCAGGCTTCTGGTTCAACTTTCTAGCTTTGGAGAAACTATGCAACAACCGCTTGCGAGCTTTGAGATTAAAATTTGCAGCCACGTCCGCGCTATACTGGTGTTCCCATACACACTTGCTCTGTATTTCAAAAGTTAAATATTATATGGAAATATCATAAATATAAATAATTATACTGCTTAAAAGAACATTTATACCTTAAATTGATTGAAAATTTGCTCCTTCAGCGAGAATGAGAATTCACTCCAAGGCACGTAAGGGCCATCATAAAGCTTTCTGGTGGCTTTGGTGATTATTCTCGTAGTAATATTACTTGGTATAAACCTATAATTTAACAAAAAAAATACATTAATATCTCAGTACAAACTATACAAAACAATAAATGTAAAAATAACAAATAACTCTTACCCATCACCCTCAGGGACTATGATGATCCTGCCATATTGATCATAATGCACCTCCTTGTCATCATCAACATCACCGTCCGAAACATGTATATCAGAGGCATGTGTGGAAGGTGTAGGGGGGTCAGAGCTACTATATCGCAGGCGAAGGCCTGAAATAGATGGAGTCGCTGATGAAGATGGCTCTGATCTCTGTGACTCCGACATAGCTGGATGGATCGCAAGTGGCTGTGATACTGATGGTTGTGACCCAAGTGGCTGTGACCCGAGTGGTTGTGACACGGATGGATGTGATCCATATGGATGTGACATGGATGGATGTGATCCATGCGATGCAGATGGCTGCGATCCATGTGGTCGTGAGGCAGTTGGACTGTATGTCGGACGTATAGTCCTATGGCCCTGTGATGAAAGATCTGGTGTCTTCATGAAGGTGTAGGGCTCATGATGCTGTGGTAGCTCAGAATAGCCTTGGGGAGGAGGATAAGATATAGGCATAGGCATATGTACCTCTGAAGAAGGTGGAAAGGATGGTGTATTATCTTCTACCCTCATCTTTCCTTTCCTAGCCTTTTCTCGACCCCGAGAACCAGTAGGGTCATTGTTACCTCGACCCTTGCCTATCATCTACATAATATAATATATATTTAGATTGAAACATATAAGCAACTAGCTATAAAACGAAAGTTATTAAAGAAACCAACTTTTTAAAGCTCATCGGCGTATTGTTCCTCATCCGAGAATTCTTCTTCCTCACTAGTTTGAGCTTCATCAGTTGATTCTTCTTCCTCATTTTCTATAATTGTTACTTCATTTATATCAACTTCTTCCAATATGTTTTCAGGATGTTCCAAATCATTTTCTAAAAGTTCGTCCACTATTTGGTGAACACTGGAGATATCGTTTTGATATGCAACATCTGACACATTCTCGACTTCCACCCTACCTGCAGGCTTAGTTTTTATTACAACCCACCAATCAGACTTATTCCTCTACAATGGATAAGGAGCATAATACACTTTCCTAACATTATGTGCAATTATGAAAGGTTCATAGCGATCATACTCCCTCGTATGATTAACCTCAATTATGTTTTATTGGTTGTGTACTCTTATACCTCTTGTTGGATTTGGGTCAAACCACTTGCATCTAAAGAGTAACAATTTCTTATATGGCCAACCTGTATATTCTAGTTCTATTATTTCTTTGAGCACACCATAATAATCAATATCTCCAACTTGGTTGCCATCACCATCTTGAACCCACACCCCGCTGTTGTTGCTATTTTTATTTTTAGAGCAATCCTCTGTATGAAACTTATAACCATTCACAACGTACTTAGACATTGTTGTGACCTGAAGCCCAGGTCCCCAAGATATATCTTTCAAAAATTGATTTACACTATTATTTGGATCATTTACCTACATATTGTTAAAAAAATTCATAAGTTGACATAACTTCCAAACGTTGTTTACCTACATAGTGTTAGAATATTATAAGGATAAACTTACAAATTATTTGAACCACATATCAAATCTCGTATATACAACATCATGGACAAATTGACCCACGAAGTGACTGTGACATATCAAATATTTTTAGTAGTTGCATTGAGAGGTAATCACAGTAAATTTTATATTTTGATAACTACTAAATCAATACTTACTTGAGAAATGATACAACTTCGGTACAATTTAGCAACACATGAAGTGTAGCTTGTACTCCATATCACTCAAACTTCTCTTTCTAACATCTTTAGAACATCGACCTAGTTGATTGAATATGGACATAGGCGGATATAATGGATCATTCACACATTCGACCGTGTACCTATTGGGCCTATTCCTAGCACATGTCACATTACTCTCAAAATAATAAGAACAAAAATGAGTAGTTTCCTTTGCAAGATAAGCTTCACATATAGATCCTTCAATCCTATTCCTCTGCTTAACAAATTGTTTGCATTTGCCAATTGTCCTACATAATTTCTGTCGCGACCCGAATTTCTCACCCTCGGGAGTCATGATGGCGCCTATAGGTGAAAGCTAGGCAAGCCAAATTATTCTAATTACTTAACCTTTTCCAAATTTTAAACCATTATCAGTGATGAGTAGGTTTCATACAAATAGCGATAATAATTAAGCGGAAGACAAAATCTGATAATTTAACTTAATACAAACCGCGGAAGTCTTAATACAACTCTACCCAAAATTTGGTGTCAGAATTTCATAGACTATCTAATATTACTACAAATAAAGTCTAAATAAAAATACATGAATTTGTCTCTGAATAAGTAAAAACAGAAAAGAAATGATAGAAGGAGACGCTAAGGCCCGCGGACGCCTACAGGACTACCTCGGGTCGCCTGTTGAACTGAAGGCAGCAACCTCACTGCGATCCAAATGCTCCGGTACCAGTATCTGCATACAGTGCAGTGTGTAGTATCAGCACAACCGACCCCATGTGCTAGTACGTGCCTAGATAAACCTCGGCGAAATAGTGATGAGGCTAGGACCAGACTACCAAATAAATCTGTGTAGTTAAATAATACAACGGAAAATAAAAGCAGATACTCATAGCAAAGATGGGAGGGGGGAAGAACATGTTGCGGGGAGTATCAGATAATAACAGAATATCAAAGAGGAATGTAAAAAATCCAAAATCCAATTACTAACAATGATAAGGAAAAGAAATACAAAATCTACTTTCATTTCATATCTTGTTGCAGGCGTGCAACCCGATCCCATTTCATATAACTCATTGCAGGCGTGCAACCCGCTCCCATTTTATATATCTCGTTGCAGGCGTGCAACCCGCTCCCATTTCATATATCTCGTTGCAGGCGTACAACCCGCTCCCAATTTATATATTTCCGTGGCGGCGTGCCACCCGATCCCATTTCATATCAATAACAATCACAAAGGAATCCCGACAAGGGAACAAGAGTATAACAACAACATCCAGTCAAGGGAAATAATATCGTAAACAATAACATCCTGGCAAAGGAGACAATGTCATAACAATAACATCCCGGCAAGGGAACCAGCAATGATAATCAACATTTTAAGTATGAATAAATCTCAACGGAGTCACAACAATTACAAAGCTAGACCCACGGGCATGCTTGACACCGACGTATAGACACTCGTAACCATGCCTATACGTCGTACTCCACGATTAACACATAGCAAATAAGACACAACTCCTAATCCCTCAAGCTAAGGTTAGACCAAATACTTATCTCGATGCCGTGAACACAATTCAAGCCTCAACTACCGCTTTACCTCTTGTTTCCAGCACCAACTCGTTTGTATCTAGCCACAATTTACTTAATTATATCAATTGATGCTAAATAAATCAATTCTAATGCATGAAAATAAGTTTTTAATATTTTTCCCAAAAAGTCAAAAATCAACCCCGGGCCCACATGGTCAAAGCCTGAGGTTCGAACCAAAACCCAATTACCCATTCACCCACGAACCCAAATGTATAATTTGTTTTGAAATCGAACCCCAAATCGAGGTCCAAATCCCCAAAATTTGAAAAACCTAGGTTCTACCCAAAACACCCAATTTCCCCCTTGAAAACCCTTGATTTTGGGTTGAAATCATGTGAAAAGATGTTAAAGATTGAAGAAAATGAGTTAGAAATGACTTACAATCGATTTGGAGAAGAACCTTTCTTTGGAAAATCGCCCAAGAGAGTTTATGTTTTGAAAGAGTTTGAAAAATGAAAGATTTTCGGCTAAGTTATGAATTTGCAGGTCGCAGATGTCGCAATTGCGAACCCTTCAGAAGACTGTCATCTTCGCATTTGAGAAGATTGTTATCGCATTTACGACCACCCCATATTTCTGAGGGGTTCGCATTTGTGAGGCAGCGTCGCATTTGCGACTTGGGTCTTCTGCATTTGCAAATGCGAAGTTTGTAGACCTGCAACATACCAGAAATTCTTAAGTGCAAATTTCACTCCGTGGCCTATCCAAAACTCACCCGAGCTTTCGAGGCTCCAAACCAAACATGCACACCAACCTAATAACATCATATGGACTTGCTCGTGCAATCAAATCCTCAAAATAACGTCAATAACTATGAATTTACCATCAAATCCAAAGGAAATATCATGTACTTTTCAAAGTTTCAAATTTTACAACTAAGGTTCCGAATCACGTCATTTCAAGTCCGTTTCTTACCAAATTTTACAGGCTCAATTTAAATCATATATAAAACCTGTACCGGGTACCAAAACCAAAATACGGGGCCGATACCATCAATTTCAAACATATTTGTTTTCCAAAAACTCATATATACTCTAGAAAATAATTTTCTTTAAAAATTCATTTCTCGGGCTTGGGACCTCGGAATTCGATTCCGGGCATACGCCCAAGTCCCATATTTTCCTATGGACCATCGGTACCGTCAAATCACTGGTTCGGGTTCGTTTACCCAAAATATTGACCGAAGTCAACCTAAATTCATTTTAAATGTAAAATTCATCATTTTTCATAGATTTTCACATAATGGCTTTCCTGATATACGCCCGGACTGCGCACGTAAATCGAGGAGAGATAAAAAGGAGGTTTTAAGGCCTCGGAACACGGAATTCATTTTTAAAATAAGTGATGACCTTTTGGGTCATCACATTCTCCACCTCTAAAATAACCGTTCGTCCTCGAACGAACATAAGAAGGATGTACCTAGGTCAGAGAAAAGATGGGGATAACGGCTCTGCATATCGGACTCGGACTCCTAGGTCGATGCCTCAACAGGATGACCTCTCCACTGAACACGAACAAAAGGGAAACTCTTCGATCTCAACTGACAAAGCTGGCGGTCTAGAATAGCTACCGGCTCTTCCTCATAGGACAAGTCCTCGTCCAACTGGACAGTGCTGAAATCTAACACGTGGGATGGATCAACGTGATACTTCCGAAGCATGGACACATGAAACACTGGATGCACGGCTAATAAACTTCGCGACAACGCAAGTCTGTAAGCCACCTCTCCCACTCGATCAAGAATCTCAAACGGGCCAATGAACCTAGGGCTAAACTTTCCCCTCTTCCCAAATCTCATCATACTCTTCATAGGCGACACCCAAAGCAACACCCGCTCACCGACCATGAATGCCAAATTATGAACCTTAAGGTCGGCATAACTCTTTTGCCGGGACTGAGCAGTACGAAGCCTATCTTGAATAATCCTGACCTTGTCCAAGGCATCCTGTACTAGATATGTACCCAACAACTGAGCCTCTCCTGGCTCAAACCATCTAACCGGTGACCGACACCGCCTACCATATAAAGCCTCATAAGGAGTCGTATGGATACTCGTCTGGTAGCTCTTGTTGTAGGCAAACTCTGCTAAAGGCAAGACCTAATCCCACGAGCCTCCAAAGTCCATGACACAAGCTTAGAGCATATCCTCCAAAATCTGAATAGTACGCTCGAACTGCCCGTCCATTTGAGGATGAAATGCTGTGCTCAACTCCACCTGTGTGCCCAACTCCCGCTGAACTGCTCTCCAGAAATGTGAGGTAAACTGCATACCTCGGTCCGAAATGATAGACACGGGCACACCATGAAGACGAACAATCTCCCGGATATAGATCTCAGCTAACCTCTCGAAAGAATAGGAGACTGCCATAGGAATAAAATGTGCTGACTTGGTCAGCCTATCAATAATAACCCACACTGCATCGAACTTCCTCTGAGTCCGTGGGAGTCCAACAACGAAGTCCATAGTGTTACGCTCCCACTTCCACTCAGGAATCTCAATCTTCTTAGAACAAACCACCAGGTCTCTGATGCTCGTACTTAACTTGCTGAAAATTCAAACACTGATCCACATATGCAACAATATCCTTCTTCATCCTCCCCCACTAATAATGCTGTCGCAAATCCCGATACATCTTAGCGGCGCCCGAATGAATAGAGTACCAAGAACTGTGGGCCTTCTCTAGAATCAACTCTCGGAGCCCATCCATATTAAGCATGCAAACTCTACACTGCAGTCTCAAAAATTTATCATCTCCTAATGTAACCTACTTGGCACCACCGTGCTGCACCGTGTCCCTAATTACACACAAATGAGGATCATCATACTGCCGAGCTCGGATACACTCTAATAAAGAAGAATGAGTGACTGTGCAAGCTAACACACGGTTAGGCTCAGAAACATCCAACCTCACGAACTGATTGGCCAATGCCTGAACATTCAAAGCAAGCGGTCTCTCACCGACCGAAATATATGTTAAACTGCCCATACTGGTTGACTTTCTATTCAAAGCATCAGCCACCACATTGGTCTTTCCCGGATGATAGAAGATGGTGATATCATAGTCTTTCAATAGCTCCAACCACCTTCTTTGCCTCAAATTTAGCTCCTTTTGCTTGAACAAGTACTGCAGACTCTTGTGATCCGCGAACACCTTACATGACACGCCATACAGATAATGCCTCCAAATCTTCAACGCGTGAACAATGGCTGCTAAGTCCAAATCATGAACTAGATAATTCTTCTCATGAATCTTTAACTGACGCGAATCATAAGCAATGACCTTTCTATCCCACATTAGCACCGCACCAAGTCCAATACGAGATGCATCACAATAAACTGTATAAGGCCCTGAACCTGTGGGCAAAACCAACACCGGCACCGTAGTCAAAGCTGTCTTGAGCTTCTGAAAGGTCACCTTACACTTGTCCGACCACCTGAACTGGGCACCCTTCTGGGTCAACCTAGTCATCGGGTCTGCAATAGACGAAAACCCCTCCACAAACTGACGATAATAGCCTGTCAAACCCAAGAAACTCCGGATCTTCGTAGCTGATGCTGGTCTAGGCCAGCTCTTGACTGCCTCTATCTTCTTCAGATCTACATGAATACCCTTTACTGATACCACATGACCCAAGAATGCAACTGAACTTAACCAGGACTCACACTTTGAAAACTTAGCATACAACTAACTATCTCTCAAAGTCTGAAGAACCATTCTCAGATGCTGCTCATGCTCCTCCTGGCTGTGGGAATAGATCAAAATATCATCAATGAAGACTATCACGAATGAATCCAAGTAAGGCCTGAACACTTGGTTCATCAAATCCATAAAAGCTATTGGGGCATTTGTCAACCCAAATGACATCACCAAGAACTCACAATGCCCGTACTGAGTGCGGAAAGATGTCTTAGGGACATTGGATGCCCTAATCCTCAACTGATGGTAGCCAAATCTCAAGTCAATCTTCGAAAATATCTAGGCACCCTGAAGTTGATCAAACAAATCATCAATCCTCGGCGATGGATACTTATTCTTGATTGTAACCTTGTTTAACTGCCGGTAATGTATACATATTCTCATCGATTCATCCTTCTTCTAAACAAACAACACTGGTGCACCCCAAGGTGAGACACTAGGTCTAATGAAGCCTTTATCAAGCAAGTCTTGCAACTGTTTCTTCAATTCTTTCAACTCAGGCAGGGCCATACGATACAACGGGATAGAAATGGGCTGAGTGCCCGGAGTCAAATCAATGCAGAAGTCAATATCCCTGTCGGGTGGCATCCCCAGCAGGTCTGAAGGAAATACCTCAGGAAACTCACGAACAACAGGCACAGAATCAATAGAAGGAACTTCAGCACTAGAATCACGAACATATGCCAAATAGGCCAAACACCCCTTCTCGACCATACGCCGAGCCTTCATACATGAGATAACACTACGGGTACAATGACCAAGAGTCCCTCTCTACTCTAAACGAGGCAACCCCAACAAGGCTAAGGTCATAGTCTTAGCATGACACTCCAAGATAGCGTGGTAAGGTGATAGCCAGTCTATCCCCAATATGACATCAAAATCAACCATATCCAAAAGTAACAAATCTACTCGAGTCTCAAGACCCCCAATTACAACTATACATGAACGATGGACACGATCTACCATAATAGAATCACCCACTAGTGTAGACACATATACATGAGCACTCAAGGGACTACTAGGCATGACCAGATATGGTGCAAAATAAGATGACACATAGGAATATGTAGACCATGGATCAAATAAAACTGAAGCATCTCTACTACAAACTAGAACAATACTTGTGATAACTGCATCGGAAGCCTCAGCCTCAGGCCTAGCTGGAAGAGCATAATATCGGGGCTAGGCCCTACCACTCTGATCTACTTCTCTAGGACGACCTCCTACTGGCTGGCCTCCACCTCCAGCGGCCTGAGCTCCACATCTAATACCTATACCACCAACTTTAGCACCTCTACCTCTACCTCTAGCTGGCTGGGCGGGCGGTGGAACACTCGATGCCTGAACCATGACACGGGAACCCTGGTGCTGAGAATTGCTCGATGCTCGAGGGAAAAATCTAGTAATATGCCTCATGTCGCCACAAGTAAAATAAGCCCTCGGCTGTTGGGGCTAACGACCCTAAAAGCTCTAAAGTGGAGTTGCACTGGTAGGAGTTGGCGATGCACTATAGGACTGCTGATCAGAACACTGTATGTGAGAACCACGACCTCCTAGGGCACCATGAGAAGCCTTAAGTGCTGACTGAAATGGCCTGGGAGGATGGCCCCTACCAAAAGAAACCTTGCTTCCAGATAAGGCACCACTGAACCTGCCCGAATGACGAGGCCTCTTGTCAGACCCTGACCACTCCCCTGCAATAGAATCATCTCAGCTCCTAGCCACATTGGCCGCCTCCTGAAAAGAAATCTCACTTCCCGTATCCATAGCCATTTGCAATCAAATAGGCTGAATGAGTCCCTCAATGAACCTCCTCTCTCTCTCTCTCAGTAGGAAGTATAAGAAGAGCATGATGGGCCAAGTCAATAAATCTGGTCTCGTACTGAGTAACAGTCATAGGACCCTGCTGGAGACACTCAAACTACCTCCAACAGTTCTCCCTCTGAGTGATCGGAAGAAACCTCTCCAAAAATAGCTGAGAAAACTGATCCCAAGTCAAAGCTGATGACCCAACTGGTCTAGCCAAAACAATAATCTCTCCACCAAGTCTTGGCGGATCCAAACAAGCGAAAAGTAGCAAAGTCGACCCCATTGGTCTCCACTATCTTCATGTTCCTGAGAACCTCATGACAGCTATCTAAATAATCCTGGGTATCCTCAGAAGATGCACTGCTGAAATTTGTAGTGAAGATCTTGGTGAACCTGTCCAATCTCTACAAGGCATCAGCAGACATAGTTGCACCATCATCGGTATGAGCTACCACATTCGGTTGAACTGCTCTAACTGGCTGAGCTGCTGGCATCTGAAACTGGGGAGTCATCTGCTCTGGAGTGCAGGTAGCAAGAGTCTGAGCTCCTCCTCCAGCCTGAGAGATGGCTGGTGCTACAGGAAGCAAGCCTGCCCGGGTGACACTCTCCATAAGGCCCACTAGACGGACCAGAGCATCCTGGAGTACTGGGGTAGCGATGAAACCCTCTGGGACCTGAGCTGTGCCCACCATAACTACCTAGGCTGGAACCTCATCATCAAACTCAACCTGAGGTTCCACCACTGGTCCTGCTGCTCTGGGCTGAGCTCTGCCCCTACCTAGGCCTCTAGCACGGCCTCGCCCTCTACCCCTCGTGGGAGCTACTGCTGGGGGCTCGGGCTGCTGATCAGTGGATGAAGCGCGTGTTCTCTCCATCTACGAAAGAAAAGAGTAGAAATTCAATTAATATTGAGAAACCAAACCACACGATAGGAAAAATATATGTGAAAATTTTCCTAACTCTGTAGCCTCTAAAGGATAAATATAGACGTCTCTGTACCGATCCCTCACTCTACTAAGCTTGTCCGTGAATTGTGAGACCTAAGTAACCTAGAACTCTGATACCAACTTGTCACGACTCGGATTTCCCACCCTCGGGAGTCGTGATGGCGCCTACTGGTGAAAGCTAGGCAAGCCAAATTTTTCTAATTACTTAACCTTTTCCAGTTTTAAACCATTATCAGTAATGAGTAAATGTCACACAAATAGCGATAATAATTAAGTGGAAGACAAAATCTGATAATTTAACTTAATACAAAATGCGGAAGTCTAAATACAACTCTACCCAAAATTTGGTGTCACAATTTCACAGAATATCTAAGATTACTACAAATAAAGTCTGAATAAAAATATACAAATCTGTCTCTGAATAAATAAAAACAGAAAAGAAATGATAGAAGGAGATGCCAAGGCCCGCGGATGCCTACATAACTACCTCGGGTCGCTTGTTGGACTGAAGGCAGCAACCTCAATGCGGTCCAAATGCTCCGATATCAGTATCTGCACACAGTGCAGAGTGTAGTATCAGCACAACTGACCCTATGTGCTGGTACATGCCTAGCCTAACCTCGGCGAAGTAGTGACGAGGCTAGGACCAGACTACCAAATAAACCTGTGCAGTTAAATCATATACAACAGAAAATAACAGCAGATATTCATAGTAAAGATGGGAGAGGGAAGAACATGCTGCTGGGAGTATTAGATAATAACAGAATATCAAAGAGGAATGCAAAGAAACCATAATCCAATTACTAACAAGGATAAGGAAAACAAACACAAAATCCACTTTCATTTCATATCATGTTGCAGGCGTGCAACTCGATCCCATTTCATATATATCGTTGCAGGCGTGCAACCCGCTCCCATTTCATATATCTCGTTGCAGGCGTGCAACCCGCTCCTATTTCATATATTTCTATGGCGGCGTGCCACCCGATCCCATTTCATATCAACAACGATCACAAAGGAATCCCAGCAAGGGAACAAGAGTATAACAACAACATCCCGACAAGAGAAACAATATCATAAACAATAACATCCCGACAAGGGAGATAATGTCATAACAATAACATTCCGGCAAGAGAACCAGCAATGATAATCAACATTTTAAGTATGAATAAATCTCAATGGAGTCACAACAATTACAACACTAGACCCACGAGCATGCTTGACACAGACGTATAGACACTCGTAGCCTATACGTCGTACTCCATGATTAACACATAGCAAATAAGACACAACTCTTAATCCCTCAAGCTAAGGTTAGACCAAACACTTACCTCGATGCCGCGAACACAATTCAAGCCTCAACTACCGCTTTACCTCTTGTTTCCACCACCAACTCGCTTGTATCTAGCCACAATTTACTTAATTATATCAATAAATGCTAAATGAATATATTCTAATGCATGAAAATAAGTTTTTCAATGTTTTCCCCAATAAGTCAAAAATCGACCCCGGGCCCACATGGTCAAAATTCGAGGTTCGAACCAAAACAAAATTACCCATTCACCCACGAACCCAAATGTATAATTTGTTTTGAAATCGGACCCCAAATCGAGGTCTAAATCCCCAAAATTTGAAAAACCTAGGTTCTACCCAAAACACCTAATTTCTCCCATAAAAACCCTTGATTTTGAGTTGAAATCATGTGAAAAGATGTTAAAGATTGAAGAAAACGATTTAGAAATGACTTACAATCGATTTGGAGAAGAACCTTTCTTTGGAAAATCGCCCAAGAGAGTTTATGTTTTGAAAGAGTTTGAAAAATGAAAGATTTTCGGCTAAGTTATGAATTTGCAGGTCGTAGATGTCGCAATTGCGAACCCTTCAGAAGACTGTCATCTTCGTATTTGAGAAGATTTTTATCGCATTTGCGACCACCCCATATTTCTGAGGGGTTCGCATTTCCAAGGCAGCGTCGCATTTGCGACTTGGGTCTTCTGCATTTGCGACCAAATGATCGCATTTGCGATCAGGCCTGCCCGAGCCTTCTTTTGCATTTGCGATGCTTTTTTCGCATTTGCGAGCTAGGCTTTGCAAATGCGAAGCCTGCAGACCTGCAACATACTAGAAATTCCTAAGTGCAAATTTCACTCTGTGGCCTATCCAAAACTCACCTGAGCCCTCGGGGCTCCAAACCAATCTGCACACCAACCTAAAAATATCATACGGACTTGCTCGTGCAATCAAATCCTCAATATAACGTAAATAACTATGAGTTTACCATCAAAATCAAAGGAAATCTCATGAACTTTTCAAAGTTCAAAATTTTACAACTAAGGTTCCGAATCACGTCATTTCAAGTCCGTTTCTTACCAAATTTTACAGGCTCAACTTAAATCATATGTAAAACCTGTATCGGGCTCCGAAACCAAAATACGGGCCTAATACCATCAATTTCAAACATATTTCATTTCCAAAAACTCATATATACTCCAGAAAATAATTTTCTTTAAAAATTTATTTCTCGGGGTTGGGACCTCGGAATTCGATTCCAAGCATACGCCCAAGTCCCATATTTTCCTACGGACTCTCCGGGACCGTCAAATCACGGGTTTGGCTCCGTTTACCCAAAATGTTGACCGAAGTCAACCTAAATTTATTTTAAATGCAAAATTCATCATTTTTCACAGATTTTCACATAATGACTTTTCGGATACACGTCCGGACTGCGCACGCAAATTGAGGTAAGACAAAAACGTGGTTTTAAGGCCTCGGAATAAGGCAATATGGTGGTTTTGACCATGTGGGACCGGGGTCGATTTTTGACTTGTTGGACCAACATGGTGGCTAACCATTCTAGCCTTCGGGTTATCATTTGTCTTACCTTTAACATCTATCATTGTGTTGAACAAATTGTCAAAATACCTTTTCTCAATATGTATGACATCAAGGTTGTGACAGAAAAGATTTTTCTTCCAATAAGGCAACTCCCAAAATATACTCTGTTTCGTGCAATTATGAGTAACACCGTATCCGGGGAATCTATAAGGTGGAGCTTTAGTAACTTTACTAAAGTTCTGGACCCTCTCCCAAATTTCCTCACCTGAAAGTATAGGTGGTGGAGAATCATATTCCATTTTATTCTTTTTGAATGCATTTTTCATCCTTCTAAACTCATGATCAGGAGGCAAGAATTGACGATGACAATCAAACCATGATAGCTTTCGGCCATTTTTCAAAGTGAACGCTTTACTATTATTCATGCAGTAAGGACAAGCTAGATTCCCAGCAATCATCCACCCAGACAACATTCCATACACATGAAAATCGTTAATTGTCCATATTAAATTAGCACTCAAATTGAAATTCTGCTTGGTTGATATGTCATATGTTTCAGTACCATCGTACCACAATTGTTTTAGCTCATCAATCAAAGGTTGCAAATATACATCAATCAAACTTTTCGGATTACGTGGACCAGGGATAATACAATTTAAGAATATATATAGACTATTCATGCACAACTCGGTGGTAGATTATAATGTGTAAGAAAGATAGGCCAACATGAATATGGTGTCGCAGATACAGAAAAAGGCGTGAAGCCATCCGCACATAGACCTAACCGAATGTTTCTTGGTTCACTAGCAAAATCTGGATATGTCCTATCAAAGCGCTTCCAAACTTCTCCATCTGAAGGATGACACATAACACCATGTGGTCTTCTATTTTCAAAGTGCCATCTCATATGAGGAGCAGAACTCATCGTCGCATATAACCTCTTTAACCTAGGTATAAGAGGTAAATAATGCATCGCCTTGATAGAGACCATATTTCTGCAGGAAAGCCTCTTGAAACGAGGCTTTTCGCAAAATTTACAACTGTTTAAAGTTGCATCAGCTTTATAATATAATATGCAACCATCTTCACAACAATCAATTCTCATTGACGAAAGTCCTAACTTAGAAACTAATCTCTTTGCCTTATAGAAATCACCAGGTAATTTGATATTATGGTCAACTAGTTCACTCATAAGGTCAATGAAAGAGTCCATGGATGCTTGAGAAATATTCCAATCAGATTTGATACTTAGTAATCTAACTGCAACAAACAGCTCAGAGTGCGGACTTCCTTTACGTAGTGGACGACTAGCTTCCTCTAACTGTTCATAAAAACGTTTCGCATTATCATTAGGAGTTTGTTCAACATTTTCATTGGGCTCACCCCCTAAGTGCATCCCAAAAGGATCCGCAACCATATCATAAATTGTAGAATCACGATTTGTATTCTCCACCGACCTACTACTTTCACCCACAACCATGTTATGAAATATCCCATGGCTACCATCGATCTCTCCATGATTAGTCCACACAAAGTAATTCGCTATAAACCTCTTCCTATAAAGATGAAGCTTAATTTCCTCCGGTTTTCCAAACTTCATACAGTCGCACCTAACACAAGGGCACCTAATTACTCCTTGACTTCGGTATGGTGGAAGTGACATTGCATGTCTCATAAAGTCATCAACCCCTTCCACAAAATCCTCCCACAATCCCCGCCGATTAGGATAATTCCTATTGTACATCCAAGTACAATGTTCCATCTATACAAATAAAAGAAGAACAAATTAATTTAGTTAATTCATATCCTAATCTTTTTTTAGTTAATTAATTTCATATCCTAAATTTTTAATTTATAAACTAAAAGTTCAATTCATAAACTAAAAGTTCAATTCATATCCAAAAAGTTCAATTCATACACTAAAACTTCAATTCATATCCAAAAGGTTTAATTTATAAATTAAAAGTCCAATTCATATCCTAAAATACTCAATTTATAAACTAAAAGTTCAATTTATAAACTAAAATGTCTATTTATAAACTAAAAGTTCAATTCATATCCAAAAAGTTTAATTCATAAATTAAAAGTTCAAATCATATCCTAAAATTACAATTTATAAACTACAAGTCCAATTCATAAATTAAAATTCCAATACATAAACTAAAAGTCCAATTCATATCCTAAAATTGCAATTTATAAACTACAAGTCCAATTCATAAACTAAAATTCCAATACATAAACTAAAAGTCCAATTCATATCCTAAAATTTCAATTTATAAACTAAAAGTCCAATTCATATCCTAAAATACTCAATTTATAAACTAAAAGTTCAATTTATAAACTAAATGTTCAATTCATAAACTAAAAATTCAATTCATATCCAAAAGGTTCAATCATATCCTAAAATTTCAATTTATAAACAAAAAGTTCAATTTATAAACTAAAAGTTCAATTCATATCCTAGAGGCTCAATTCATATCCTAAACCCTAGATTCTAACTAAACTATCAAGACAATACAAAGTATAATTAAAATCTAACTAAACTAAATTCAACACTAATTAGTTAATAAAATTAATTAACAAAACTAATTCAAGACCTATACCCTAATCCTCAATAAATACATTGTTCAAAGAACTGAAATACTAATTGAAACAATAAACTATAATATTGAAATAATTGACAACAAAAATTAGAAATAACAAAGATTCAAGGTTATAATTCAAACCTAGGTTTTTTTAGGTGGAGAAGGAGAGAGAGGGGGGGCAGTACACTGGTGGGCGGCGGCAGTCCGGCGGTTGTCAGCGACGGTGGTGGCGCGGGGTGGGGGAATGAGATTTGTGTGAGGGAAATAGAGAAGGGGAGGGGAAGGTGTTGAGAGAGAGTTGGGGAAATTTTGGGGAAGAAAATAAGAGAAATGGGGGGAACCCCGTTTTTGACTCTATTATTAGAAAAAGCGACCAACGTTGGTCGCTATTCTTGGTCGGTAATTAAGTTTTGACCATTTGACCAAAATAGCGACCAACGCTGGTTTCTATTTCAAAAAAAAATTAAATAATTATTTATCTTTTTGGGTTTTAAATATTATAAGCTATAAAAAATTATTATTAGCTATAAATATTTATTTTATTTAACTACAATTATTATAAATAATTATAAACTATAAGCATAATTGTGACGATCCGGCTGGTCGTCTTAAGAATTAACGCCCCGATCCCCTATTAACTGCTTCCCCCCAGTTTATTTCTGCAATTTTGATTTGCCGGGATATTCGGTTTTAAGTTTTGGAGAGTTTTGGGACACTTAGTCCCTAAATGAAAGCTTAAGTATTGGAAAGTTGTCCGTAGTCGGAATAGTGTGAAGACGGCTTCGAAATGGAAATCTGATGGTTCCGTTAGCTCCGTTGGGTTATTTCGGGGTTAGGAGCGTGTTTGGATTCTATTTTGGAGGTCCGTAGCTAAATTAAGCTTGAAATGTCGGAAGTTGAATTTTTGAAGTTTCCGGTCCGATAGTGAGATTTTGATCCGAGGGTCGGAATGGAATTCCGGAAGTTGGAGTAGCTCCGTAGTGTTGAATGTGACGTGTGTGCAAAATATCAGGTCATTCGGACGAGGTTTGAAAGACTTTTTGATCGAAAGCGTATTTTGAGAAATTTGGAGTTCTTAGGCTTAAATCCTTGGTTAATTCGAGGTTTCGATGTTGTTTTAGGTGTTTTAAGGATTGGTACAAGTTTGGATAGTGGTTTGTGACTTGTTGGTACCTTTGGTTGAGGTCCCGGGGGCCTTGGGATGATTTCGGATAGTTGACGGAAGGATTTTTGAAGTTAAGAAGTTGCAGGTTCAGCTGGTATTTGTCATAACCGCACCTGCAGTTTGGATTCCGCAGGTGCGGAGCCGCAGAAGCGGCGTTGTCACCGCAGAAGTGAAAATAAGGGGGAGCAGCAGAGGCCGCAAATGCTGAAGTATTTACGCACCTGCGTAACTTCAGATGCGGTGAGAAGGTCGCAGGTGCGGAATTAGGGATTTTAATGAGTTGCCGCAGATACGACTTATGTTCCGCAAAAGCGGGACCGCAAATGCGAAAATCGCTGGCAAGAGCATATAAATAGTTGCCTTTGTGAATTTGAGCTATTCTTTCACCATTTTCATCCGGGTTTGAAGCTTTTGAGAGAGATTTTTGAGGAAAACAAAGGGGAATCGCTTGGAGGTAACATCCTTAACTTCATAACTTGTTTTTATGTGATTAAAGACCTAATTAGTGGTGAAAAATTTGGGAAGAATGGGTATTTAGGGCTTGAGTTTAAGAAACCTTTAAATGAGGATTTGAGGGGTCATTTGGACTCCGATTTTAGTGTTCTTGTTATGTATAGACTCATGAGAGTACGAGGTTTCTGAAAATGTAAATTTCACCCGATTCCGAGATGTGGGCCGGGGGGCATTTTGGTCATTTTTCATAATTTCGCGTATTAGCTTAGACTTTAATTGTAGAATCAGTTACTTCAAGTATTATTTACATTATAAAATTGAATTGAATAGATTTGGGCCATTTGAAGTCGAGTATTCATGGCAAGAGCGTGGTTTCAGATTGATTTTTGAGTCGGTTCTAGGTAAGTGGCTTGTCTAACCTTGTGTGGGGGACCTTACCCTTAGGATATGATATATCTGGTAATTGAAATGCCTTGTATGTGAGGTGACGAGTGCGCACTTGAGCTAATTGTTGAAAATCTGGTTTTACTTTAAGTATTTCCATTGAGTTCTTTTTTCCTGCTTTATTCTACTTGCAAATTTAGCGTGTTGTAGTTTAGAAAAGCATGTTTAGTTGACTTAATTGCCTATTTGCTTAAACTGCTTTAATCGCATTACGTGAAGTATGTTAGGCTAGAATTAACTGTTTACTTGGTACGAAATTTGCATTTAATTGAGTATTCTTGTGTTGCTTCTATGTGTTTTTAATTTGGGACTACGGGACGACATCCCGGGAGATCCCCTATACATATTTATGATCTGGATTGAGGTGCGGGATACCAAGAGATACCTGGCACATATATTGAGGATACCAAGAGATCCTCGGGATACAAAGAGATCCCTAGCGTATATTGAGGATACCAAGAGATACTCGGGATACCAAGAGATCCCTAGCATATATTGAGGATACCGAGAGATCCTCGGGATACCAAGAGATCCCTAGGATATAGTGAGGGTACCGAGAGATCCTCGGGATACCAAGAGATCCCTGGCATATATATTGAGGGTACTAAGAGATCCTCGGGATACTGAGAGATCCCCAATTACTTCCTTGTGGTTTGCCTTCATCTCTGTTTCCGTTATTGTACTCTTATTATCCTGTGTAGATTTTTACTGTAGATCCTCAATTGTACTGCTTATCTTATCCTGTCATCTTTATAATTATTTAATCTCAGTAGGGCCCT
Source organism: Nicotiana sylvestris (assembly GCF_000393655.2). Classification (NCBI taxonomy): domain Eukaryota; kingdom Viridiplantae; phylum Streptophyta; class Magnoliopsida; order Solanales; family Solanaceae; genus Nicotiana; species Nicotiana sylvestris. The sequence goes on from NC_091057.1 coordinate 33,387,346, forward strand.
GACCTTCCTCATCACTACCCAACCGAGGTTAGGCTTGGCACTTACTAGTACCGCTGTGGTGTACTCATGCCTCTTCTGTGTATGTTTTTCATGTGCAGATCCAAGTACCGCTACTCAGGCCTATCATCTTTGAGGAGGTGACTGCTTTAGAGACTTCGAGGTACATTTTCCGCGTCCGCAGACTGAGAAGTCCCTTTCTATTCCTGCTTTTAGTATTTATCCCTTATGTACTTTTCTGTTCTTATTAGACATTCTGGAGTTAGAGCTATGTAGTATTGATCTTAGCTTGTGATTTATGGGTTTCCGAGTCTTGGATTTAGGTTTTGGTATTGAGAGTTAAATATTGTGTAAGCCGAGCTGCACATTTAAATATTATTATTACTTTATTCTTATTTTAAATTGTTTCCTTCTGCGAATTTTGATTTTTCTTCAGCAATTTAGGCTTACCTAGTCATAGAGACTAGGTGCCGTCACGATGGTTCACGGAGGGCGAACCGGGGTCATGATAATAATCTTTAAAAAAAATTATATTAACTAAGTAATTACTTTTAATAGATTATAATAGCATCTATGTAAAGGAATGTTTTAAGTTATATTTAAGTATATGAGTAATTTCATACACACGCATAAACTATATTGTAATTGATGATCAATCTTATACATTACTACGTACGAATAATATGACGACCTCACCCATCGTCTCATGAATTACCGCTCCAATTCCCCCATTTATGCTTATTATTGCTTTATTTATCGGTTCTATGTGTGACCGGGTTGGTTGGTTCGGATTCGGAGAGGTTTTGGTAAGGTTTGAGACACTTAGTCTCTTTTGAGGAAGCTTAAGTTGGAAAAGTCAACCAGATGTTAACTTATGTGTTAAAGGGATCGGATGTGAGTTTCGATGGTTCAGATAGCTTCGGGTGGTGATTTGGGACTTAGGAGCATGATCAGAATGTGTTTTGGAGGTCCGGAGTAGATTTCGGCTTGAATTGACGAAATTGGAATTTTGGCATTTTTCGGTTGATAGGTGAGATTTTGATATAGGGGTCGGAAAGGAATTCCGGAAGTTGTAATAGTTTTTTTGTTTTATTTAGGTTGTGTGTGCAAAATTTCAGGTCATTCGGACGTGGTTTGGTAGACATTTTGATCAAAAACGTAATTTAGAAGATTTTGGAATTCTTAGGCTTGAATCCGATGCAAATTTAGTGTTTTGATATTGTTTTGAGCGTTCCAAAGATTGGAATAAGTTTGAATGATGTTATGGGATATGTTGGCATGTTTTTTGAGGTCCTGGGGGCCTCAGGTGAGTTTTGGGTGGTCAATCGGACCATTTCAAGTTGTTGGAGATTGCAGAAAACTGCTGTTGAGAGTTGCAGAAAATTGGCTTTCGCGTTCGCGAAGGGTTAGCAGGTGAGGCTGGAGTTTTGGCCTTTGTGTTTGCGAGGGAGGTCCCACGTTCATGAAGGGCTGGACCATTAAGCATCGCGTTCGCGAGAAGGGAAGCGGCGTTCACGAAGGTTGAGCTGTGGAGTCATCGCGTTCGCGAGGTGGTGGTCGCGTTCGCAGAAGAGGGAAATGTGGTCACCATCAGTTTGTGCTTCGCGAATGCGAGGCTTTGACCGCGTTCGCGAAGAAGGTTTTAATGCCTGGGCAGAATGTTTAAATAACCATTGTCCGCGATTTTGGGGCTAGCTTTCACCATTTTTGAGCGATTTTGTAGCTTTTTGAAGAGAGTTGAAGAGGGAAGGGGGAACACTTGGAGGTAAGATTTATGGACTTAATACTCGATTCTAATATGAATTATATCTAATTAATCATGGAATTTAAGCCTAATATTGAAGAACTAGGGTTTGAAATTGGAGACCTAGAATTTGGGATTTGAGGGGTCGTTTGTGGTTGGATTTTGATGCTTTTGATATGAATGAACTCGGCTAGTGATAATGAGTCTATTGATGTAAATTTTATTGGAATCCGAGGCGTTGGCCTAGGGGTCGGGTTTGGCCAATTTCGGGATGTGTGTTGTAATTTGATTTCTTTTGAGTGGGATTTGTTCCTTTAGCATATTTTGTTGGTTTTGCACTAATTTTGGTTAGATTTGGAGCATTCGGAGGTCGATTCGAGGGGCAAAGGCATCGTGAGCTGGAGATTTGGAATGGATAGAGGTGAGTAATGATTGTAAATGTTGTCTTGAGGGTATGAAACCCCGGATGACACATCGTTGTGCTATATTGAGGTGACACACACGCTAGATGACGAGCGTGGGGTCGTGCTCCATTGGGGATTGTGACTTAGTCCATCCCAAATGACTATTTTACCTCATATTTGACTGAAAACTATTTTCTATCATTATGTTTTGGGCTGAAAGCCATATCTGGGCCTCATGCCAACTATTTGGACCCTTAGGGGATTGCTACTGATATTTCCTCACTGTTTTGACTTTATACTTGTACTCTATCATGATATATTCTACTGTTTTCATAACTCAGCCATGTTTACTCTGTTTTAACATATTAATGATTTTCTAAATGATAATTTGAGTTGAGTGGCTTATGAGATTCTGACTGAGTAAGGCCGAGGGCCTGTGTTGTGAAGATACACTGATTTATGATTATGAGGCAGAGGGCCTGAGTTGTACGCCACGAGGTGGCTTGATATGAGGCCGAGACCCTGTTTGATTATGCCATGAGATGGCTTGATATTGCGCTTGGACCGTAAGGGGCCCCTCCCAGAGTCTGTACACCCCCAGTGAGTGCGGGTACCCATTGTGATATGAGATATAGCCCGAGGGGCTGGTGTTGTTCCATGATATTGTCCAAGGGGCGGATTCTGTTGACATTGTGCTCGAGGGGCAGATTTTTATGTGTTTATCTGTTCTAGTTGCTTTTGTAAGCACGTGATTTTTGACCCTCCCCGGGAATTTTTACATTCTTAGCTTAAATATTTAATTTAGGACTAATATAGCTATTTTGACTATTTTTACTTTATTTTTCTCGCAAAAGAAAAAAATTACAAAAAATATATATATAAATTTTAGTTTATGTATCCCTCATAAACTTGAAAAAAATCAAAAAATTGCACTTTATTTTTGTACTTTATATAATTTCGAAAATTACAAAAAAATATAATTCTATTAAGGTTTTGTAGTCATTTTAATTTGGAAAAAATGCAAAAATATTACTTTATATTTTATCTTTATATAAAAAATGAAAATTACAAAAAAAATAGTTTTATTAATATTTTGTAGCTATTTTAAATCTTGAAAAAATATTAAGAAAATAATAATATAGTTTTGTTTTAAATAATTAGTCTTATTTTAGTAGCTATTTTGCTTATATAGGACTAGTTAAGCAACGTCGTGTTCCTATTTCTCGGGTCCGGGCAAAAGAATAATATTCGGGTTCAAACTACCCGGTTTTAGGCCTAATTTTCGGACCTAGCCCATAATAAACCGAGTCCACGACACGTGGGGAACCCCACCACGCGTGGGGGACATATGCCTTGAACCCCACCACGCATGGGGCTCATTTTTCTTGGCACACACGGACAGATTTTAAAGGGAAAACCCAAAAATGCACGGGGGAGGTTCTTCTTCCTAAAAGAAGAGAAAACCAAAAACCCTAAGGATCCCTACCCCAAAAACCAGACCCGTCGCACCCCCCCCCCCCTTCGCAAAAAAAAAACCACCACTCCCTCATCGTCTCACACTGCCAAACCACCAACCCCCGTTAACCACTCTGTCACCCCCCCAGCTCCGCCATCGTCGACCACTGACCACCAAGCTTCCAGCGAACCTCCATAACTGCCCAAGACACCACGACCAACAGCTCCCCCCTTGTCGTCAAACAACCACTGCCTCCTCGACACCGTCCGAACACCACCCCGTCTCCTCCCAACTCCCTCACCATCGTCACTGACCACCAAGCCTCCAGCTCAACCTCACGTTCAAATACCACGTCCAAGCACCGCCACCAGCAGTCCACCACTGCTGCCTCACGTTCTTCTCCACCAAACACCCACCTCCTTCACGTCCGTCGACCACCAAGCCTCCCCAACAACCTCTGCTGTTCGTCGTTCAGCTCCATCGACCACTGTCCAAACGACCTTCCACAGCCTGCTTCTTCCTCATACCTGAACGACCCCTTCTGTTGCATTCTCTCGAGCCAACATGCTGCGTTGATAAAATCCAGCAGCTAACATCTCGTGCGTTGACTGTTTTTGCCGAGCTTTCCGTCTCCATTGAGGTCGTCGTTGTTCGTCGAGGTCCGGTACGTCGAGGTTGTCCCGAGGTTTCGTCGTTGTTCCTCGTGCAGTGAGGTTCGGCTTGAGTCCCGTCGGGATCATGTTTGTCGCCCTGAGTTTGCCGAGGTTCAAAGGTTAGTGGACCTCAAGTATTAGATAAGAAAATGTTACGTCAAATGTTCGAAAATGCAATATAGAAATTGGTATGATAATTTTCTGCTTATGTTTTCATTGTATGAATTTTTGCCCATTTTGCGTTATATGATTCTTGTTTATTTGATGTCATTTAATTAAGTTTGACTAGTTGTTCTATGACACAAGTTTGACGTTAATTTGTTCGGGGTCCTTTGCTTAGTTCATTCGGACAAAAATTAGCATTAGTACTTGTTGTGACTACTTCCGAAACACTCGTTCACTAAACTCATTTTATTAATTTGTTTTGACAAGTTATGAGATTTTGGTTGTAAAGAAGCCGTAAGGTTTAGTATTGTTAAAGACGTAAAAATGACATCCTTTTTTTTTTAAAAAATAATAATAATAATAAATAAATAAATAAATAAAAAACGAGACTAGCTTCGCCAAATAAAAATGTACAGATTGTGGAGCCCTCGCAAAATATATGTATTAAATACTTAGATTCCGGGACGGGCCGTTTAGTAAATTTAACGGCCCTACCCAAAAATAATAATGCGCTAGTTGCTTTAGGCGCGCCTTTAATAATGTTATCTCCCTAAACTCGGGTGCACATTTATGTGACCCAAATCTAAATCTCAACGGAATCGAAATGTGTCTCTAATCACGGGTATATTGATTATGGCGTGGCCCGAGATGCATTTCCATGACGTTGTAAATTCCTTTTAATAATAAATGAGACGAGCCTCGACAAACAAAAATGTAGAAGCTGCGGGGCCCTCTAAATGTATATATATTAAAATACTTCGAATTCGGGACACGCCGTTTAGCAAATTCTACGGCTTTCCCCAAAATAACAATACGTTAGTTGCTTTAGGCGCGTCTTAATAATTTATTTTTCTTAATTCGGGTTCACATTTATGTGACCCAAATCCAAATCTCAACCGAGTCGAGATATGTCAATAACCACGGGTGCATTGATGTAACGTGGTTCGAGATATATTTTCACGACGTTGCAATTCTCGTAAAAAATAATAATAAAAGCGGTCAAGAGTTTAAAACTTGCACATAGGTTTAACATGTACAAAATCAGATAATCAAGCCAAATATAACAGTTGAGCGACCGTGCTAGAACCACGGAACTCGGGAATGCCTAACACCTTCTCCCGGGTTAACAGAATTCCTTATCTAGATTTCTGGTACGCAGACTGTAATATAGAGTCATTCTTTTCCTCGATTCGGGATTAAAATTGGTGACTTGGGACACCCTAAATCTCCCAAGTGGCGACTCTGAAATAAATAAACCAATCCCGTTTCGATTGTCCTTTAATTGGAACAAACTCCCTTGCATCCCCCCGGGTGCGTAAAAAGGAGGTGTGACAGCTCTGGCGACTCTGCTGGGGAATCAGAGGACCCGGAACCACTGGTTCAGGGTTAAGAATTCGAGTTTAGAATAATTGTTATTATTTGGCTTTATTTATTATTTGATTTTTACATGTTTGAGCCTAATGTGCTAAATGCTGCTTTTACCGCTTTGATATTATTTGAACTGTATATAAATTGTGCCGAAACCTTTCTCTTCTTACCTCCGGGGATGTGCTTACTGGTTGAGACTCCCTATTCTGTTAGTGTCATACCCTAAATAAAAGAGGCTCGGAAAGTTTCTAAGCCGGCTGGCCTTTTGGTTCCCGGAAAGGAGCTCCTTCCTCAGCTCGAGTTGTCCGCTCGGGTACACTGTCTAGAACACCGACCCAGGTTTTTGAACCTAGTATAACAAAGCCACATGCCGGATCCCTAGTAGGAACGTTTATTTGCATCATGTGCATTTGACTTAGGGGACTCAACATAGGGGTTGGGTCCGTCTAGGACAAGCAACCTGAAAATAATAGACCATCTTTCGGCATCCAATGTGCTACATGTTGTATTTAGTCAAGGGCGTATGAGTCATTTGGTCATTTCCAGCATAGTGTTATTTTAATCAAAGCATGGGGAACATTTGTGGAATCCAAGAAGCCTTGGAATTCCCTATGTCCCCCACGCTTGCTTTTTGGGAAAGCACAGGGGGAACATTTGTGGAATCCAAGAAGCCTTGGAATTCCCCTATGTCCCCCACGCTTCATTTTTGAAAAGCACATGGGGAACATTGGCGGAATCCAAGAAGTCTTGAAATTCCCTATGTCCCCCATGCCACATTTTTGAAAATATAATAAATATAACAAAATAAAAAATATATATATATATATATATATAAAACGTTGAAATTCAAAAAAAATAAATAATATTTTGTATGTTTTCATCATCATCCACAAGTTAGAAATAGTGGAAAAGAGGAGAAAATAACAGTGCAGAGATGTGATTACTTATTGTTAGAAAAAAAAATGTCCAAGTAGTGTCGAAACTCTGCCGATTTTGAGAAAATAAGAAAATATATATGTTTTATTAGTTAGTTTTATTAACAACAAAGGAAAAGTAGAAAAAAATCATCATTGTTTTGTTTTGTTTTTCAAAAAAAATAGTTTGTCTTGCCATAAAAATAAAAGTAAAAAAAAGGGGTCTTATTTTTAAAAATATGTTTATTTATTTGTTTATGAAAATGCTGAAATTAAAATAATCCAAAAATATTTTCCATTATTGACTTCTTTAGAAAGTCTTTCTAATTGTTAAAAAAAAAACAACAACAACATATATATATAAAAAAAACCCCGAAAATATTTTGATTCTTCTTTCAAAATACAAAAGAAAATTCAAAATTCAAAAAACATTTTGAGAAACATTTCTTTATCTTTGTAAAATCCGAAAAATATTTTCTTCCTTTCTTTAGAATAAAAAAAAATGAAAATTCAAAAAATATATCTTAGAAGTCTTTCTTTAAAAAAAAAAATCAATCAAAAACTAATACTTCCTTTTTTCTTTTAAAGCCTTTCTCAAATTCAAAAAAAAATAAATTAGTTCATCTGTTTATTCCTGATTGCCCGAACTACGCGGGTTTGATTCTCACCGGATGTGAGATACGTAGGCAACCCTCATCGGGTCCAACCCCACCTTTTAAAAAGCCAAAAAAACAAATAATAATAATAATAACAAAAAAATACATGTCAAATTTTAGTTTTTGTCATAAAGAAGTCGGGTGACGCTGTTTTATCAAGACATAGCCGAATGTTCCCGAAAGGGACGCCGGAAGGCTGACTTTGCATAAACAGCCACCTTTGGGTCATTTTAAGATTTGGTCCAGTTGACCCACACAGCCTTAAAAATCTTCGTCCCCGAGACGTTGACAGGCCGTGTTTGCAATATTGAGTTTCCTATTTTTGAAAAATAATAAAAGAGTCATAACTAAGTCAGGAGATGCTGTTTGTCATAAATAGCCGAATGTTCCCGAAAGGGACGCCGGAAGGCTGACTTTGCGTAAACAGCCACCTTTGGGTCATTTTGAGATGTGGACCCACACAGCCTTAAAAATCTTCGTCCCCAAGGCGCTGAAGGGCCGTGTTTGCAACACTAAGTTGTCATTATAATTTGAAAAAAAAAACAAAGAGTCAGCGGTCAGGTGAATACCGTTTGAATTTTGTCATAATAAGCCGAGCCAGCTTCGGCCGCGTCTTAAACCGTTCTTGCCGAAATAGCCTTAGAGTATCTTTCAGTTGTCAAAAGGTTATTTTCGTAAAAGAATGGACAAATTTGTAAAGTGTCATAAATAATCCTCCCCGGCCTCAAAATTCATGTGAAATTTGGAAGGGGCCACATTTGCAAAAATAACCGTTTGGTTGCATTTGTCGAACAGAGAAAGGGAGCTAGCCTTTTGTTTTTTAGTTTGTAAAGCTTTTGATTAAAATATGCGGGTTGTTTGATTTTTGAGTTTGTAGGTCATACTCAAACCTTTGAAACCCAGTTTGTTCTAATATGAAAAAGGTTTAGTATTGTTTATCTTTCAGCGGTCCGAACTACGCAAGGTCTGATTCATGCGGGGTCATGATACGTAGGCAATCTCCATAAGATTCGACCAAACAAAAATAAGGAAAAAAGAGAATGAAAAAACGGAACGAAAAAATGAAAAAGAGAAAAAAAAAGAAAAAAGGAAAAACAAAGGTAAAAAAATAATAATAATAAATAAATAAAAATATATATATATATATATATATATATATATATATATATATATATATATATATATATATATATATATATATGTTGATAATAATAAGGACCGACTGAGTCCATTCTAACATATTTGGTGTTGAATTGTGAAGAAAGTTGAGGTGGTCGGTTTGTGCCTCAAAGAAAAATGACATCTAGCGTCGAAGCTGTTACAAGTGCTCCAGAGACTCAGAGTCGGAGGGTTCCTCGTCATGAGTCACAATTTGCAACAAAACAAGAGCAGTACCACTCTCCTGAGTACCACTCGTACTCGTTTGATCTTGCTGCAAAAACTGAGAAGCCTGCCCGAAAGATGGTACAGGAAGAAATGACCCGAAGAGTGAAAAGCTTAGAACAATGGTTGGAAAACATGCAAGGGTTGGCAGGCCAAAAGAGTGTTGCCTTCAAAGATCTATGTATGTTCCCCGATGTCCACTTGCCGCCTGGTTTCAAGACTCCAAAATTTGAAAAGTACGATGGACATGGAGATCCCATAGCCCACCTGAAAAGGTATTGCAATCAACTGAGAGGTGCGGGAAGAAATGAAGAATTGTTGATGGCTTATTTTGTGGAAAGCCTTACGGGAGTAGCCTCCGAATGGTTTATGGATCAAGACACGTCTCGCTGGTATGTCTGGGATGACATGGCACAGGCCTTTGTCAGACAGTTCCAATACAACATCGACATTCCCCCAGACCGCATTTCCCTTTCAAACCTGAAGAAGAAACCAAGTGAAAGTTTCAGGGAATATGCCATAAAATGGAGAGAGCAAGCAGCTCGAGTTAAGCCACCCATGGATGACCACGAGCTAATTACTGTCTTCCTTCAAGCGCAAGAGCCAGATTACTTTCAAAACATGGTGTCCGCAGTTGGCAAAACCTTCTCGGAAGCAATCAAAATTGGAGAAATGGTAGAGAATGGTCTTAAGACAGGCAAAATTATAAGTCAAGCTGTTCTTAAGGCCGCAACTCAGGCTGTCCGGGTTGAGTCAGATAATCTTAGCGGCACAAATGAGGAGATTGAAGAAATCATGATGACATCAGGGTCTAGAAGAGGTCCCAGGAGAACATCTCGAGGGTATGAGCAGCCTCCTCAAATTTTCTATGGCTCCCCTGAGCAGTATTATCCACCTCAGGACGCTCAATACTCTGTCGCTCCACCTCAGTATGTTGTCCAGCCACCAAAACACCCCAGGAGGCGAGCACGAGCATCACAAAATCTCCAGAAGTCTCCACAAAATTTTCAGGTGCCCTATAACCCACAGCCAAGCCAGTGGTATAAAGGGGAACAAAGGTTGAAAGATAATTTTACACCAATAGGAGAGTCCTATGAAAGCTTATTTGAGAAATTAAAGAATCATGACATGATTGCACCTATTCCTCCAAATCGTGTGGACCCACGTGCAAGAAGCTTTGACCCTTCTAAAAGGTGTGAATACCATTCCAATGCCCAGGGGCACAATGTTGAAAGCTGTCGGGATTTGAAAAGAGAAATAGAAAGAATGATCCAAGAAGGGCGGATTGTGATCAATAACAGTGACATGGAGCACTCGAACCCTATCAAGAACTTGTTGACAGAGGGTGACGATGTTGAAGCGGGTAATGGTCTTGGCAGTATTGATGCAAAGCTCAGTGGCTAAGATGCCAATTTTTTGATAAAACGGGAGGACGCTTCGTTCCTTGGTCAACAAGAGATAAGCTTGTGGTGGCTTATTTTGTGGTCATTTCTGTTGTTCGGATTATTAAGGTTGTAATTGGGATTTTGTCCTGTGTCAAACCTTCTTATCTTTCCATTTTGTCATAGCAGTTTGTTTAAATTTTGTCCAGTTTGTGTTAGGATTTTATTCTGGTTGTTTTGTTTGTTTTATTATTCAAACCATTTCGCCGGTAGTCTAATACAAAGTCGGTCTTTTGTTAGTTCCAGTCGTCTTTTGTTTAGTCCTTTTATCATTTCATTCAATGCCGATTCTAGGGACATGACATGCGCACACACTTTGGGCCTAGTCTTTAAAGTTAATCATAAAACCCTGGAAAGGCGATCAGACCATTTAAAGAAAATAAGGACGGTTTGAGATTATTCAGAGCTCGAGTCATGTGGAACTGGGGCAAGTTAAGCACAAAGAAAACCGTTAAAAGCAAGATTCGCCAAATTGGCATGAGGGTCGGTCATGATAATGAGAGTGTCGCCCAACGGTGCTTAGAAATGACAAAGGAAAAATAAAATGTTTAACATAATTGTCAAGTCCAGCACCATCAGAAGAGACTACAAATTTAAAGTGTGTTGTTTGCACTTGGCATGTTTTGAAGACTGAAATGACGAAGGCATTTTGTTCTGCTACCTAAACACTTTATCCTTCGTTACCCCTTTTGAGCCTTATTTATTTTTCTTTCATACCCCTCGTTCGGAATCAGTAACAAAGAAAAAAAAAGAGAAAGAAAGAAAACAACAACGAAAAAAAAGAGAAAAAAAAAGAAAAGAAAAGAAAAGAAAATTGATAACAAAGAAAAAAAAAGAATCAAATGAAAAAGAGGAATTGGGAACTACGTTTGACCTGATTCCTCAAAGAGGATACGTAGGCGCTTCACGGCTCGGTCATAGTTTTGAAAAATGAAGAAAAAACAATTAAGATATCCCCAAGCAAGAAGCTGGGGCAGAGGTTGCGGTCGTTGTAAATAAATCTAATTCCGAAGGTTGTAACTAATAACCCAAAACTAATGCATTTTTTTGAGCGTTTAATACCCTTTTTTTCTAGCCCTATCCAAAAACCCACATTACGGTCCAAAGAAAGACCTTCTGATCAGTTTTCAAAAAATGCCAAGTCAGACAAATGAAGAGTCTTACCGGCGAACATAACATTCTGTTCCACAGCAGAAAGGACTCTAATCTCCAACAGAAAGAGTCATACCAGCAACACTCCAAATCCCCAGCTGGAGAGAGATATAAAACGAGAGAGTCTTATTGGTGAAAACCTTCACAGGCACCATAAGGCGATGAAAGCTGAGAGAAGAACCCAAAAATGAGAGAGACTTGATAGTGAAAACCCTTCGGGCACTACAAGTCGAATAAGATTGAGAATCAGAGGGGGAATCGCCAATTGAAGATCTTAAAAGATGATTGACGGCAGAGGATAGGCCACATACGCATGTCATGGCCATTAGAGTCGGTATCTGCGTTTGATAGATTTTTATTTATAGTTTCTTTTGTAAAAGAGTCATTCGTTTCCTTTGTCTTTTATTTTGTTTCTTTTATCTTTCTCCTTTCATAGAAAAATTCCCCAATAGAGTCTGTCGGGCCAGAACAAGTATGAAATGACTTCAAATATGCCATCAGCTTTTCAAGATGAGATCTGACTAGTACATCCAAATGGTATAGTCAGCAAGGAACAAGCGCGAGGCCAGTGTCAATAAAGATATCCCCAGCAAAAGGGAATTGACAAAAGGATTGACGAGCGTCAAGAGGGATATCCTTGCCAAAACCAAGGTTATAAACCTCAAAGACAAGGCCCGTGAACAAAGCAAGGAGAGCAGTGAGCATGATTTGGCGAAATCCATACTAGACTAAAAGGTCGGGGAAATGCCAGTTTCCAAGCTATGCCACAAAAGAAGAGGGATATCCCCAGCAGGAAGGGATTATCCCCAGCACATAATATCATCCCCAACAAGTCGTGGAGCACAGCGCAATGAAGGAGAAAGGGAAAGCAATCCCAATAGGAGTATCACAGCCAACCACCATGTTTTAAACTAACAAATTTTGTTTGATTTGAAACAGGTAAAGGAAATGGCATTGATGCAGAAACGCATGCCACAAGGGATATTATCAAACTGGGGCAGAAAATTTTCCTTCCATTTAGAAAATTTTTTGGAAGTCAGGTACCCCCAGCTGATAACATTTTACCCCCCAACAGGTAAGTAAATCAAGGGAGGTAGTCTTTGAAGGAAGAAGCTATGCAAAAACAAAACAAAAAAGAAATTAAAAAAAAAGAAGAATAATAAAAAGAAAAACAAAAAGAATAAAAAGATAAAAAAAAAACAAAAGAAAAAGAAAAGGAAAGTCATCCCCGTCTAAATAATCCCCAACAGTTTCGAGGGAAGACAACACAGGCAAGTAAATAATTCAAAAAAAAAAGAGAAAGCGAAGGTTTCATTAATAGGAGACGCACTTCCTAGTTTGAAATCGTTAGAGTTCTACCCATAGGAGATGCATTTCCTCCTAAGTTCGTTTTAGTTGCACCCATAGGAGATGCATTTCCTCCTAAGATTGTTTTAGTTTCGCCTCATAGGAGATGCATTTCCTCCTAAGTTTACTTTCACCCATAGGAGATGCATTTCCTCCTAAGTTTATTTTACCCGTAGGAGATGCATTTCCTCCTAGGTTTAGTTTTTACCCATTGGAGATGCATTTTCTCCTAAGTTTAGTTTCACCCATAGGAGATGCATTTCCTCCTAAGTTTATTTTACCCATAGGAGATGCATTTCCTCCTAGGTTTAGTTTTTACCCATAGGAGATGCATTTCCTCCTAAGTTTACTTTCACCCATAGGAGATGCCTTTCCTCCTAAGTTTATTTTACCCATAGGAGACGCATTTCCTCCTAAGTTTAAGTTTTAGTTTCACCCGTAGGAGATGCATTTCCTCCTAAGTGGTTGTTAAAGATAAAAAAAAAAATCTTAGTCTGATGAATCTTTCTCCTAAGATACCAAAAAAGCAAGACCTAGTCTGATGAACCTTCTCCTAGGATCAAAATTTTAGTCTGATGAATTTTTCTCCTAAGATAGAGACCTAGTCTGACAAACCTTCTCCTAGGATCAAAATCTTAGTCTGATGAATCTTTCTCCTAAGATACCAAAAAGAAAAGACCTAGTCTGATGAACCTTATCCTAGGATCAAAATCTTAGTCTGACGAATTTTTCTCCTAAGATAGAGACCTAGTCTGAAGAACCTTCTCCTAGGATCAAAATCTTAGTCTGATGAATCTTTCTCCTAAGATACCAAAAAGCAAGACCTAGTCTGATGAACCTTCTCCTAGGATCAAAATCTTAGTCTGATGAATTTTTCTCCTAAGATAGAGACCTAGTCTGACGAACCTTCTCCTAGGATCAAAATCTTAGTCTGACGAATCTTTCTCCTAAGATAACAAAAAGAAAAGACCTAGTCTGATGAACCTTCTCCTAGGATCAAAATCTTAGTCTGATGAATCTTTCTCCTAAGATAACAAAAAGAAAAGACCTAGTCTGATGAACCTTCTCCTAGGATCAAAATCTTAGTCTGACGAATTTTTCTCCTAAGATAGAGACCTAGTCTGACGAACCTTCTCCTAGGATCAAAATCTTAGTCTGATGAATCTTTCTCCTAAGATAACCAAAAAACAAAAAAAAACAAGACCTAGTCTGATGAACCTTCTCCTAGGATCAAAATCTTAGTCTGACGAATTTTTCTCCTAAGATAGAGACCTAGTCTGACGAACCTTCTCCTAGGATCAAAATCTTAGTCTGATGAATCTTTCTCCTAAGATAACCAAAAAACAAAAAAAAACAAGACCTAGTCTGATGAACCTTCTCCTAGGATCAAAATCTTAGTCTGACGAATTTTTCTCCTAAGATAGAGACCTAGTCTGACGAACCTTCTCCTAGGATCAAAATCTTAGTCCGATGAATCTTTCTCCTAAGATGCTAAAAAAAACATTTTGAAAAAGAGTCATTTTCCTAAATCCAGGCGCCCACCTGTATAACGAGAGGAATACATTCAGTCTTTACTTTCAAGTGCTGAAATTGGGAGCCCGCCCATAATAACAGAGGCATACATTCAGGTTTTACTTTCAAGTGTTGAAGTTGGGAGCCCGCCCATAATAACAGAGGCATACATTTCAGTCTTTACTTTTCAAGTGTTGAAATTGGGAGCCCGCCCATAATAACAGAGGAATACATTCAGTCTTTACTTTCAAGTGTTGAAATTGGGAGCCCGCCCATAGAACAGAGGCATACATTCCAGTCTTTAAATTTCTTGTCAGGCGCCCACCTACATAACGAGTGGAATACTTTTCAGTCTTTAAATTTCTTTTCAGGCGCCCACCTGTATAACAAGAGAAATACCTTTTAGCCTTATACTGCAGATTTTGGAAATCAGTAGCCCCACCAGAAGGTAGAAGGTTACAACAGGAATCCCCAGCTCTGGGAAGCAGAAGGCTACAACAAAATCCCCAGCATTCAATCCCAGTTAGAAATAGTAAAAGCTCGCCTCAAGAACGCGAATCAATAGTTTGGGATGATCAACAGAAGCTGGTCACAAAAACAAAAAAACAAGAAGAAAAAAAAAAGAAAAAAAGAAAGAAAAGAACCCAAAATACGGAAGTGGAGAACAAATGTGGTCTGCTCAAGAACTAGCACCTACAACTAGCAAGTGTCAAGGTTCAAATCCAAAGTCTGTATGAAGCACCATTCAAGACTCAAGATCAAGTTTCAGAAGACTTAGAGATAGAAATCCTTGTAACTAGTAGCTGATAGGCTTAGTTAGTCTTTTTCAGTTTTCATTTTTGTTGTAATGACAGGACCGCGGACCGGAACCTCAACGGAACGGCACCTCGATCGGCTCTCCACCTCGGTACACTTCACTATCTCTCCCATTCCCGAACTACACGTGGCCTGATTCCTGTATAACCAAGGATATGTAGGCAGCTCAGATACCAGGGCTCGGTCACATTCCCTCCCTTTCCTTAAGTGTAGTCCGTCCAAGTAATGGTCGGGTCAAAAACACGTCTAGTCGTTCTTTGTCGGAAAACTCTTCGTGTTTCCAGTCAAAGAGGGGCAGCTGTAAGCACGTGATTTTTGACCCTCCCCGGGAATTTTTACATTCTTAGCTTAAATATTTAATTTAGGACTAATATAGCTATTTTGACTATTTTTACTTTATTTTTCTCGCAAAAGAAAAAAAATTACAAAAAATATATATATAAATTTTAGTTTATGTATCCCTCAAAAACTTGAAAAAAATCAAAAAATTGCACTTTATTTTTGTACTTTATATAATTTCGAAAATTACAAAAAAATATAATTCTATTAAGGTTTTGTAGTCATTTTAATTTGGAAAAAATGCAAAAATATTACTTTATATTTTATCTTTATATAAAAACGAAAATTACAAAAAAATAGTTTTATTAATATTTTGTAGCTATTTTAAATCTTGAAAAAATATTAAGAAAATAATAATATAGTTTTGTTTTAAATAATTAGTCTTATTTTAGTAGCTATTTTGCTTATATAGGACTAGTTAAGCAACGTCGTGTTCCTATTTCTCGGGTCCGGGCAAAAGAATAATATTCGGGTTCAAACTACCCGGTTTTAGGCCTAATTTTCGGACCTAGCCCATAATAAACCGAGTCCACGACACGTGGGGAACCCCACCACGCGTGGGTGACATATGCCTTGAACCCCACCACGCGTGGGGCTCATTTTTCTTGGCACACACGGACAGATTTTAAAGGGAAAACCCAAAAATGCACGGGGGAGGTTCTTCTTCCTAAAATAAGAGAAAACCAAAAACCCTAAGGATCCCTACCCCAAAAACCAGACCCGTCGCACCCCCCCCCTTCGCAAAAAAAAACCACCACTCCCTCATCGTCTCACACTGCTAAACCACCAACCCCCGTTAACCACTCCGTCACCCCCCCAGCTCCGCCATCGTCGACCACTGACCACCAAGCTTCCAGCGAACCTCCATAACTGCCCAAGACACCACGACCAACAGCTCCCCCCCTTGTCGTCAAACAACCACTGCCTCCTCGACACCGTCCGAACACCACCCCGTCTCCTCCCAACTCCCTCACCATCGTCACTGACCACCAAGCCTCCAGCTCAACCTCACGTTCAAATACCACGTCCAAGCACCGCCACCAGTAGTCCACCACTGCTGCCTCACGTTCTTCTCCACCAAAGACCCACCTCCTTCACGTCCGTCGACCACCAAGCCTCCCCAACAACCTCTGCTGTTCGTCGTTCAGCTCCATCGACCACTGTCCAAACGACCTTCCACAGCCTGCTTCTTCCTCATACCTGAACGACCCCTTCTGTTGCATTCTCTCGAGCCAACATGCTGCGTTGAGAAAATCCAGCAGCTAACATCTCGTGCGTTGACTGTTTTTGCCGAGATTTCCGTCTCCATTGAGGTCGTCGTTGTTCGTCGAGGTCCGGTACGTCGAGGTTGTCCCGAGGTTTCGTCGTTGTTCCTCGTGCAGTGAGGTTCGGCTTGAGTCCCGTCGGGATCATGTTTGTCGCCCTGAGTTTGCCGAGGTTCAAAGGTTAGTGGACCTCAAGTATTAGATAAGAAAATGTTACGTCAAATGTTCGAAAATGCAATATAGAAATTGGTATGATAATTTTCTGCTTATGTTTTCATTGTATGCATTTTTGCCCATTTTGCGTTATATGATTCTTGTTTATTTGATGTCATTTAATTAAGTTTGACTAGTTGTTCTATGACACAAGTTTGACGTTAATTTGTTCGGGGTCCTTTGCTTAGTTCATTCGGACAAAAATTAGCATTAGTACTTGTTGTGACTACTTCCGAAACACTCGTTCACTAAACTTATTTTATTAATTTTTTTTGACAAGTTATGAGATTTTGGTTGTAAAGAAGCCGTAAGGTTTAGTATTGTTAAAGACGTAAAAATGGCATCCTTTTCTTAAAAGAAAATAATAATAATAATAAATAAATAATAAAAAAAAACGAGACTAGCTTCGCCAAATAAAAATGTACAGATTGTGGAGTCCTCACAAAATATATGTATTAAATACTTAGATTCCGGGACGGGCCGTTTAGTAAATTTCACGGCCCTACCCAAAAATAATAATGCGCTAGTTGCTTTAGGCGCGCCTTTAATAATGTTATCTCCCTAAACTCGGGTGCACATTTATGTGACCCAAATCTAAATCTCAACGGAATCGAAATGTGTCTCTAATCACGGGTATATTGATTATGGCGTGGCCCGAGATGCATTTCCATGACGTTGTAAATTCCTTTTAATAATAAATGAGACGAGCCTCGACAAACAAAAATGTAGAAGCTGCGGGGCCCTCTAAATGTATATATATTAAAAATACTTAGAATCCGGGACATGCCGTTTAGCAAATTTTACGGCCTTCCCCAAAATAACAATACGTTAGTTGCTTTAGGCGCGTCTTAATAATTTATTTTTCTTAATTCGGGTGCACATTTATGTGACCCAAATCCAAATCTCAACCGAGTCGAGATATGTCAATAACCACGGGTGCATTGATGTAACGTGGTTCGAGATATATTTTCACGACGTTGCAATTCTCGTAAAAAATAATAATAAAAGCGGTCAAGAGTTTAAAACTTGCACATAGGTTTAACATGTACAAAATCAGATAATCAAGCCAAATATAACAGTTGAGCGACCGTGCTAGAACCACGGAACTCGGGAATGCCTAACACCTTCTCCCGGGTTAACAGAATTCCTTATCCGGATTTCTGGTACGCAGACTGTAATATAGAGTCATTCTTTTCCTCGATTCGGGATTAAAATTGGTGACTTGGGACACCCTAAATCTCCCAAGTGGCGACTCTGAAATAAATAAACCAATCCCGTTTCGATTGTCCTTTAATTAGAACAAACTCCCTTGCACCCCCCGGGTGCGTAAAAAGGAGGTGTGACAGCTTTCCATTTAATTGTTTAACTATTAAAAATGTGTTTTAAAGAAGCTTCTATTGGACTAAGAGTTTTTACATGTTTCCCCTATTTTCATTATTTTTACAGGTTTTATACCACTTCTTTATAGCATGTTGATGTGCCTTTATATTTTTATCGCTCAGTCTTCATTTATTATTATTATTCATTGAGTTGGAGTACTCACTTTACTTCCTGCACCCCGTGTGTAGATTCAGGCGCTTCAGGTCCTGCTTGCGAGGGTTGAGAGCTTCTAGCAGATTTCGGAGATTCACTAGGTAGCTGCTCGGCTTTCGCAGCCCAGTGCTTCTTCCCCTATCTTATTTTTCCTTGTTTAGTTCTGTAATAGACTATGTAGATTTTCCTGTCTTTATTCGGATAGTAGATGCTTATGATTGGTGACACCCCGATGTCGAGCTATGTCTATTCTACAACTATAGTATTCACCTTATTTTAGGATTATTATTTTGTTAAAGACTAAATTTGTATTATTTTAACTGCTTAAAAATGATTTGGAAGTGTGTCAGCTAGCCTTGTCTTCACGAGAGACGCCATCACGACCGGGTCCGGGTTTAGGATCATGACAAGTTGGTATCAGAGCCTAGGTTACATAGGTCTCACGAGTCATGAGCAGGTTTAGTAGAGTCTCGCGGATCGGTACAGAGACATATGTATTTATCCTTGAGAGGCTGCAGAATCTTTAGGAAAAACTTCATATTCTTGAAATTCTTGTCGTGCGAATTTGTTGATCTGAGTACTAAACTTCTGTTATTCTATTCTCTCACAGATGGTGAGGACACGCGCTACCGGTCAAGATGGACGACCACCAGCTATGGCCACTAGAGGCCGAGGACGCGGTCATGGTCGCGATAAGGGAAGGGGTGAGGCCCGCACAGCAGCTAGGGCAGCACCTGCAGACCCACCAGCCTCCCCAGTTCAGGGTCGGGTCCCAATTGTGGATGCTCCAGCCGTACCAGCTCAGGCACCAGCTGTGCCTATTGTGATTCTGGGTCTTCAGGAGGCCTTAGCTCAGATTCTATCAGTATGCACTGGCCTAGCTCAGGCAACTCAATTACTACAGCCGCAACTACTTCTCAGGCCGGGGGAGGCACTCAGACTCCCGCCGCTCGCACACCTGAGTAGGTCTTGCAGGGACTTCAGACACCGGGGCCACATCCGGCCCAGTCGATTGCAGCTACTCAGGAATATGTAGCTCCTGTAGTTCCAGGGGACGAGCATTGTAGGTTGGAGAGGTTTGGTAGACTTTAGCCTCCGACTTTCAATGGTGAAGATGGCGAGGATGCCCAGGGTTTCTTGGACAAGTGTCAGAGGATTCTTCGCACAGCGGGTGTTCTGGAGACCAGCGGGGTCGCTTTTGTCACACCTCCTTTTTGCGCGCTCCGCCCCGAAGGGTTAAATGCGCGAGGGGAGTTTTTCCAATTTAAGTGACAATATTCGAAATGGGATTATTTATTTAATTCAGAGTCGCCACTTGGGAAAGGTTTGGCTTTTGGTGTCCCAAGTCACCGGTTTATCTTGAATCCCAAATCGAGGAAATTTTCGACTTTTCCAAATGAAGTCTGCGAACCAGAAATTCTAAGTAAGGAATTCTGTTGACCCGAGGGAAGGTGTTAGGCACCCTCGAATCCCGTGGTTCTAGCACGGTCGCTTAAATTGTTATAATGGCTAAATATCTGATTTAAATGCATGTTATGACTTACGTGCTTTTATTAAGTTTAAACCGCTTTTATTATTATCATTTTTTTATAGAATTGCAACGTCGTGGAAATGCATCTCGAACCACGTCACAATCAATTTACCCGTGGTCGTCGACACATCTTGACTCCGTTGAGATTTGAATTTGGGTCACATCAATGTGCACCCGAGTTTAAGACTGTTATTTAATTAAACCGTGACTAAAGAGTCTAACGTGTTATAATTCTTGGGGAAGGCCATGAAATTCACTAACTGGCCTGTCCCGAATTCTAAGTATTTGTTATGGTTAGTTATTGAGGGCCCCGCAATTTGCATTTTTCATTTAGCAAGGCTCGTCTCTATTTTAGAAAGGATATCCTAAAGTGGCTACATTTCTAATGCGTTTGTCTCTAAAACTAGAAGAACAAAGGTACATGCTAATTTAATTATATGTTTGGGCCCAATCCGGATTCTTATCAATTTCTGATCAATTATTTACAAAGTGGAGAAAACATTATACTTCATGGAAAAATGCTTTAATTTGTCAAAGAAATCACATACGAGCTGACGAAGTACAACGCTTAAACCGAACAAACATCCTTGAGTCGAATTTAAATTAAATTGCTTAAACAGGATTAATGGAATTCCTTACCAAAGGATGCTACCTATGGTGTAAAAAAACTATCTTAAACATGCCTAATAAAATTGCAACCCAAGAATCTAAAAAAACTGTATTGTATTTTTGCGGGATTAAAAGGAACCGTCCAACCTATATATTCGAAGCATGCTGAAGAACGAATTTTGAATTAACAACTATACTAATGGTTGCATATTCCATGAATTGTAGTTACATCCTATATACCATTAAATCAATTGCATATTGTGGTTTAAAATCAGCATAAGCTTCAATCAGATACAAACTTACTAATGTACTTCTCTATTGAACTACAAACTAAAATTTACACGACTTAGCAACATTTATGAAAAAGGCAGTCAATAAACAGCGGATGATTATAACTCCTTCAGATCTTTCAATTCATGCTTTTCAATGTTACAATCAGCTACACCAATGTGAGACTCGAAATATGTACCTGGAAATACTGAAAATGCAAAGGAGAAGAGGAAGAAGATAGGGAAATCAGCAGCAGCAAAAATAGAATAGCAGCAGCAGCAGCAACAAATGAAACAATTGGGGTAGAATCAAGATCCCAGCTAGACCAAGTCCCAGAGTAAACCAACAAACAACCAGCAGACTCAGTTGGATTTAGAAGAAATCAGTGTTGAACAAACAGATCAAGACCAGTGAAATCAAGACAGCAAATAAGAATGCAATTTCTAGTTTTGTCTGTCTGTGTTATCAAACAGAGTTCTTTTCCAGTTTTTCTGTTTTTCAGAACTTCAGCTCTCAATCTCCAAACTAAGTTTTCTGTGTGTATTCTCCTTTTCTCTGTCTGTGTGTGTGTATCTATCTCCCAGAACTTCAGCTCTCCTTCTTCTTAATTCCCTCCCAGTTCTCTCTTTTTCCTCTGTATGTCTCCCTCTTCCCCCCTTTTATAAGCCTAAAACTTAGCCCTTTAACAGCCTGTTCATCAATCTCAAAACACCCTCCCATGTGCTCCCTCCTTTTCAGTTTCCACTCAAACTTTTAAGTATTAGAACCCCATCACATTCCCTGGCAGACTTACTCTTTTGAAAGAGGTTTAATACTTCTTAAACTAAAGCAGGGTATTGGGCAGCATGGTATAATCTGACAGCATATGCTGTCAAACTATTTTAAATGTAACAAAGGCCTTTATGCCCATGTTGTGCACAAGTGCACATGCCCTCCAATTCTGACTGCAACTAAACAAAACCAATCCTTTTTTATATTTCTGATTCAAATTAACAACTATAAGTAGCTAAATTCAATTCCTAACTGATTCATACAATGCTTAACAGAAGCAGATCAATTTGTTATTGTTCAACATCTGAAACTAATTGACGACACATGTCGACTCGACTATATTAGTTATAACACATACAATCGTAGCCAAAAATCAGACATTTAACAGTATCGACACATGATTTGAATTGTACTGACCAAACAGAATTGTACTTGAGGAGTCAGTTAATCGGTTCAAATTTGAGATTCAGTTAATTGCACAACAAATACATACATACACATTATCAGAACAAAACAGAAGAAGGACTCAAAACACCGAGGTTCCGGCAAAGTGGACAGGACACAGTTGATAAAATTCGAAATGAATTACACAAAATATGAACAGATCTTGAAAATGAACATGGACTAACAGAAATAAGAAAAGAAAAGCAAAACTCACCTTAAAACTCGAAAAATCAAAAGCCTTAATTTGGATTCGGACAGACCTTTCTTAAGGCTGAACGGACTTTAATCGAAGTGTTTCTCAAATGAGAAACAATTCGATTAAGGTCCATTAGACCTTAATCTCTTCGGCTTGAACAGATACGGAACATGCACGGAGAAAACTAGGGTTCAAAAAATTAGATCTGGGATTCGTGTTTCCCTGGTTAGATTCGGACCAAACCAAGCATGGTTTGGTCACGAGGGGGTCTGGGAACTGTCTGGTGTGAAGTTGAGGTCGATTGGTATAAATCGGGTTCCGACTCGAATCTTCAAATGAAGATTCGAGAAGGTGGGAAGGGATTCGAACTAAACGGCCAACAGATCAATGTTCAGGGCGGTGAGGGGGTTCTATGGTGTTAAGGTGAAGGCCACCGGCGTTCATGCCGCCGGCTTTCATGGTGAAGGTGTACAGAGGCGGCTCTAGGGTTTGGGGTTATTGTGAAGACGATGAAGGCTGGGGTTCGGATAGGGGGGGCAGGGTAAGGTTATGAGTTTATATAGTTAGTGGGTAGGTGGATCCTGGTCGTTGGATGAGATGTGATGAAGGGCCAGGATCCTTCGACTAACAGGGAACGACGTCGTTTCAAGGGTAAAGGGTTAGGGTTGGTCCGGGTGAGACGGGTCGGGTCTGTTAGTGGGTTCGGGGTGAGAGATCTTGGCCGTTGATCAATCTGAGATCAACGGCCCAGATCAGACCAGATCAGAACGGTGTCGTTTGGAACGCCCTTGAGGCCAGCTGGTCTGGACCGGGTTTACATGGGGTCTTGGGTTGGGTTGTTTTGGGCTTTGAATTAATAATAAAAGTAAGCCCAACCGATTTTTAAACCCAATTCTGCATCTCCTTTTTTTTATTATTATTATTATTTTTTTTAAAACAAAACCTAAGTAAATAAAAATAAAATTTTATAAACACTTAATACAATTATTTGCACACGCATAAAAATATTTTAAAACAGGTAAAATCAAACAAAACAAAATCACGGACAAAGATGCCTATTTATGATTTTCTATTTAACAACCGGGTTATGGTTCAAATTATGCATGACACATACATTTTTTGTATTTTGTTTTAATAAAAATAAAAATGGGCAAAAATCATAAATAATTAATAAAGTGCCATGTAAAAATCCAAAAATTGTACAGCAGGACCAATTGTTATTATTTTTTATTTCTTTTGGAGCGATTGTCGCGCGAAACAAAAATCACGTGCTCACAGCTGCCCCTCTTTGTTCGGAAACACGAAGAGTTTTCGTGCAAAGATAAAGTGAGCGTGTATGAGCGATTTTTGCCTATGGACTACTCCGTGTGAAGCATGTTTTTGAAAGATCTGACCGAATCTTGCTTCAAAGATTTCCTACATATCCTGGGCTAAACAGGAATCAGGTCAATGTAGTTCGGGAAGCTTTGGTAGCTGGGACTACCATGGGATTGCAATGCTTGTTGTTACTGCCGTTGCTGTTGTCATTGCTGCGTCACTGACCGCCTTATTACAACCAAAGGAAAATTGGACTGAACTGACTACTTATATGCATGTCAACTGCGAGTTACAAGATTCCTATCTATGATTCTTTTGCGACTTGATCTTGGGTCTTAGCTGATTGTGCTTGGAGACTTTGATCCGAATCTTGATGCTTGCGAGTTGCGGCGACTTGTTCAATCTTTGGGATACTGAGTGAAACGCGACTGGCAGAGTTCAGGACCTTAATCAAATGTTGGAGTCGATCCGCCTTCCATTTACTCTGATATCTCGGGACATCTTCTTTTTGTCTTTTTCTTCTTTGATTCTGAGTTGAGACTCATCTCGTGGGTCATTTCGATCCGTGTGGCTCGAGGTTAGACCTGCGGGAGAAAACAAAACAAACGAACGAAATTTTCTGCCCCAGTTTCACTAGGAGAATTTCGTGAATTATTCGCCAGGAAGTTCATAAAATTGATGAAGGAAGATAAAAAATGCTCAGTTCAGGGTTGGAGCCCTAATACCGATTAGCTGGGGATAAGTTCAGTTTAGGGTTTAAAACCCTAATGCTGCCTAAAGGAAAAATTCAGTTTTAGGGTTTAAAACCCTAATGCTGATTGCATGGAAAAACTCAGTTTAGGGTTTAAAACCCTAATGCTGGCTGAAATGAAAAAGTTCAGTTTAGGGTTTAAAACCCTAATGCTGATTAAAAGGAAAAATTCAATTTAGGGTTTAAAACCCTAATGCTGATTACATGGAAAAGCTCAGTTTAGGGTTTAAAACCCTAATGCTGGCTAAAGGAAAAATTCAGTTTAGGGTTTAAAACCCTAATGCTGATTGCATGGAAAAGCTCAGTTTAGGGTTTAAAACCCTAATGCTGGCTGAAGGGAAAAGAGTTCAGTTTAGGGTTTAAAACCCTAATGCTGACTAAAAGGAAAAATTCAGTTTAGGGTTTAAAACCCTAATGCTGATTGCATGGAAAAGCTCAGTTTAGGGTTTAAAACCCTAATGCTGGCTGAATGGAAAAGCTCAGTTTAGGGTTT
The DNA here is from genome assembly GCF_000393655.2 of Nicotiana sylvestris. Classification (NCBI taxonomy): domain Eukaryota; kingdom Viridiplantae; phylum Streptophyta; class Magnoliopsida; order Solanales; family Solanaceae; genus Nicotiana; species Nicotiana sylvestris. The sequence continues at coordinate 33,412,087 of NC_091057.1, forward strand.
AAAACCCTAATGCTGACTAAAGGAAAAATTCAGTTTAGGGTTTAAAACCCTAATGCTGATTGCATGGAAAAGCTCAGTTTAGGGTTTTAAAACCCTAATGCTGGCTGAATGGAAAAAGTTCAGTTTAGGGTTTAAAACCCTAATGCTGACTAAAGGAAAAATTCAGTTTAGGGTTTAAAACCCTAATGCTGATTGCATGGAAAAGCTCAGTTTAGGGTTTAAAACCCTAATGCTGGCTGAATGGAAAAAGTTCAGTTTAGGGTTTAAAACCCTAATGCTGACTAAAGGAAAAAAGTTCAGTTTAGGGTTTAAAACCCTAATGCTGATTGCATGGAAAAGCTCAGTTTAGGGTTTAAAACCCTAATGCTGGCTGAATGGAAAAAAGTTCAGTTTAGGGTTTAAAACCCTAATGCTGACTAAAAGGAAAAATTCAGTTTAGGGTTTAAAACCCTAATGCTGATTGCATGGAAAAGCTCAGTTTAGGGTTTAAAACCCTAATGCTGGCTGAATGGAAAAGCTCAGTTTAGGGTTTAAAACCCTAATGCTGACTAAAGGAAAAATTCAGTTTAGGGTTTAAAACCCTAATGCTGATTGCATGGAAAAGCTCAGTTTAGGGTTTTAAAACCCTAATGCTGGCTGAATGGAAAAAGTTCAGTTTAGGGTTTAAAACCCTAATGCTGACTAAAGGAAAAATTCAGTTTAGGGTTTAAAACCCTAATGCTGATTGCATGGAAAAGCTCAGTTTAGGGTTTTAAAACCCTAATGCTGGATGAAGGGAAAAGAGTTCAGTTTAGGGTTTAAAACCCTAATGCTGACTAAAAGGAAAAATTCAGTTTAGGGTTTAAAACCCTAATGCTGATTGCATGGAAAAGCTCAGTTTAGGGTTTAAAACCCTAATGCTGGCTGAATGGAAAAAAGTTCAGTTTAGGGTTTAAAACCCTAATGCTGATTGCATGAAAAAGCTCAGTTTAGGGTTTAAAACCCTAATGCTGGCTGAATGGAAAAAAGTTCAGTTTAGGGTTTAAAACCCTAATGCTGACTAAAGGAAAAATTTAGTTTAGGGTTTAAAACCCTAATGCTGATTGCATGGAAAAGCTCAGTTTAGGGTTTAAAACCCTAATGCTGGCTAAAGGAAAAAAGTTCAGTTTAGGGTTTAAAACCCTAATGCTGATTGCATGGAAAAGCTCAGTTTAGGGTTTAAAACCCTAATGCTGGCTGAAGGGAAAAGAGTTCAGTTTAGGGTTTAAAACCCTAATGCTGACTAAAAGGAAAAATTCAGTTTAGGGTTTAAAACCCTAATGCTGATTGCATGGAAAAGCTCAGTTTAGGGTTTAAAACCCTAATGCTGGCTGAATGGAAAAGCTCAGTTTAGGGTTTAAAACCCTAATGCTGGCTGAATGGAAAAAGGTTCTATTTAGGGTTTAAAACCCTAATGCTGATGGCTGGGAACAAAATTCGAGGATAACAATTGACTTCTCTTTTTTTTTATTTAAATTTTCTTGTTTTAGTAAAAGATAAAAGGGAGTTTCGTGGAGACTTACCTTTCGAGTGAATTCCTTATTGCCCAAAATGTTTCTTGCACCCGTGTACCTTCTTCTTTGGGCGACACCTGCTTCTTGCACGGTTGTCTTGGGTTAAACCTGTTTGAACTTTTCAGACAAAGAACAATTGTTAGTTCGGAAATGATGGTCGGTTTGGTGACCTCGATCGTTCCCGGTTGCTTTGTTGCGTCTTCATTTCTGTTGCGAAGTCCCGTCATTGATTTGATTCATATGTCGGAACCTTTTAGACTGCTCAGGCTTGCATTTCCAGATTTTGTGAAGATTTGCCCCGTAACGCTCTTTTTCTTTTCTCTTTTTTTTTGTGTCCCGTTTTGCTTGGAGGTTCTCAACGGGGGTTTTATTGGAGGTATTCTGTGGGGGTTTGTACAAAAGGAAGCTCTGTGGGGGAATATTTACAAAGTGGATTCTTTGTGTGGATTTTTGTACAATGGAGCATGCTGGATATTTGTTTCAAAACGGGTTTTCTAGGATTTGTTGGGGTAAGCATGTTGGGGAATTTTTACAAAGGGACTCGCTGGGGATGTGCTGGGGAAATTCCAACGGGATTTTTTTTTTTTTTTTGTTTTTATATTGGGGAGACTCTGTGGGAGGATTGTACAGGGGGAGACTTTGTGGGGATTCGTCCGAAGGTGGACTTGTTGGGGGAGATTTCTCTTTTTCCTCTTTACTTTGAACGCCATCAAATATCATGATTTATCAAGTTTGGACAGACGTACCGATGAAACGGGGTGTTTTCCTTCATGAAACGGAATTCCGTGAAAACAAACCTGCCACCTGCCCTTTCCGGTGTATCCTGAACTTGGGGTTAAAACATAAAAAGGATTCGAAGAGAAACAAAGAAAGGAGAAAACAATTTCAGGAAGGGAATGTCCCTTTCGGGACGAAAAAGACTTATCTGAGGAAGATAACGCTGGCTTTAAATGACATGACATGCTCTTTGGCCTGGACGCCTGACCTTCCATGAACTCGCGTTTCCCTGAACCAGAACGAATCTGTGATTCCAAACCGGTGAAACTTTGCCGAGACCTCTTTGGGGGTGGAGTCATTCTTTTCGGCCAACAGCGCCCTTTGCGGGTTTTCGCTGGTTGACCTCTCTTATTTCTCTTCCTGTCATCGCTTGATAGCACTCTTTATGAGTTTTTACTAAACAAGCTCTCTCATTTTCGTTTCTCTGCTCCCGTCGCCTCGTGGTGCCCGAAGGTTTTCACCGACGAGACTCTCTCTTTTTATCTATCTCAATTCAGCGTGTGCCGGTCTCCATTTGTGACGCTTATTGGTTCCCCACTATCTTTGGTAATTGATTTGAAGGCTTGTGCTTGGTAAAGAGAGGTAGATGATACTAACTTCTCAACCGCTCGACGTGCCCCAATTTCAGGGCGGATGGGATTTTATTGTTGGTGTGACTGAACCTCAGGGAGAGGCTGCCTACGTATCCTTTCGGAATCAAGTCAAACGTAGTTCAGGCCTCAATCAATGTTTTTTTTTTTTTTGTAAGCGGCTCAAAGGTTTGTAGAGAGAATTGGGTAGTGTTTGGGAGTAGTGGGGAATAAGACCTTCGTCATTTTCAAATGTGTCAGGACCACTGGGGTATGATTTAGACGTAGTATCTCTTGACTGCATCTGCATTTACTGCTGTGTCGGGGTCATTTCCTTCGATATCACCTAAATACAACGCTCCTCTTGGCAATATCTTCCTTATGATGTATGGGCCTTTCCAATTTGGAGCAAACTTCCCTTTGGCTTCCTCATGATGCGGCAGAATACGCCTCAGTACCAACTGACCTACTTCGAAATTCCTGGGCCGGACTTTCTTGTTGTAAGCACGGGCCATTCTTCGTTGGTACAACTGTCCGTGACAAACCGCGGCCATTCGCTTTTCATCAATCAAAGTCAATTGCTCTAGCCGAGTCTTGACCCACTCGCTGTCTTCGATTTCCGCTTCGACAATGGTTCGAAGCGAAGGAATTTCTACCTCTGCCGGTATTACAGCCTCGGTCCCATAAACCAAAAGATAAGGAGTCGCTCCTACTGATGTGCGTACCGTGGTGCGGTACCCCAACAATGCAAATGGTAACTGCTCATGCCACTGTCGGGAACTTTGGATGGTTTTCCTCAAAATCTTCTTGATATTTTTGTTTGCCGCTTCTACAGCGCCATTGGCCTTTGGCCGATAAGGAGTAGAATTCCTATGCGTTATTTTGAATTGCTCGCATACATCTCCCATCAAGTGACTGTTCAAGTTCGCTGCGTTATCTGTAATGATAGTCGCAGGAATACCGAAACGACAGATAAGATTTGAGTGTACAAAATCCACTACAGCTTTTTTAGTGACCGACTTGAGAGTGACAGCCTCTACCCATTTTGTGAAGTAATCGATGGCAACCAGTATAAACCTGTGTCCATTCGAAGCCTTTGGTTCGATTGGTCCAATGACGTCCATGCCCCAGGCGACAAATGGCCAAGGTGCAGACATGGGATGCAGCTCCGTGGGAGGTGCATGAATCAAATCACCGTGCACCTGACACTGATGACACTTCCGAACGAAGCTAAAGCAATCCTTTTCCATGGTCATCCAGTAATAACCTGCTCGAAGGATTTTCTTCGCTAAGACATACCCGTTCATGTGAGGTCCGCACACACCTGCGTGTACTTCGTGCATGATCTTTCTCGCTTCCTCGATATCGACACATCTTAGGAGATTGAGGTCCGGGGTCCTCTTATATAACAATTCACCGCTCAGAAAGAAACCACTTGCATGTCGCCTAATGGTCCTCTTTTGATCTCCAGTAGCGTGCTCGGGGTATTCTTGTGTCTTCAGGAACCTCTTGATGTCATGGTACCAAGGCTGCGTATTTGATCCCGCCTCGATTACATTGCAGTAACCGTGTCTTTCCTTGATTTGGATTTCCAAAGGATCGACGTGGGCGTTGCCCGGGTAGGGTAGCATTGAAGCCAAAGTAGCAAGTGCATCTGCCAGTTCATTGTGACACCTCGGGATATACCTGAACTCTATTGATGTAAAGCGCTTGCTGAGGTCCTCTACATGCTGTCGGTATGGGATAAGTTTGACATCCCGAGTTTCCCATTCACCTTGGACTTGTCGGATAATCAGGTCAGAATCTCCCATAATCAATAAGTCTTCGACATCCTGATCGATTGCCATATGCATGCCCATGATGCAGGCTTCATACTCAGCTGTATTATTCGTGCAAAAGAAACGCAGTCTAGCTGTGGCGGGATAATGCTGACCGGAGGGCGAGATCAAAATTGCCCCAATTCCTACACCTTTGGCATTCACGGCTCCATCAAAGAACATCTTCCAAACATGAGCGTCCTCCGAGATTACTTCTACAGTATTTACCTCTTCATCTGGAAAGTAGATATCCAATGACTGGTATTCCTCATCGACCGGATTTTCGGCCAAATGATCTGCTAGCGCCTGGGCTTTCATTGTCGTGCGAGTGACATAGACTATGTCGAATTCCATAAGCAAGATTTGCCATTTAGCCAGTCTCCCGGTAGGCATTGGTTTCTGAAATATATACTTCAAAGGATCCAACCTGCTTATGAGGAACGTAGTGTGGGCTTGGAGATAATGTCTCAGTTTTTGAGCAACCCATGTGAGAGCGCAGCATGTCCTTTCCAGCAGAGTGTATTTGGCCTCGTAGCCGGTGAATTTCTTGCCTAAGTAGTAGATTGCTTGCTCCTTCTTTCCGGTTACGTCGTGTTGCCTGAGGACACAACCGAAAGAGTTCTCCAAGACTGTCAAATACAAGAAAAGTGGCCTTCCCGGTTCTGGAGGGACCAAGACCGGGGGATTCGAAAGGTATTCTTTGACTTTATCAAAGGCTTCTTGACACTCAGTTGTCCATTTAATCGCCGCATCTTTCCTTAACAGCTTGAATATGGGCTCACACGTGCTTGTCAGCTGGGCAATAAACCGACTGATGTAGTTCAACCTGCCCAACAGACTCATCACGTCTTTCTTTGTTCTCGGGGGAGGCAGATCTCTGATGGATTTTATCTTAGTTGGATCTAGCTCGATACCTCTCCTGCTTACGATGAAGCCCAAAAGTTTGCCCGACGGAACTCCGAAAGCGCATTTGGCTGGGTTTAGCTTCAAGTCATACTTCCTTAATCTCTCGAAGAATTTCCTCAAGTCTTGGATGTGATTATCCTGTGTCCTGGACTTGACTATCACGTCGTCCACGTACACCTCTATTTCCTGATGCATCATGTCATGGAAAATGGCAGTCATGGCCCTCATGTAAGTAGCCCCAGCATTCTTCAAACCAAATGGCATGACCCGGTAACAGTAGGTGCCCCAAGGCGTGGTGAAGGCAGTTTTCTCGGCGTCCTCTTCATCCATCAATACCTGATGATACCCAGCATAACAATCTACAAAAGACTGTATCTCGTGTTTGGCGCAATTATCAACGAGGATGTGGATGTTGGGCAGCGGGAAATTATCTTTAGGACTTGCTCTGTTCAGATCTCTGTAATCTACACATACCCGAGTTTTCCCGTCCTTTTTTGGTACTGGAACCACATTCGCCAACCATGTTGTATATTGGACTACCCGAATCACTCCCGTTTTCAGTTTTTTGGTGATCTCCTCTTTAATCTTGTCACTGACCTCAGTTTTGAACTTTCGTTGCTTTTGTTGAACTGGAGGACAATCAGTATGAATCGGCAATTTATGTACCACTAGGTCAACACCTAGTCCCTGCATGTCATCATATGACCAAGCAAACACGTCTTTAAATTCAAAAAGAAGTTGAATTATCGCCTCTCGCATTTTCTTGTCCGTGTGAATGCTTATCTTGGTCTCCCGGATTTCTTCCGGGGTTCCTAAATTTACCGGTTCAGTGTCATTCAGATTTGGCTTAGGTTTATTCTCGAAATATTCCAACTCTCGGTTTATCTCCCTAAAAGCTTCTTCCGCATCATATTCTGGTTCTGGGTTCATTAATTCGCAGCTAAATAGCTCATTGTGATCTGGGCGTGAAGTCCGCAAGCATGTCATATTTAAAGCCGCATTATTATAACTGAAAGAAAGATAAAAGGAAAAATAACAAAAATCAGAACAAAAGAAAGAATGGGAAAGCAATGATGATTTTTTTTATTTTCTTTGGAAAATTGGAAGACAACGATGTTTACAACTCAGGAATACAAAAACAACAATGGAAAGGAAGACAACGTTCAAGTTATGTCCTGGAGATAACTTGTGATACAGGAAAGGTGGCAGGACAGGTCTACCCGGACTTCCGTCTAGTCGGGAATGGCGTGGCCTCCCAATTTTGAAGTTTGGCGTTCGGCCCTACGTACATCATCTTAGCAGTGCTTGTGCCTTCACCTGGTTGAACCATGTGGATCTCGTAGAGCATCTCTCTCATCGCTCCACATATCTCCTCAATTTCCTCAATTGTGAAGACCCCATCATCTTCTTCTTCAGCGTACCTTGGCCTGAGGAAAGTTGCATATAAATCCGGCAATGGTCGAGGTAACTTCCAACCCTCATATTTCCTTTTCTTTGCCCACTCTTCGTCTGCTGGAGTAGGTTTGAAACCTAGTCCAAAAGGTTTCTTGGTGACTGGCAAGGTAATGGGTTCTGTTATTCCCTGAAGGGTTCGTCCAAGCCCCTTCCCTGGCCTAAATCCGTGCCGGATCATCTCTTTGGCCACCATAACCGAGGCGTTAGACAAGAAAGGCTGGGGGCAGGGTATTCCCTCTTCGTGTTGCTCTGCCAGTACAATCTCAAAAGCTTGATAGACCGTATGTTCGCTCCCTTCTCTCGGTTCCAGATATGGGATGGATGGGTCCCGATAAATAGCATGCTCATCTTTCCCATGGACCACGATCTCTCGGTCTTCGTACTCGAACTTCACCATCTGGTGAAGAGTGGAAGGCACAGCTCCTGCCGCATGGATCCAAGGTCTGCCAAGGAGAAAATTGTAGGATGTATCCATGTCGAGCACCTGGAAGGTTACTTGAAATTCGACTGGTCCTATGACCAACAACAGGTCTATTTCTCCCATGGTATCCCTCTTGATGCCGTCGAAAGCCCTTACGCAGACATTGTTGGGTCGGATTCTTCCGGTCCCAATTTCCATTCTTTGTAGCATGGAGAGCGGGCAAATGTCAACGCCTGAGCCCCCATCCAACATTACCCGCTTGACATAATAGTCTTCGCATTTAACTGTTAGGTGCAAAGCCTTGTTGGGTGCCGCTCCTTCCGTGGGTAGATCATTCTTGCTGAAAGAGATTTGGTTGACGGCGAAGAACCTTTCTGTCATCCGCTCTAATTGTTCCACCGATGTTTCAACTGGCACATATGCTTCATTCAGGGTCTTCAGTAAGATCTTTTGATGCTCGGTCGACCTCATTAACAATGACAGCATGGACACTTGCTCGGGGTACTTGCGCAGTTGATCTATCACTTCGTAATCCGGCATTTTCATTTGTTGGAAGAACACTTCCGCTTCTTCAACACTCACGGGCTTCTTTGGCGGGAAGCGCCTTTGTGTGGCGTTGTTCAGTTCTTGGGTATTTGAATACCTTCCAATGAAAGTATTTTCTGGAAGTTCTCCCATGACCTCTTTACCTTTGTACATTACCAAAGTCTTTTGATAATTCCACGGCACTGTGGACGGGTTGGTCATTGGCTTTTGTGGCACGCGTCCGATAACCACTGGCTCATTCGGCCGAGGTGGTTGAATCGTCCCCCGGACCACATAGGCCCCTTTTGGCACGTACATAGGTTTTGTCTTTTTGATTCCGAAGTTCTGCGTCTTCTCAGCTTGACCTCGTGGTATGTAAAGAACTCCATCCTTTACCGGTACCACTTTCTTCTCCACCTTCTTTTCTGGCACTTTCTTTATAGCTTTGGCCTCCTCCCATTTTTCTGGTTTCTGGTCTGTTTCGGGCCTCTTTCCCGTGTCGACAATGGCAATTATGGCTTTCAGAGCAGGGTCGAACTCTTTGTCTTCACAAATCATTCCGATCAGCGGCCCATTATGGTGAGCAGGTAATGGATTGTTAGTTACATTCGGGATCTCCTCGTCCCTTAGCACTATTTTCCCTTGCTCTATCAAGTTTTCGACCACTCTTTTCAACGACCAGCAGTCATTTGTGTCATGTCCCTCGGCTCCTGAATGATAGGCGCATCTGACTCCAGCTTTGTAAGAAGGTGACGTCGGGTTTTGCCTTGTTTGAGGGATTGGTTGCAAGAAACCTAACTGGACCAGCTTTGGGAACAAAGTTGAGTATGGTTCACCGATGGGCGTGAAAGTCCGCCTTCTGGGTGGCTCCTGAGGGCGGAAGTTATTCTGCGGGGGTTGTGGGTTATAGTGGTTGCGGTAAGGAGGCTGATTTCTGGGAGGTGGAGCTGGGCCTCGGTTGGCTTGTTGTGGTGGATGGGCATAAGGCTGGGCATTCATGACCATATAAGGTTGATGAGCATATGCCAAATTTGAGTGGGGGTAGTAGTGTTGTGGGGTTCTTTCCGGAAAACGGGGCCTGGGATGACGATACTCCCTTGCTTCCGAGGCTGCCATAGTCGTTTCTTCCTTCTTTTTCCCTCTTGTCGTTCCTCCGGACCCGCTTTGGACGGCCTGGGAGGTCGCCCTTATGGCTGCTTGACTCAGAATCCTACCTGTTTTCAGACCATTTTCCACCATCTCTCCAATCTTGATCGCTTCCGCGAATGGCTTACCCATGGCTGACATCATGTTTTGGAAATAGTCAGACTCTTGAGCCTGGAGAAAGGTAGTGACCATTTCCACTTCATCCATGGGAGGCTTCACTCTCGACGCCTGTTCACGCCACTTAATAGCATATTCTCTGAAGCTTTCCGAAGGTTTCTTCTTCAAATTCGACAGAGAGTTTCGGTCTGGCGCAATGTCGATGTTATACTGGAATTGTTTTACAAAATCTCTGGCGAGATCATCCCATATATGCCATCGGGACATTTCCTGATCCATATACCATTCCGAAGCTATCCCTACTAGACTTTCCCCAAAATATGCCATTAGCAGTTCTTCTTTTCCGCCGGCTCCCCGCAATTGGTTGCAGTATTTCTTAAGATGTGCAATGGGGTCACCGTGCCCATCGTATTTCTCGAACTTTGGGGTCTTGAAACCCGTTGGCAGGTGCACGTGAGGGAACATGCACAGGTCGGCGTAAGAGACGCTCTTTTGTCCGCTCAATCCTTGCATATTCTTCAAACTTTGTTCAAGGCTTCTCATTCTCTTGGCAATCTCATTTTGTTCTGCAATTCTGGGGTTCTGATCCTGCCCGGGTGCAAGCTCGCACTGAGGCGGTAGAGGATTAGTGCTGGTGGCGAACCTAGTTGGTTCCATTGAGAACGATGGTGCTTGGAATGTAAAAGAGGATGAGTCAAAGCTTGGCTTGTACGTGGTAGGCTGTGCCGTAATCGGGCAAGGCGATGCAGTAAAGATGTTCATGCTTGCATCAGTGGATGACATTCGGGGATGAGGCTCAGAAGGCGATCCAGCAGAGAAGGCTGAGGTGGCTGGGTACCCGAATGGGGTAGCAGGATAATTTATGGGGACATTAGAAGTCCCACTTGACCTGGAGAATAATTCAGGGAATCCGGGGACGACACTTGGCGGCTCTTTCCCATTGTTCCAGTCGTCCAGCATTTCCAACATGCGAAGCCGTAGGATTCTATTTTCCTCCGCAGTCGCGGATTCAGGTGTGAGGACGGCTGAGATCGAGCTCTCCTCGGAAACAGGGATTGTTTGCAATGGAATTTCCGAAGACATTTCCACACTTCCTTTTGACCTGGTGAAGTAAGTGTGAGTACTGCTTCTGGTCCTGACAACAGGTAGTTGAACACTTCTCCTTGACCTCGTAAAATATGAGTGCGAGGCCAGACTTTCACCAAACCAACCGTCTTTTCAAAAACCCTGGAAATACTCAACGACAAATGCACGGTTAATTTGTAGTAAATAACAGGTAGTCAATCTCACGTTGGGCATGATGCACCTATACAGTTAAGTGGATTACTACATGTTTGCTACGAGAGCATGCGTCATTCCGGCATTTTCTTCTTATTAGTTTTTCCTCTCTTTTTTTGTTATTATTATTTTTATTATTTTGCAATAAAAGAAATGCGACCGGATCCGATGAGGATTGCCTACGTATCACGATGCCTACGTGAATCAGATCATTACGTAGTTCGAAAAACACAAATGAGCGTAAAAGAAGCAACCTCTTTATTGTTGAAATGGTCTATTACAAACTACATTTTGCAAAAGAAAGAGCAAACTTTGAAAATAAACCTAGACTCAAAATAGACTAAAAATCACCCTGATGGAAAAACAGGCAGAAGATGCTAAGATACAGGCTTGACTTATGAGTGCATTATGGTTTTGAAAATTGGTGTCCGCGGGGCATCGTTCGGCCTCGCCGCGGTCCTAGGCGTGATATCCCTCTCAAGTTGCTCCAGCTCATGCATAGTCTGCTTGACATAACCCATCACTGTCGAGAGGACGGTAACGCTGGACATGTTCTCACATCATAGACATCGTCTGGTGATGGCATGGGCAATGGCCTTGATCCTATCTCTGGTTTGCTTCTTCTCTACGAGTAGGCGTTTTATCTGGTCGCTACATATCTTGAATACTTGAGTATCCTGTATATGCTGATGCTTCAGTCGCCTTACTTCCAACTTCATCTGGGCTATTGAGTCGTACCAGTGTCTGCTCTCAATTTGGAAATCCTTGGCCTGATTAGCTGCTTTGACCTCAAGTGCAGCCATCTCTCTCTTTATTTTAGCAACAGTTTTCTCGTGGTCGCCTTCCAATTGATTCAAGTATCGGCGATGCTTATCTGTTCTCGTATCCCACTGTGCCCTGAGCTCCGCTATGACATTTTCAGATTTCTCCAAACCATCTTGCCATTCCCTGATTTCACTTTTTAACCTTTTTATCAGTTGCTCGTCTGATCGACGCCTTGGCTGTTTATCTGCATCCAACCTTATCTGTTTGATCTGGGCTCTGAGCATTTCGTTTTCTTGATTTAACCTGTTCCGCTCTCCCAGATCGGTAGCAATTTGCACGTTGCGCTCGTATTTCAAGCTTTCCACTTGTTGCTTCAACCTGCTGATTTCGGAGCAATAGCCTCTTTCCTTCGCTAACCAATCCCACTGCTTTTGCGATGATTCGGTGAAATTCCAGATGTGGGGTCTCTTAGCCGGCCTTTCATGCTCAAATTCCCTTCTATACCATGCAAGGTAACCTGGCGCTGTCTCTCCTTTGGCTCGATCCCGCACGCAAGTATCTGATTTCAAATATTGACACTCACTCCAGATTTGGCGAATCTTTGCTTCTGGGAATTGTCCGTTAGGACTTATCTCAACTGCTTGAGTGCTAAGATCTTCCTCATGAGGTACTGTCTGGCATCTTCCGAACTGTCTCAAAACTCGGCAGGGTGCGTAAGGTTGAATGCTCTTAAGCCCCATCAGTAAGAAATGAGTTTTAGCTGCAGACATATATAGGATCTCATCAACAGGCAACCATCCCAACGTCCATTGTATTTGGCTGGCAGTAAGAGCTTGAAAGAACGAGGTCCATGCCAGGACTCCTTTGGGCAAACTGATCTCTTTGGTTCTCGTGTAAGATTCTTCTATGCAGGTCTTTTCCGGGGAACCATGGCTCAAAATCTCGGAATGATGGCAGAGGTGCTCGGTCATCCATATCTGTAGGAGCAAGTTACAACCTTCGAAGAAATTTCCCCCAGCTTTACAAGCTGTAAGAGCTCGAAAGATGTCAGATACCACCATAGGCGCGAGAGTACTGTCACTTTGCGTGAGTAAAGTGCTGACGACCCCGGATATCTTCAAATCAATGTTTCCGTCTTTCCTTGGAAATACCAGAAGGCCCAGGAACATCATCATGAACGCTACCCGTCTGTGCTTGTCCCACTTCTGACGAACACCTTTGCTGCACAGTTTGTTGATTGGATTATTGAATCCCCCTCATGACCGTACCTATCATATATGAAGCATGGAGTACAAAATCCGGCTGCCAAATCCGGGTTGTGGACTATTCTAGGTATCTTCAATGAATCTAGGAACCTATGCACCGTGACAACTCTTGGGGCGACCAAGTATTTTTGCCTCAACGGAAGTTCAGCATTCCTGATGTACCCGGCCATTTCTTCCAAAGTCGGAGTGAGTTCGAAATTAGAGAAATGGAAAACATTGTGCGCTGGGTCCCAGTAGGTAACCCAAGCTCTTATGATATCTACCCGAGGTTGGATTTCCAACAAACCCACAAGACCTTTCAGATATTTCTTGACCTCATTTTGTCCTTCAACACCTAGATCATTCCACCATAGCCGTAACTTGACAGGGATTTTGGTCATTATTGAAAAATGTTCATTTTGCATCGTGCTCATCCTGCACATTTATTAAGGTGATTTTAACAAAAATGACTTGACTCCAAAATATTTTACAAAGGGGATCAAGTTTTGAACACGGCCTTTAAACACTTTGGGGACGAAGATTTTAAGGCTGTGTGGGTCAAGTGGATAAAAATGCTAAACAAGACCCAAAGGTGGCTGTTCATGCAAAGTCAGCCTTCCGGCGTCCCTTTTCGGGAACATTCGGCTATTTATGATAAAACAACATCACCTGACTTATTTATGACTCTTTTTAAAATTTGACATATTTCCTTTTTTTTATTGATTTTGGCTATTTTAGCAAAATGGGGTTGAACCCGACGAGGGTTACCTACGTATCTCACATCCGGTGAGAATCAAACCGGAGTAGTTCGGGCTATCGTGAATAGAGAAAATCAAATAAACCTAGAAATCAAGAATACGTATTTTTATTATATTTTTTGAAAAGAGATAAAGACATAAAGAAAATATTTATTATTTTTTTAGGAAATATTTGGACTATTAGTCTGAATTTATAAAAAGGGGTACTGCGAAAGAAACAATATTTTTTTTGAATTATGAATTTTCCGTTTTTTTTTTACTTTTAAATAAATACCTTCTCTTTTTGATTTTGAAAGTGATAAAAAGAAAACTTTTATATATATATATATATTTTTTAAAAAAAAACAAAGTAGAAGACAATCTTTTTTTCTTTTTTTTTTTTATATTTTTTAGAAGAAATTCCGGCGAGGTTTCGTCACTACTCGGACATTGGTTTTTCCAAAAGAAATAATTATCTCCCTACGCTGTTATTTTCCCTTTTATTTTTAGAAACCGGTCAACATGCGGCACTGAAGCAAATAAATGCGCAAAACAAATAGGATGCAGCAGGATGGTCTTTTCATCTCAGGTTGCCTGTCCTAGACAGACCCAACCCCTGTGTTGAGTCCCCTAAGTCCAATGCAACATGATGCAAACAAGCATTCCTACTAGGGATCCGGCATGAAGTTTCGTTATACTAGGTTCACAACCTGGGTATTTGTTCTAGACTGTGTACCCGAGCGGACAACTCGAGTCGAGGAGGGGGCTACGTACCGGGGACCCGCGAGATCGTCCGGCTTTGTAACTTGTCCGACCTCTTTCTTATTTCAGGTATTGACACTAACATAATAGGGAGTCTCGACCAGCGAGCTTCTCCCCGGAGGTAAGAAGAGAAGGGTTTCGGCACAGTTTATATACAGTTCAGATAATATCAAAGCGGTAAAAGACAACATTTAGCACGTTATGCAAAAACATGTAATAAAGATCAGATAATAAAGCCAAATATAACAATTATTCTAAGCTCGAATTCTTGAACCCTGAACCAGTGGTTCTGGGTTTCATCCCCAGCGGAGTCGCCAGAGCTGTCACACCTCCTTTTTGCGCGCCCGCCCCGAAGGGTTAAATGCGCGAGGGAGTTTTTCCAATTTAAGTGACAATATTCGAAATGGGATTATTTATTTAATTCAGAGTCGCCACTTGGGAAAGGTTTGGCTTTTGGTGTCCCAAGTCACCGGTTTATCTTGAATCCCAAATCGAGGAAATTTTCGACTTTTCCAAATGAAGTCTGCGAACCAGAAATTCTAAGTAAGGAATTCTGTTGACCCGAGGGAAGGTGTTAGGCACCCTCGAATCCCGTGGTTCTAGCACGGTCGCTTAAATTGTTATAATGGCTAAATATCTGATTTAAATGCATGTTATGACTTACGTGCTTTTATTAAGTTTAAACCGCTTTTATTATTATCATTTTTTTATAGAATTGCAACATCGTGGAAATGCATCTCGAACCACGTCACAATCAATTTACCCGTGGTCGTCGACACATCTTGACTCCGTTGAGATTTGAATTTGGGTCACATCAATGTGCACCCGAGTTTAAGACTGTTATTTAATTAAACCGTGACTAAAGAGTCTAACGTGTTATAATTCTTGGGGAAGGCCATGAAATTCACTAACTGGCCTGTCCCGAATTCTAAGTATTTGTTATGGCTAGTTATTGAGGGCCCCGCAATTTGCATTTTTCATTTAGCGAGGCTCGTCTCTATTTTAGAAAGGATATCCTAAAGTGGCTACATTTCTAATGCGTTTGTCTCTAAAACTAGAAGAAAAAAGGTACATGCTAATTTAATTATATGTTTGGGCCCAATCCGGATTCTTATCAATTTCTGATCAATTATTTACAAAGTGGAGAAAACATTATACTTCATGGAAAAATGCTTTAATTTGTCAAAGAAATCACATACGAGCTGACGAAGTACAACGCTTAAACCGAACAAACATCCTTGAGTCGAATTTAAATTAAATTGCTTAAACAGGATTAATGGAATTCCTTACCAAAGGATGCTACCTATGGTGTAAAAAAACTATCTTAAACATGCCTAATAAAATTGCAACCCAAGAATCTAAAAAAACTGTATTGTATTTTTGCGGGATTAAAAGGAACCGTCCAACCTATATATTCGAAGCATGCTGAAGAACGAATTTTGAATTAACAACTATACTAATGGTTGCATATTCCATGAATTGTAGTTACATCCTATATACCATTAAATCAATTGCATATTGTGGTTTAAAATCAGCATAAGCTTCAATCAGATACAAACTTACTAATGTACTTCTCTATTGAACTACAAACTAAAATTTACACGACTTAGCAACATTTATGAAAAAGGCAGTCAATAAACAGCGGATGATTATAACTCCTTCAGATCTTTCAATTCATGCTTTTCAATGTTACAATCAGCTACACCAATGTGAGACTCGAAATATGTACCTGGAAATACTGAAAATGCAAAGGAGAAGAGGAAGAAGATAGGGAAATCAGCAGCAGCAAAAACAGAATAGCAGCAGCAGCAACAAATGAAACAATTGGGGTAGAATCAAGATCCCAGCTAGACCAAGTCCCAGAGTAAACCAACAAACAACCAGCAGACTCAGTTGGATTTAGAAGAAATCAGTGTTGAACAAACAGATCAAGACCAGTGAAATCAAGACAGCAAATAAGAATGCAATTTCTAGTTTTGTCTGTCTGTGTTATCAAACAGAGTTCTTTTCCAGTTTTTCTGTTTTTCAGAACTTCAGCTCTCAATCTCCAAACTAAGTTTTCTGTGTGTATTCTCCTTTTCTCTGTCTGTGTGTGTGTATCTATCTCCCAGAACTTCAGCTCTCCTTCTTCTTAATTCCCTCCCAGTTCTCTCTTTTTCCTCTGTATGTCTCCCTCTTCCCCCCTTTTATAAGCCTAAAACTTAGCCCTTTAACAGCCTGTTCATCAATCTCAAAACACCCTCCCATGTGCTCCCTCCTTTTCAGTTTCCACTCAAACTTTTAAGTATTAGAACCCCATCACATTCCCTGGCAGACTTACTCTTTTGAAAGAGGTTTAATACTTCTTAAACTAAAGCAGGGTATTGGGCAGCATGGTATAATCTGACAGCATATGCTGTCAAACTATTTTAAATGTAACAAAGGCCTTTATGCCCATGTTGTGCACAAGTGCACATGCCCTCCAATTCTGACTGCAACTAAACAAAACCAATCCTTTTTTATATTTCTGATTCAAATTAACAACTATAAGTAGCTAAATTCAATTCCTAACTGATTCATACAATGCTTAACAGAAGCAGATCAATTTGTTATTGTTCAACATCTGAAACTAATTGACGACACATGTCGACTCGACTATATTAGTTATAACACATACAATCGTAGCCAAAAATCAGACATTTAACAGTATCGACACATGATTTGAATTGTACTGACCAAACAGAATTGTACTTGAGGAGTCAGTTAATCGGTTCAAATTTGAGATTCAGTTAATTGCACAACAAATACATACATACACATTATCAGAACAAAACAGAAGAAGGACTCAAAACACCGAGGTTCTGGCAAAGTGGACAGGGCACAGTTGATAAAATTCGAAATGAATTACACAAAATATGAACAGATCTTGAAAACGAACATGGACTAACAGAAATAAGAAAAGAAAAGCAAAACTCACCTTAAAACTCGAAAAATCAAAAGCCTTAATTTGGATTCGGACAAACCTTTCTTAAGGCTGAACGGACTTTAATCGAAGTGTTTCTCAAATGAGAAACAATTCGATTAAGGTCCATTAGACCTTAATCTCTTCGGCTTGAACAGATACGGAACATGCACGGAGAAAACTAGGGTTCAAAAAAATTAGATCTGGGATTCGTGTTTCCCTAGTTAGATTCGGACCAAACCAAGCATGGTTTGGTCACGAGGGGGGTTTGGGGACTGTCTGGTGTGAAGTTGAGGTCGATTGGTATAAATCGGGTTCCGACTCGAATCTTCAAATGAAGATTCGAGAAGGTGGGAAGGGATTCGAACTAAACGGCCAACAGATCAATGTTCAGGGCGGTGAGGGGGTTCTATGGTGTTAAGGTGAAGGCCACCGGCGTTCATGCCGCCGGCTTTCATGGTGAAGGTGTACAGAGGCGGCTCTAGGGTTTGGGGTTCTTGTGAAGACGATGAAGGCTGGGGTTCGGATAGGGGGGCAGGGTAAGGTTATGAGTTTATATAGTTAGTGGGTAGGTGGATCCTGGCCGTTGGATGAGATGTGATGAAGGGCCAGGATCCTTCGACTAACAGGGAACAGCGTCGTTTCAAGGGTAAAGGGTTAGGGTTGGTCCGGGTGAGACGGGTCGGGTCTGTTAGTGGGTTCGGGGTGAGAGATCTTGGCCGTTGATCAATCTGAGATCAACGGCCCAGATCAGACCAGATCAGAACGGTGTCGTTTGGAACGCCCCTGAGGCCAGCTGGTCTGGACCAGGTTTACATGGGGTTTTGGGTTGGGTTGTTTTGGGCTTTGAATTAACAATAAAAGTAAGCCCAACCGATTTTTAAACCCAATTCTGTATCTCCTTTTTTTATTATTATTTTTTTTATTTTTTTTATTTTTAAAACAAAACCTAAGTAAATAAAAATAAAATTTCATAAACACTTAATACAATTATTTGCACACGCATAAAAATATTTTAAAACAGGTAAAATCAAACAAAACAAAATCACGGACAAAGATGCCTATTTATGATTTTCTATTTAACAACCGGGTTACGGTTCAAATTATGCATGACACATACATTTTTTGTATTTTGTTTTAATAAAAATAAAAATGGGCAAAAATCATAAATAATTAACAAAGTGCCATGTAAAAATCCAAAAATTGTATAGCAGGACCAATTGTTATTTTTTTATTTCTTTTGGAGCGATTGTCGCGCGAAACAAAAAATCACGTGCTCACAGCTTTCACTACTTTTTAGTTTTCTGGAGTTGTCTTCACTTGGTGGGAGGCTTATGAGAGGCGTAGGCTTGTTGGTGCAATACCCCTTACCTGGAAACAGTTCTCTGTTCTCTTTTTGGAGAAGTATGTGACACAATCTCGTAGAGAGGAGCTGGGCAGGCAGTTTGAGTGGTTGCGTCAGGGAGAGATGACTGTGACACAGTATGAGATGAGGTTCTCCAAGTTAGCTCATCATGCTATCTAGTTGGTTACGACTGATAGAGAGAGGATTAGGAGGTTTGTGGATGGCCTCACTTATCAGCTTCGTATTCTCATGACCAGGGAGAGGGTGTCTGGTGCTACTTTTGAGGAGGTTGTAGACATTGCTCGTGAGATTGAGTCAGTTCGTCACCAGGTTTTTTTAAGGATTGATAGACTTGTCAAGATCCTAATTAGAATATATAATTTTTCATCAAATATATCTGTGTGTAAATTGATTCATTGACTTATAATCTACTCAGATGCATCGTTGAATATTAAAAACAAAACGTCTCGACCTATATATATATATATATATATATATATATATATAACACGCTTCGTTGTACTACTTTAACTACATATATAACATGTTAGAGTATATTTTAGTGTATTCATCCCTTGTAATACAAAAGTGTTAACGAATTACATTTATATTATTTAGATAGTAAATATAAAAGTAATTTTTAATTTTTACCAATGTTGACCTGAAAAGAGACCAACTTTGGTCGCTAATTATCCAGAAATTAAAAATTAGCAACCAAAGTTGGTCGCTAATTTTCAATCAGATTTATTTATATTTTATAAAATATTGTAAATAATAATATAATTATTAAACGTTATAACTGAGTTCCAAATTAGCGACCAAAGTTGGTCGTTACTTGCTTCCCCTTTCATAACCGACCAACTTTGGTCGCCAATTTTAAATAATATTTGTTTATATTTTATAAAATATTTTAAATAATAATATAATTATTAAAATGTTATAACTAGGTCCCACATTAGTGACCAAAGTTGGTCGCTAATTTCAATATTTCTTTGACCAAGCAAGTCTGACAAGCCGGGTCAACATGTTGACCACTTTACCGACCAAAAAGCGACCAACCTTGGCCGGTAAATTATTTAAAAAAATTATTTAATAATTTTCTCCACATTAGCGACCAACTTTGGTCGCTTTTTTTGACCGACCAACTTTGGTCTCAAATTTTTGGTCGGTAATTCCCAGATTTCTAGTAGTGCCCTTCTAAGGACGGTTAAAACAGGAGAAAAAAATAGTATCAGATGAATTTATAATAAAGTCGTTCCAATATTCTATATATCAGTTCAAATTAGGGTTGGTTTAAGGGCCGCACTTCAAGGGATGTGATTTAAACAGCCTACACTAATACAAATATTAGTGACCGCTTTCACAGCCTGAACTTATGACCTATAAGTGACATGAAGACAATTTTACCGTTGCTCAAAGGTTCCCCTTCTAAGGGCGGATAAAATAAGAGAAAAATAGTACCAGATGAATTTACAATAAAGTCGTTCTAATATTCTATATATCATTTCAATTTAGGGTGTCCTTAAGAAAATGGAAAATATATTTGGACAACCCAAGAATGGCCCAAATGTCCACAATAGGGGTATTATGGTAACTTCACATGGCTTTTGAGGGCATAATGGATATTTAAGCATTTTCATTTTTCATATATACCCTTTAGCAGATTTTTTTTACCCCTCCCAAATTAGGAGGATCTATAGTGCTTCCACACTTCCCCTCCATGGTGATTCGAACCCAGGATCATTAGTTTAATTGTCTTACCTTCCCCATGTTTCTTTCACATTTACACATGTATGCTACACTATTTTTCATAAAGCAATTTATATTCATATACATATACTATACCAATTAAACAAAATAAATTAAAATATACGCATAGTATACTAAAAAAATACGATTAAACTACTATATTATAGTTTCTTTATTACTGTATCACTAAAATATTATTGTATTACTTTCTAACCCTAACACTTAAATATATAGTGCTTCAACTAAGAAGCCACTACAACAAATATGATTTTTAACCACGAAAATATTAGCTACAATAGAAAATTTGTCACTAATTATCCATTTTTTGTGACAAAAATTATATTTCATACTTAAATACATGAGGCACATACTTTTAATGACAAAACATAAATTTCATAGCAAAATTTTTGTCTTCTAAAGTTTCCCACAAAAAATGAATTGGCGTCAAATATTCATTAATATTAGCCACAAAATTAATATTATTGGTGAAAAATAGTTTCGTAACTAATGTTGTAGACAATTGGCGATAAATAATTACTCGTCTTAAAATTAGTTATATTTTCGCTACGAAATAGTTTCGTCACTAAAAGTTTTATATTTTTTGCCATCTTAGTTTTTGTCAATAATAGCATAAATAAATTAGTGACGATCAGTGTATCATCTCTATTTTACCTATGAAATAATAAGGTACCATAAAAAGTTCATCACTAATTATTGTCTTTATGGAACAAAAATTAGAGTCGTACTTAAATGCACACGCACATACATTTAGTGAAGAAATAAAAATTTCGTAGCGATAGTTTTATCTACTCAGGTTTTTCACCAAAAAAATGGATTGTCCTAGTTATTTAGTAACATTAGTCACAATATCTAAAGTTATTGGTGACAAACTAGTTTCATCTCTAATATTGTAAGAGACTAGTCAAAATCATTATTTGTCTAAAATTAGTTATATTTTAGGCTTTAGCGTGAAAAAGTTTGGTGACTAAGAGGGTGTTTGGCTAAGCTTATAAGTTGGTCCACTTCCCAGTAGGACTTAAAGTCTCTTTGTAGAGACCATATGCAACCATTACACTTTCCAGTAGCCATATCTGCTCCTCCATGCAGATATTACACATCCTAGCAGCCCCTTCCTGTGACGACCCGACCAGTTGTCTCATGATTTACCGCTCCGTTTTTACCATTTCTTCTTCTTATTGCTTTGTCTATCGGTTCTATATGTGATCGGTTTGGTTGGGTCGGGTTCGGAAAGGATTTGGTAAGGTTTGAGACATATAGTCTCTTTTGAGGAAGCTTAAGTTGGAAAAGTCAACCGGATGTTGACTTATATGTTAGAGGGCTCAGATGTGAGTTCCGATGGTGCGGATAGCTTCGGGAGGTGATTTGGGACTTATGAGCGTGATCGAAATATATTTTGGAGGTCCGGAGTAGATTTAGGCTTGAATTAGCGAAATTGGATTTTTGGCGTTTTCCGGTTGGTAAGTGAGATTTTGATATAGGAGTCGGAATGAAATTCCGGGAGTTGTAGTAGTTTTGTTGGGTCATTTGAGATGTGTGTGCAAAATATTAGGTCATTTGGACGTGGTTTGGTATACTTTTTGATCAAAAGCGTAATTCAGAAGATTTTGGACACTTAGGCTTGAATCCGATGTGTTTGGTTGATTCGATGTTGTTTAAGGTATTTTGAAGATTGGTATAAGTTTGGATGGTGGTTTATGATGTGTATGTGCTTTTGGTTGAGGTCCCGGGGGTCTCGGGGTGATTTCGGGTGGTTGACGAAAAGAATGGAAATTTAAGATGGCAGCTGAAGTTGAAGTTTGCTGTCAGAACCGCATCTGTGGTTGGGAGGACGCAGTTGTGGAAAAGAAGTCGTAGAAGCGGAAAGAGGCTAGGAAAGCTTTGACCGCAGAAGCAGTTGGGGAACTGCACCTACGATAGCGCAGGTGCAGTGTGTGCATCGCAGATACAGAATTTAGGACTTAAGTGAAGAACCGCAGAAGCGGTCCATTGACCGCAAAAGCGGTAGAAGGGGCCGTAGATGCGAAGTGCCTGGGCAAGAAGGTATAAATTATTTAATTCGTGATTTTTGAGCTATTCCACCATTTCTAAGTCGGTTTTGGAGCTTTTTGGGCAATTTGAAGAAGGATTTCAAGAGGGTTTCATTGAGGTAAGAATTTTGGACCTAAAACTCATTTCTATGGCATTATTTCACAGATTAGAGCTGTAATTAATGGAATTTAAGGGTTAAAATTGGGAAAACTAGTGCTTGGTATTGGAGACCTAGACTTGAGGATTTGAGGGGCCATTTGTGGTCAGATTTTGGGACTTTTGATATGTATAGACTCGTGGGGAGATAAGGAATCTATTGATGTAAATTTTATCAAATTCCGAGACGCGGGCCCGGGGGTCGAGTTTTGGTAATTTCGGAATTTATGCTATAAATTGATTATTTTCTCTTGGGCTTCGTTCCCTTAGCATATTTTGACATCGTGATTCTGATTTTGGATAGATTTGACGCGAGTTGAGGCCGATTCGAGGGGCAAAGGCGTCACGAGCTAGAGTTTGGACCGGATTGAGGTGAGTAATGATTGTAAATGTTGTCTTGAGGGTATGAAACCCTGGATTGCACATCGTTGTACTATATTGAGGTGACACACATGCTAGATGATGAACGTGGGGTCGTGCACCGTTGGGGATTGTGACTTAGTCCATCCCGAATGGCTATTTTACCGCGTATTTGACTGAAAACTATTTGCTATCATCATGTTTTGGGCTGAATGCCATATTTGGGTCTCGTGCCAACAATTTGAACCATCAGGGAATTTTTACTGATATTTCCTCACTGTTTGACTTTATACTTGAACTCAGTCATGCTATATTCTACTATTTTCATAACTCAGCCATGTTTACTCTGCTTTAACACTTAAAATGATATTTTAAATGATATTTTTGGTTGAGCATCATGTTTTACTATTTCCCGAGAGGCTTGTGAGAATTTTGACTGATTAAGGCCGAGGGCCTATGTCGTGAGGAAACACCTGATTATGATTATGAGGCCGAGGGCCTGAGATTTGTACGCCACGAGGTGGCTTGTTGATATGAGGCTGAGAGCCTAGTGATGATGCCACGAGATGGCTTAATATTGCGCTTGGGCCGTAAGGGGACACTCTAGAAGTCTGCACACCCCCAGTGAGCGCAGGTACCCATTGTGATATGAGATAGAGCCCAAGAGGCTGATTCTGTTGGTATTGTGCCCGAGGGGCATTTCTTTATGCGTTTACCTTTTCTAGTTGCCTGTCTTATACTTGCTTAACTGTTTAAAAATGGAATTTTAAGAAGCTTAAACTGAACTAAAGTGACTTTGCATATTTTCACTGTCTCATTATTTTTACTGGTTTTTACTGCTTCATTATAGCCTGTGATGTGCCTTACGTGATTTCTTATTTCTCAGTCTTCATTTATTATTATTATTCACTGAGTTGGAGTACTCACTTTACTCCCAGCACCCCGTGTGCAGATTCAGGCTCTTCAGGTCCTATTGGCGAGGGTTGAGAGCTTCCAGCAGATTTCGGAGTTCACGAGGTAGCTGCTCGGCGTTCGCAGCCCCGTGCTTCTCTCCCTATCTCATTTATTTTCTATTGTTAGTGATTCTGTAATAGCTGAGTAGACTCTTCAGACTTGTAGTATATTAATAGATGCTCATGATTGGTGACACCCCGATATCAGGCTGTGTTGGTTTTAAATTCCGCAAATTGTACTGTCACTGCTTATTTTGGGATATTATCATTTTTAAGACTTAACTGTATTATCTTAACTGCTTAAAAGGGAATTGGGAATGTGTCGGATGCCCTTGTCTTCACGAGAGGCGCCATCACGACGGGGTCCGAGTTTAGGATCGTGACACTTCCACTCCTGCATGCATCCATTACACTTCCCAGTAGCCCCTTCCACTCCTTTATGCAACCATTACACTTTTCAATAGTCAATTTCACTCCTCTATGCACCATTACTCTCCTCCATGACTACAATTAATTATAAAAGCTTGTCTTTATCCATCCACCTATACAGATTTTGGAATTTTTTTTAAACTTCTGCCATATAGTGGCAGTGCACTTCACAGAGTTTGGATTTTTTTTAAAAATAAATTTAAACTTCTGCCATATAGTGGCAGTGCACTTCATAGGTTTTATCTCATAGTCTTATTCTTCAGCTTGGTGGTTGAATACTAATTAATAACGAATCGATCTCCAAAATTTTGTATTGGTAAATATAATGATTAATTTTCCGTGTTGATTTTTCCACTTCTCTATGAGCAAATTAATGTCGATTTTTAACCTTATTTTTTTTAATTAAAAAATCTTCCTAGTCTTGTTCTTGGTTGTAAAATGATAGAAAAGAATAGGGGGACTTCTTGTCACGACCCCGGTTCGCCTTCCGTGAACCATCATGACGGCACCTAGTCTCTATGACTAGGTAAGCCTAACAATGCGGAAAATAAACCAATTTGTGGAAGACATAATAAAAATGAAATAGTGAAATAAAACAGTGTTTAAAAGTACCGCTCGGCATACACAATAACAACTCTCGAAATCTGAATACATTTCCCAAAACCCGGAATCTCATGATCACAAGCCTTTGAATGTCTACTAGTATCTAACTCCAGAATATCTAATTGGAAAGGAAGATACATAAGGGCTAATACTAAAAAAGGGAGAGTAGAAAGGGACTCTTCGGTCTACGGATGCGGCAGATATACCTCGAAGTCTCTATAAACACCTCGTCTCAAGCATGATAAGTTTGAGTGGAGGTACCTGAATCTGCACATGAAAAATATGCATAGAAAGGGGCATGAGTACACCACAGCGGTAGCCAGTAAGTGTCAAGACTAACCTTGATCGGATAGTAACGAGGAAGGTTAGGGCCCTACCGAGATTAAATAAAATATAAGGGATGACAGAATAAGATGAGCAGAACAGTAGAAAACTAACAGTAAGAATTTAATACATGATAATAAGGAATACAATAACTGGAACAGAGACAAAAACAATCATAAGGAAATACCGCTCTTCACAAGGATAATCACCGGGGATCTCTCAGTATCCCAAGGATCTCTTAGTACCCTCAATATATGCCAGGGATCTCTTGGTATCTCGAGGATCTCTTGGTATCCTCCACATATGCTAGGGATCTCTTGGTATCCCAAGGATCTCCTGGTATCCTCAATATACGTGATAGGGATCTCTCGATATCCCGCACCTCAGCTCAAATCATAAATACGTGCAGGGGATCTCCTGGGATGTCGTCCCGTAGTCCAAAGTAAAACACACAGCAACAACACAAAGAATACTCAATTAAGCTCAAATTTGTACCAAGTAAAATATGTAATTCTAAAGAAAATTGGATTTTCAACAATTAGCTCTGGTACGCACTCGTCATCTCACGTACCAGGCATTTCAATTATCAAATATACCAAATTCTAAGGGGAAGGTCCCCCATACAAGTTTAAGCAAGGCACTTACCTCGAACCAGCTCAAAATCAACCCGAAACCACACTCTTGCCACGAGTACTCGACTCCAAATGACCCAAATCTATTCAATTCAAATGAATAATGTGAATAACACTTCAAGTAACTGATTCTACAATCAAATTCTAAGCTAATACACGAAATTGGGTAAAATAACCAAAATGCCCTTCATGCCCACATCTCGTAATCGGGTAAAATTTACATTTCCAGAATCCTCACACTCTCACGAGTTTAGTCATACCAAAAGTACCAAAATCGGACCTCAAATGGTCCCTCAAATCATCACTCAAAGGTTTCTAATTAATCAAGCTCTAACCTCCAAATTACCACTGATTTTCCTTAAATTTTCACGCTTATAATGATTAAAATCACTCCAATAACGAGCTTAGGGACCAAAGACTTTACACCAATGAATTCCTCTAAAAATCTCCCTTGAAAATGCTCCCCAAGGATTCTTCCCGTTTAAAAAGAGGTAAAAATAACTCAAATTTCACGAAGGCAACTATTTATATGTTCTGCCCAGTTAATCTGCTTCTGCGGCTCTGTGACCGCACCTGCGGTCCCGCTTCTGCGAGGACATGGTCGCATCTCCGACATTTCACTTAAAGCCCAGCTTCCGCACCTGCAATTACCCTTACGCTGATGCGGTATCGCTTCTGCCGTAAGCTCCCGCTTCTGCGGTCCCTGTTGGCATCTTCCTTTTCCGCTTCTGCGATGACTCTGCCGCTTCTGCGGTTCCAACCTGCGGACCCAACTGCAGGTGCGGTTATGACAGAGATTAGCAGCTTTAGCTGCTTCAAACCACTTCCTAATCTTCCGACAACCCTCCGAAATCACCCCGAGCCCCCGGGACCTCAACCAAAAATACGAACAAGTCCTATACCACCATCCAAACTAATACCAATCCTCAAAACACTTAAAAAACATTGAAATATCGAATTAACCATGGATTCAAGCCTAATAACTCCAAAACTCTCAATTTATGCTTTTGATAAAAAAGTCTATCAAACCTCGTCCGAATGACCTGAAATTTTGCACACACGTCACATTCAACACTACGGAGCTATTCCAACTTCCAGAATTCCATTCTGACCCTCGGATCAAAATCTCACTATCAAACCAGAAACTTCAAAATTCGACTTTCGGCATTTCAAGTCTAAATTAGCTACGGACCTCCAACACACAATCCGAACACGCCCCTAAGCCTGAAATCACCCAACGGAGCTAATGAAACCATCAGAATTCCTTTCCGAGGCCGTCTTCACGTTGTTCCGACTACGGTCAAATTTCCAAAACTTAAGCCCTCATTTAGGGACTACGTGTCCCAAAACTTTTCGAAACTCAAAATTGAACATCCCGGCAAATCAAAATAGCAGAAATAAACACGTGGAAAGCAGTTAATAGGGGATCGGGGAATAAATTCTTAAAACGACCGTCCGGATGGTAACACCCTCCCACACTTAAACATTCGTTTGTCCTCAAACGAGTGTAGAGACATTCCTGAAGTAGTGAAAAGATGAGGGTAACGGTTGCGCATATCCTACTCGGTCTCCCAGGTCGCCTCCTCGACCGACTAACCCCGCCACTGAACCTTCACTAATGCAATGTTCTTTGACCTCAGCTTTTTAACTTGCCTGTCCAATATTGCCACTGGTTCCTCAACATAAGATAGATCCTTGTCCAACTGGACTGAACTGAAATCCAACATGTGCGACGGATCACCGTGATACCCCCGGAGCATAGAAACATGAAATACCGGATGAACTCCTACCAAGCTGGGAGGTAAGGCAAGCTCATAAGCAACCTCCCCAACACGCCTCAATATCTTAAAAGGGCCAATAAACCTTGGACTCAACTTCCCCTTCTTCCCAAATCTCATAACGCCCTTCATAGGCGAAACCCGAAGCAGAACCCGCTCTCCAACCATATAGGAAACATCATGAACCATTCGGTCCACGTTGCTCTTCTGTCTTGACTGGGATGTATGGAGTCTATCCTAAATCACCTTAACCTTTTCCAAAGCATCCTGAACCAAGTTTGTGCCCAATAATCTGGCCTCACTCGGCTCAAACCAACCCACCAGGGATCTACACCGCCTACCATATAAAGCCTCGTACGGTGCAATCTGAATGCAGGACTGATAGTTGTTGTTGTAGGTAAACTCCGCCAATGGCAAGAACTGATCCCAAGACCCTTCAAACTCAATCACACAAGCACGGAGCATATCCTCAAGAATCTGAATAGTGCGCTCGGACTGTCCGTCCGTCTGAGGGTGAAATGTTGTACTGAACTCCACCCGAGTACCCAACTCATGCTAAACGGCCCTCCAGAATCGTGATGTGAATTGAGTGCCCCTATAAAAAATGATGGAAACTGGAATACCATGCAGACGAACAATCTCCCAGATATAAATCTCCGCCAACTGCTCCGAAAAATAAGTAGTACACACAGGAATGAAGTGTGCGGACTTGGTCAGCCGATCCACAATCACCCAAATAGCATCAAACTTTCTCAAAGTCTGTGGGAGCCCAACTACAAGGTCCATAGTGATCCTCTCCCACTTCCACTCTGGGATCTCTATCTGCTGAAGCAACCCACCCGGTCTCTGGTGCTCATACTTCACCTGCTGACAGTTGAGGCACCGAGCTACAAATCTAACTATATCTTTCTTCACCGGCCTCCACCAGTAGTGTTATCTCAAATCCTGATACATCTTTCCGGCACCCGGATGAATAGAATACCGCGAACTATGGGCCTTCTCTAGAATAAACTCTTGAAGCCCATCAACATTGGGTACACAAATCCGAACCTACATCCTTAATACACCATCATCATCAATGGTCAATCTCTGGCATCACCATGCTGAGCCTTGTCCTTGAGGACAAGCAAATGAGGGTCATCATACTGACGCTCCCTGATATGATCAAATAAGGAAGACCGAGAAACCACGCAAGCTAGAACCTGACTTGGCTCCGAAAGATCCAATCTCACAAACTGGCTGGCTAAGGCCTGAACATCCATCGCCATAGGCCTCTCCAATGCTAGTAACTAAGCCAAACTCCCCAAACTCTCTGCCCGATGACTCAAGGCATCGACCATCATATTGGCCTTGCCCGGGTGATTCAAAATAGTGATATCATAGTCCTTCAACAACTCTAACCATCTCCTTTGGCGCAAATTTAGATACTTTTGCTTGAACAGGTGCTGCAAGCTCCGATGATCAATATAAATCTCACAAGGTATACTGTACAAATAATGACGCCAGATCTTCAGGGCGTGAACAATGGCAGCTAACTCAAGGTCGTGGACCAGGTAATTGTTCTTATGAACCTTTAACTGTCTGGACGTGTTGACAATCACCCTACCGTCCTGCATCAAAACCGTTCCAAGTCCAATCCTCGAGGCATCACAATAAACAGTGTAAGACCCCGAACTTGTAGGCAATATAAAAATTGGGGCTGTAGTCAGAGCTGTCTTGAGCTTCTGAAAGCTTGCCTCACACTCTTCTGTCCACTGGAATGGAGCACCCTTCTGGGTCAACCTGGTCATAGGGGCTGCAATCGATGAAAACACATCAACAAAACGACGGTAATAACCCGCCAAGCCAAGAAAACTACAGATCTCTGTAGCTGAGGATGGTCTGGGCCAACTCTACACTGCCTCTACTTTCTTTGGATCCACCTGAATACCCTCACTCAACACCACATGGCCTAAGAATGCCACAGAATCCAACCAAATCTCATATTTCAAGAACTTAACATATAACTTCTTTTCTCTCAAGGTCTGAAGCACTATCCTCAGGTGTTGCTCATGATCTTCCCGACTTGGGAAATACACCAAAATATCATCAAGAAAGACAATGACGAACGAGTCAAGATACTGCCGAAACACACTGTGTATCAAATGCATAAAGGCTGCTGGGGCATTGGTAAGCCCAAATGACATAACAAGGAACTCGTAATGACCATACCGAGTCCTGAAAGCAGTCATCGGGATATCTGGCTCCTGAATCTTCAATTGATGGTAACTTTAGCGCAAGTCAATCTTAGAAAATACTTGTGCGCCGTGAAGCTGGTCAAACAGATCATCAATACGATGCAAAGGATAACAGTTCTTCAATGTAACTTTGTTCAACTGGCGATAATTAATACACATACGCATAGAGCCATCTTTTTTCTTCACAAACAAGAGAGGAGCACCCCAAAGTGATACACTGGGCCTAATAAAACCCTTATCAAGTAATTCTTGTAACTGATCCTTTAACTCCTTCTATTCAGGAGGAGCCATACGATACAGAGGAATAGAAATAGGCTGAGTGTCCGACAACATATCAATGCCAAAATCAATATCTCTATCAGGCAGCATGCCCAGAAGATCAGCTGGAAACACATCATGAAAATCATGTAATACTGGGACTGAATCAACTAAAGGGGTATCAATACTAAAATCTCTCACATAAGCTAGATACGCGTCATACCCCTTCTAAACCATATGCTGAGCCTTAAGAAAAGAAATAACTCTACTGGGAGTGTGATCTAAAGCACCCCTCTACTCAACATGCGGTACACCTGGCATAGCCAGTGCCATAATTTTGGCATGACAATCAAAAATAGCATAATGGGGTGACAACCAGTCCATGCCCAAGATAATATCAAAATCTACCATGCTGAGCAACAATAAATTGGCTCTAGTCTCAAAACCACTAAGAGCAACCAAACACGGCCGATAAATATGATCCACAATAAGAGAATCTCCCACAAGAGTAGAAACATAAATAGGGGAACTCAATGAATCCCGAGGTACACCCAAATGCGGAGCAAAATAAGAAGACACATAAGAGTAAGTGGAGCCTGGATCCAATAGAACTGATGCATCTCTGTGATAAACCAGTATAATACTTGTGATGATAAAATCGGAGGCAACAACCTCGGTACTGGCAGAAAGGGCATAGTATCGGGCCTAGACTCCCCCTCTAGGGCGACCTCTATCTACCCGACCTCCACCTCTAGCTGGCTGATAGGTGGGGTAACAACTAGAGCTGTAACCATAGCCTGAGAACTCTGCAGGGCACGCTGTGGCTGAGAAATCTGTGGAGGCGCACTGATCCCAAGTCTAGGACAATCCCTCACAAA
The DNA here is from genome assembly GCF_000393655.2 of Nicotiana sylvestris. Classification (NCBI taxonomy): domain Eukaryota; kingdom Viridiplantae; phylum Streptophyta; class Magnoliopsida; order Solanales; family Solanaceae; genus Nicotiana; species Nicotiana sylvestris. The sequence continues at coordinate 33,442,830 of NC_091057.1, forward strand.
CATGGCAGGTGTTACCACACTTGAAACAAGCTCTGGGATGATGTGGCGGCTGTGACTGGTAATAAGTAGGGTTTTAACATGTTTTATACCCATACTTGCCTGTGCTTTGAGTGTAATTTGCTACAAAATAGTCCCAAAATGCTTACAGATTGCACTTGATTGCAGGTTTGAGCTATAAAGTGACAAATCGTCAAAGATCGGCTCAAATCGGAGTGAAACCTGCTCAAGTGTCAAAGATCATTAAAGTAAGGACATTCAGAACTTCATGTGGACCGCACCATCATGTCATGCGGCCGCACCATAGGAGTTCAGAGACTGTGAAACTACAAGTCAAGCTCATGCGGCCCGCGTCCCACTCATGCGGCCAAACAATCTTGCTATGCGGTCGCGTCCAAGAAGTTCAGAGAAGCTGCCAAACTATTCATGCGGCTGCACAACAACTTTGTGCGGTCCGCGCCAGTCTTCATGCGACCACATTCCATCTTTGTGCGGTCCACATCACCATCTTCAGAGAGCAAGATTCAGAGGTCAAGCAACCCAGTGTGGCCGCGTGTCAACTTTGTGCGGTCCACACTAACCCCACAGGGGCATTTTTGTCCAGTTTTTCCAGCCCACTATAAATAGAATATTTTACCATTTTTAGGAGGGGGATACATCTGATAGCTGCTGCACTTGTGAGACTTATGTTTTGGCCTATCTTGGGCATTTTTAGCTTAGTTTATCATATATTATTGTAGTTTAACATTACCAATTAATTAATATGGTTGTTTCATCTTCTATTTCTTCATTTTCTTCTTTAGTTATGTCTAGCTAAACCCATTAGCTAGGGTTGTGGCTCAACCCTAGTGTGGGTAATTAGTGGATGTAGCTTCTTAATGATAGATTGATATTGGATGTTTGTTATTTGGGTTAATTTTATGGTTTAATTAAGGATTGTTGGTTGCAAACATTGATTCTAGCTTGGTGGGTCTTGACTCTTCTTGAAAAAGAGAGTCTATGACCCCAAAATTGACCCAACAAGGAATTGGGGTGGACCCATGAGAAATGGTAGTCCCAATTAACGGGTTAAACCTCGAGAGAGTAATCACCCTACTTGAACCCTAGTTGCTTGGTCTAATTGGCCTACCCAATTGGTCTCGAGAGAGTCAATTGGGCAAAATCGCTCTCTTCCGAGAGGTGTGAGAGTGGGTATAATTGTGCAACTGTTATAATATTGATCCCAAATATGTCAATCGATTATTAGTAGTCTCTACCCGTTAGTTAACCACCTAGGTTATGCCACGACCCTAGTGCCTTTCTCTATATTAATCACAACTTAGAACATCTCTCTTTAGCATAAATTAGCCTAAATTTGTAGTTGATAATAGTAGTTATTAAACAAAAAACCCAAAAACTTTTAGATGTACAATTAGGAGCAAGCACGCATTCCTAGTATGAACAATACACAACTCCATTCCAAGCTCCTTGTGGAAATTGACCCCGATACCACTATTCGGGTAAAAGTCTTAGCGTCCGCTCTTCCTACCGTTGTGTGAGGTTGAGTTTGGACCGATCACTTTTTGGCGCCGTTGCCGGAGAAATTACGGTGTTGACTATTTGTGTAGCTAGTTTTGTGTTTTGCTTCTTTTTCCTTCTTGATTACTAATTTTGTTTGTGTCGATCAATCAGGTACAATGGCTCTTAATGCAAATGACCCTCTCGGCAATGTGATGGCGGGGGAGGAGGTAGAGGATCTAGAACAAGATGAGGTCTTACCTCAAGTTCCAAGGAGGGGCTGACATGTCAATATAAATGCAAATGAGAACAACAATATTCCAAAGCCTCCTCCGGCACCACCGAGAGTGGCTCCCAGAGTTTTACCAAATCAAGGATACGCCAGTGCTATTGTTTCTCCCCAAATCCGGGCGGGGAACTTTCAAATCACAAATGTTATGCTGACCTTGCTCGAGCAGAGAGGTTATTTCACGGGTGCCTCTGATTAAAATGCCTACAAGCACTTGAAGGGGTTCGTGGATACATGTTGGTGTAGCAAGCAAACAAACGTGTCCGAGGATGCGTTGAGATTGAGGCTTTTCCCATTTTCTCTTCGGGGTAAAGCATTGGATTGGTTAGAAGGCTCCCCAATCATTCTATTACAACATGGGATGAATTGGCGGACAAATTTATTGCCAAGTTCTTCTCTCCAAGTCATATGGAAGCTCTTCGGGATGAAATTCTAGCTTTCAAGTAAGAGCCGACGGAACCTTTGCATGAGATATGGGAAAGATATAGAACAATGGTGAAAGAGTACCCTAATAACGATATGACCGAGGCTATGATTCAACAAACCTTTTATCGGGGCATCAACACCACAAATCAATGCATCGTGAACCAATTGGCCGGAGGGAACTTTATGAAACTTTCTTACCAAGAGGCATGTGATGTACTGGATGAAATGGCCAACACCTCTTCAGCATGGCAAAGCCGAGCAAACGTGCCCTAAGGTGACCCCACGGTCATCCATTTGTACAAGGAATTGCACGATCATGGCCAAGCTATCGCCGAGCTTACAACAACTATGAATCAATTGGCAAAGGCGCAATTGCAACAAATCCAAAACCCGCACCAAGTCAACGCAATGGAAGGTGTTTCTATGTTGAAAAGGAGTCAAAGAGGACAACAACCTCAAGGTAATTGTGAACAATATGACAACAACAATGATGGTGGTGGTTATTCAAATGAGTGCTATGATGATCAAAGCGAAGAAGTCAAATATGTCAACAACTATCAAGGGAATAGAGGTAACTCTTCAAATCAACAATGGCATCTTCAAGGTAATTGGGGCAATCAATAACAAGGCGGAGGTAATTGGAATAACAACAACCAAAACAACAATTGGGGTAATCAAGGTAACCAAGGAAATTGGCATGGTAGTAACAATAATTGGGGCAACAACAACAATCAAGGAGGGTGGAACAATAACGGGAACTAAGGCAACCGGGGGCAAGGTTTTCAAAGGCCCCCCATGTACCAACAACCGAACAATCCACCCCCTTTCCTTCTCAAGGTCCGAGTTCGTCCGGAAGCGAGATGGGGAGAATTGAAAGCATGTTTGAGCAAATGATGAAAAAGAACCAAGATTCCGAGGCTCAATTAGCTTCGCATAACACATCTATCCAGAACTTGGAAGTGCAATTAGGCCAAATCTCTCAGTCTTTAAATACTCACCCAAAGGGTGCTCTACCAAGTGATACGCCAGTAAACCCCAAGGGTGGGCACAATAATCATGTGATGGCGGTGACAATGCGAAGTGGAAGAGGCGGTGATGTGCATGCCTCAAGAGGAAACCAAGTTATGGTGGATGAAGATGAGTTACGAGATAATGAAATGCCTTTGGTGGTTGAAGATGTAGTTGAACCAAGTGTGAGAGATGATGTGCGGATTGATGTTCATGAGGTTGAGGAGGAAACACAAGAGGCCGTGAACCCGTCTAGGGAATACGTGATTGATATGCCTGAGCCGGCGGTGCCCAAAACCCAAGCACCCTTACCTCGACCTCCTCCGCCCTATCCTCAACGGTTGGTCAATCAAAAGGGTGATAACCAATTTAAGAAATTCATTGAGATGATGAAGAGTTGACTATCAACGTGCCTTTGGTGGAGGCACTCGAGCAAATGCCGGGGTACGCAAAGTTCATGAAAGAGTTGGTTACAAAAAAGAGATCAATGGAGTGTGAGACAATCAAGATGACCCATCAAGTGAGCGCAATTGTGCATTCTATGGCTCCAAAACTTGAGGACCCCGGTGCATTCATTATCCCATGTACCATTGGAAGTGACGACTTTGCAAAAGCCCTTTGTGACTTGGGGGCAAGTATCAATTTAATGCCATATTCGGTCTTCAAGACCTTGGGAATCGAACAACCTCGTCCAACTTCTATGAGGCTTCAAATGGAGGACCGGTCAATGAAGGGGCCTTTGGGGATTATTGATGATGTCCTTGTTCGTGTTGATAAGTTCATATTGCTGGACGATTTCGTTATTTTGGATTGTGAGGTGGATTTTGAGGTGCCAATTATCCTTGGAAGACCTTTCCTATCTACTGGGAAGGCTTTGGTAGATATCGAGGCGGGAGAGTTGACCTTCCGAGTTGGTGATGAAAAGGTGGTATTCCATGTGTGCAAATCTATGAGGCAACCGAATAGCACCGAGGTGTGCTCGTTTGTTGACATTGTCACGGCGGTGATAGTGGATGACACAAGCGCAATGGTGAATATTGAGGACTCACTTGAAGTCGTGCTCTTGAATATGGATGTTGATGATGATGCTGGGAGAGTTGAATGTGTAAACGCTTTGCATGGTATGGGCTCGTATTCTTATGAGCCTAGGAAGTTATCCTTGGATCTTGAGAATCGCAAAACTCCCCCAACCAAGCCATCTATTGAGGAGCCGCCGGTGTTTGAGTTGAAACCACTTCCTCCTCACCTTAGGTATGAATACTTGGGCCCTAATTTCACTTTTCCTGTTATTCTTTCGTCTTTCTTGACTAACGTGCAGGTTGACGCCACTTTGTCGGTTCTACAAAAGCGGAAGAGGGCGATTGGATGGATATTGGCGGATATTCGGGGTATAAACCCCGCCTTTTGCATGCATAAGATCATATTGGAGGAGGATGCGAGTCCCTCACTTGAACATCAAAGGCGACTCATCGAAGCTATGCAAGAAGTGGTCAAGATGGAAGTTATCAAGTGGCTTGACGCCGGTGTGGTGTATCCTATTTCTGACAGCTCATGGACTTCTCCGGTGCAATGCGTACCAAAAAAGGGCGGGATGATTGTGGTAACCAATGCTAACAATGAGTTGATTCCTACTCGGACGGTGACGGGATGGAGAGTTTGTATGGACTATAGAAAGCTTAACAAGGTGACTCGAAAGGATCATTTCCCGTTGCCGTTCCTCGACCAAATGCTTGATCGTCTTGCGGGTCGGTCGTTCTATTGCTTTTTAGATGAGTATTCGGGGTACAATCAGATTCTCATCGCCCCGGAAGATCAGGAAAAGACGACCTTTACTTGTCCCTACGGCACATTCGCATTTTCGAGGATGTCGTTTGGATTGTGTAATGCCCCAGCGACCTTTCAACGATGTATGATGGCAATTTTTACCGACATGGTGGAAGATATATTGGAGGTCTTTATGGATGATTTTAGCATGGTGGGGGACTCCTTTGAATAATGCTTGACAAATTTGGATCGTGTGGTAGCCCGATGTAAAGATACAAACCTAGTTCTCAATTGGGAAAAATGCCATTTTATGGTAGAAGAGGGTATTGTATTGGGTTATAAGATTTTGAAGAGAGGTATTGAAGTTGACAAAGCCAAGATTGAAGTCATTTCAAGGTTACCTCCACCTACTTCTGTCAAAGGGGTGAGGAGCTTTTTGGGGCATGCAGGTTTCTACCGAAGGTTCATCAAAGATTTCTCTAAAGTAGTTAACCCGTTGTGCAAGTTGTTAGATAAGGAGGCCAAGTTTGTCTTTGATGAGAAATGCATGGAGGAGTTCCAGCTTCTAAAACACAAGTTGACAACTACCCCTATCATTACCGCACCCAATTGGAGCTTTCCATTTGAGCTCATGTGTGACGCTAGTGATGTTGCGGTAGGGGCGGTCTTGGGCCAAAGGATCAACAAGATGTTCCATCCGGTGTATTACTCAAGCAAGACGATGAATGAAGCTCAAAGAAACTATACAGTCACCGAGAAGGAGTTGCTAGCTATTGTGTTTGCCATGGAAAAGTTCCGACCATACCTTATGGGGGCCAAAGTGATTATCCATATCGATCATGCCGCCCTTAGGTATTTGATGACCAAGAAAGATTCAAAAGCAAGGTTGATGAGATGGGTGCTACTTCTTCAAGAGTTTGATCTAGAAATTGTGGACCGGAAAGGAAGTGAAAATCAAGTGGCGGACCACTTGTCCCGCTTGGAGGAAGAGGGGAGGCCTTCTGACGACCTTGAGATCAATGATGCATTCCCGGATGAACAACTCCTTGCGGTATCTATGCATGATATTTCGTGGTTTGCCGATGTGGAAAATTATCTTGTGACTGGTATAATCCCGTATGAGCTCCCTTCTAACCAAAGGAAGAAGCTCAAGCGGGATAGTTTGGATTATTATTGGGATGAGCCATATTTGTTCAATATTTGCACCGATGGTGTGATTTGCCGATGTGTCTCGGAAAATGAACAATTGAGTATTTTGGAGGCTTGTCATTCCTCTCCCTATAGTGGCCATCATGGCGGGGTGAGGACGGCTTCTAAGGTGCTTAGTTGCAGTTTCTATTGGCCCTCCTTGTTTAAAGATGCCGATGATTTTGTCAAGAGATGTGATGAATGCCAACGAGCCAGTGGGATTTCTAAAAAGGATGAGATGCCTCTCAACACAATTCTAGAGGTGGACATTTTTGATGTGTGGGGTATCGACTTTATGGGGTCGTTCGTGAGTTCTTGTGGGAACACCTATATCTTGGTAGCGGTTGATTATGTGTCGAAATGGGTCGAAGTCGTCGCTTTGCCCAACAATGAAGCTCGAAGTGTGGTGACATTCTTGAAAAAGAGTATTTTCACAAGGTTTGACACTCCACATATTAGTGATAGTGGTTCTCATTTTTGCAACCGGGGTTTTGATTCATTGCTTGCCAAGTATGGTGTAAATCACAAGGTGACCACTCCTTATCATCCTCAAGCGAGTGGCCAAGTTGAGGTTTCCAACCGAGAGATCAAGAGTATTTTGTCCAAAACTGTCAATGCCAATAGGACCTATTGGTCGAAGAAACTAGATGATGCTCTTTGGGCCTATCGGATAGCTTACAAGACCCCGATTGGTATGTCTCCGTACCGGTTGGTGTTTGGGAAAGCTTTTCATCTTCCGGTTGAATTGGAGCATAAGGCTATGTGGGCCTTGAGAAAATTGAACTTAGAATGGGATGTCGCTGCGAATCTCCGGGTTGAGCAACTCAATGAGCTAGACGAGTTTAGATTTCATGCCTACTCCTGCTTGTCCTTGTACAAGGACAAGATGAAGTACCTTCACGATAAGTATGCCCGAGGGAAGGAATTCAAAGTTGGTGACATGGTTTTTCTTTTCAACTCCCGGTTGAGGTTATTCCTGGGAAAGCTTAAGTCTAAGTGGAGTGGTCCATTTGAAGTTGTTGGTGTAACCCCATTTGGAGCTATTGATCTCAAAAACAAAAATGGTGAAGTTTTCCGGGTCAATGGGCATCGTGTCAAGCATTACTTGGGAAAGTTTGATGACACCCCCGTGCTGGCACTCATTCATTTGAAGTGACTTTGATGGTAACATGCGTCGTGCCGCGATGTTAAATCAGGCGCTTCTTGGGAGGCAACCCATGTCTTTTTTCTTTCTTTTTTTGATTTCTGTTGTAGATTAGGATTTTTGAGCTAATGGTTTGTGAGATGTTGCAGGAATTGTGATTGAACCAGTGCAAACCAACTGTGCAAAAAGTGCACAGTCGCTGAACAGTGACCGTGCGGCCGCAATCTCACTTTGTGCGGTCCGCATCAGCCAAAGAAAAATATTGCCAAGTCTCTGAACTGTGTTCACGCGGCCGCGACCCACTTTGTGCGGCCCGCATGGTTCTCATGCGGCCGCATCCCGTCTCATGTGGTCCGCGCGCCTTCGCTGCAGCTACAGGTAAATGGTAAAGTCCAAGTGTGGCCCGCGGTCGTATTTACGCGGCCGCACTGGACGGTAAGTGATGGGCCCCACTGTGTTTCTTATAAATAAACCATTAGGATCTTCATTAGAACTTTTCGCCAAAATTAACCCCTGAGCCCTAAAAGTTACTGTTCACATTCAGAGACCCCTCTTAGTGTTAATATCAAGAGCATTTCTTCACTTTCCTGGTAACATATCTCTCACATTAGTCTTTACTTAGTGTTAATTTAAACTTTATACATGTTCCCCTAGTCATAACTTCTTCGTTTTTCTTTTTTGTTCTTCGTCGTTTAATAATTAGGATAGTTTTATATTGTTTTTGTTGTTCTTTGAAATGATGGTCGTGTTATAAATGAGTAGGGACAAAGTAGGATGCTAAAACGTGAAAGACTTGAGTTTTTTGTAAAACCCTAATTGCCCCTGTAATTAACGTCCAGTGCGGCCGCACCCCCTAATTATGCGGTCCGCAGGCCTTTTACGCGACCACATCATTCTGCTACGCGGTCCGCGTACCTTGAACCTAGAGGTTTATTATCCCAGCGTGGCCGCATGCCCAGTTTGTGCGGTCCGCGCCATGCCCCATTCGGTCGCATCCCATATTTGCGCGGTCCGCGGGGGTGAGGTTCAGAGGGCACCAGTTTTTAATAGTATGGTCAATGCGGCCGCATGACCAGTTTGTGCGGACCGCGTTGGCCCCCACGTGGCCGCACCCCCTGTTCATGCGGTCCGCATAGTTCCTAATCAGAGAGGGTTCATTTCCTAACTTGTTCAGTGCGGTCTGCATGCCTTGTTTGTGCGGTCCGCACTGCTATCACATGTTCTCTGTCTATGTTTCTGTTCTGTACTTAAACTCTGCAATTGCCTGAACTAACAATGTTAGAATTATTTGTGTGCAGGAAATGGTTAAACAACGAGGGCGTGGAGCTAAACAACCCGGACGAGGAGCTGACCCCTCCCGGGTAGGTAAAGCAAAATTGAAGAAACTCACTCCCCAACCAAAGCTAAAAACAATAAAGCAGGTGATGAGTGATGAAGAGCAGTCAGGGAGTGAGTACCTCCCCTCCCAGGATGTCTAAACTGATTCAGGGAAAGCCCCCGCAGGCCCAGCTAAAGCTCCAACTGTTATACAACTTGATTCGTCTGAGGGCTCAGAAGCAGGCAGTGCCAAATACTCCACCTCCACCACAGCTTCAGAATCCGGGGAGGGTGCAGAAGATAAAAACAAGAGTGATGAGGAGGTCCCGGATAGTGGGGTACTTAGAGTTGGGGGAATTGAAAGAACTAGAAACCCAGTTGTATGGTAGGACAGATTTGTCAGCGAGGTGGCCTTTCATAAATTCCGGGAAGTGTGGCCTAAGAAGAAGGTGATTCCAGAAAGAAGAGTAGTCACCCGGGATTTGTTACCCTACCTTCCCCGAGTCCATAAACAATTTCTTACTAGAGTGGGGTGGGATTTCTTTAAAGATGAGCTGGTCGATGCAAATGAACATATGGTGAAGTAATTCTATAGCAATGTAGCCCACACAAAAGAAGGGTCAATTGCAACCAAAGTGCGGGATAAGAAGATAGTTTTCTGGGGGAAGGCGTTGAACGAGTGTTTGGGTTTCAATGATGAGGATGACTCTCTTTACAGAGAGAAGTTAGCGTTGAAAGAGGAAGCTCTTCCTTGGGTAGCACAGTTCTTAGCTCAGCCGGGTACTGTTCTGGAGTGGATTCAGGTGGGGAAGAAAATACTGCGAAAGGACCTCAATTTTGAGGCGAGGGGATGGTTAACATTTGTAAACAACAGGTTGGACCCTTCGTCCCATGACCATACCATTCCTATCGCCCGAGCGGTTCTCATTGCATCCATCATGGCAGGTTTCCCCATCAATGTGGGGAATGTTATGTACAGTGTGATCACATCCATTGGCATTGATACAGACAGAAACTACCCCTACCCGAACACCCTAACAATGTACTTTGAAGATGCAAAGGTGAAAAAATACCCTTTCGATGTTGGAGTCCGGCCGGTGTCCCCATTCTCATGGTTTAATATTCAGGGACTGGATAACCCGAAGGGGATAAGAAGGGAAAAACATCCACCTATGCCCCGACTGGCCAGTCTGAGGAGCCAGTTGCGGTAGAGGCTTCTATTGAGCCACCTACTCATGCTGCCACTACTGTTCCGGACATCCCATTCTCCTCTGCAGGTCCCAGTTCTTCAACTGGACCAGTGGTTCCCACATCCAAATCCAACCCCCTCATGGCCCAGCAGTTAGCAAAGACATTGGTCAGTTTGAATAACTGGATGTCAGTCTCGACATCCAAGTTGTCCACTTTGGCAACCACAGTTGCGGCCCAGTCGGTTCCAGCCACCGTTGAGATTCCTCAGTCCATTGAGGAGACATTGAAGACACTCCTAGCCAACCAGGAAAAGATTTTGGCTACTCAGGCTACCTTGACAAAGGCAGTTGATGCACAGGGCAAAGCTCTAAAGGAGCTTGCCAAAGAACACAAGAAGATGAGAAAATCCCGGGCATCTAAGGAAGAGGTGAAGGAGCTCCGAGCTGAGGTTGACAAGCTAAAGCCAGACCAGATTCCTTTAGACTTGTTCTTTGATGAGTCCGCACCTCCACCAGCAGTAGTTGTACCGGAGCCATAACAGTAGGAGGAGCCTAGGCACCCAAGGAAGAAGAGGAAGCTTCCTAGCACTGAGGGTGTTGTGATAGAGGTAGCACAGGTTCAGGAGGACACTTTTAGTGCCCAACCAGATGTCCAGCCAGTCCATGACCCGGCCCTTGTCCCAGCAGTAGAGAAGCAGCTGGCCGGGGACCAGTCTGAGGTTCCCGCCAGTATAGAGGACCAGGGGACCACTGATCAGCCCATGACGACGGATCAGTCTTGAGGAGCTACTCTATATCCTTTCCATGTTTATATGCTTATTTTGGTAGTTGGCATTGGGGACAATGCCAGCTTTTATTCGTGGGGGTGCGCCCTACTATTTTGTATTTTGATAGTTGATACATTTGAGATAATTGTACATATTTATTTGACTCTTAGCTTATGTTGCTAGTTGATAGTTGGCATGTACATAAGTTTTCATTCTAGTTACTTTTCTACTTTATGTACATATTCATTCCCCCCCTCCCCCGTTGTATATTCTACTCCCCTATTGTACATATTCATTCGGTTTTTCTATTTTCGTTAAAAATTTTCGTTTTTAGTTTCATAGCAGGCTCGTAACCCTTTTGTTTTGTGTTGGCATTTGCAATAAGCCCTTGGTTTTCTTAATGCCACGGTTCTTTCCAAGGGTAGAGTGTTGTGCGAACCGGGTGGCTCTTCCCAATGAAAGATAGCGTGACAACCTTCTTAAGGGTTTGAGTCTGTTTTTTATTTTTCTTTTTTTTTATTTTCAAGTTTTGCAGTCAAAGGTACCTCAGGCAAAGCTTCATGGTTCTTTTTTTTTATTGAGAAAAGTTCTTTGATGAAATGTGTCAACTCTTGATGCTCTTGTGTCACACTTGATCCACAAGTTTTCAAAGTTTAAATGTGTTAATGATGCATTCGTATTGAGGGCAATTGTTAGTCCCAATTGATGCTTTTTAAGGTTACTTTAGGATAAGCTGAAATTGCTTGGATGTTACCCTTGAGGGGTGGGTTTTGTTTTGTTTGCTTGAGGACAAGCAAAGGTTTAAGTTTGGGGGAGTTGATAAGTAGGATTTTAACATATTTTATACCCATACTTACCTGCGCTTTGAGTGTAATTTGCTATAAAATAGTCCCAAAATGCTTACAGATTGCACTTGATTGCAGGTTTGAGCTATAAAGTGACAAATCGTCAAAGATCGGCTCAAATCGGAGTGAAACCTGCTCAAGTGTCAAAGATCATTAAAGTAAGGACATTCAGAACTTCATGCGGACCGCACCATCATGTCATGCGGCCGCACCATAGGAGTTCAGAGACTGTGAAACTACAAGTCAAGCTCATGCGGCCACGACCCACTTTATGTGGCCCGCGTCCCACTAATGTGACCGCACAATCTTGCTATGCGGTCATGTCCAAGAAGTTCAGAGAAGCTGCCAAACGATTCATGCGGCTGCACAACAACTTTGTGCGGTCCGCGTCAGTCTTCATGCAGCCGCATTCCATATTTGTGCGGTCCGCATCACCATCTTAAGAGAGAAAGATTCAGAGGTCAAGCAACCTAGTACGGCCGCGTGTCAACTTTGTGCGGTCCACACTAACCCCGCAGGGGCATTTTTGTCCAATTTTTCCAGCCCACTATAAATAGAACATTTTACCATTTTTAGGTTAAGTTGGGTACATCTGATAGCTGCTGCACTCGTGAGACTTATGTTTTGGCCTATCTTGGGCATTTTTAGCTTAGTTTCATCATAGATTATTGTAGTTTAACATTAGCAATTAATTAATATGGTTGTTTCATCTTCTATTTCTTCATTTTCTTCTTTAATTATGTCTAGCTAAACCCATTAGCTAGGGTTGTGGCTCAACCCTAGTGTGGGTAATTAATGGGTGTAGCTTCTTAATGATAGATTGATATTGGGTGTTTGTTATTTGGGTTAATTTTATGGTTTAATTAAGGATTGTTGGTTGCAAACATTGATTCTAGCTTAGTGGGTCTTGACTCTTCTTGAGAAAGAGAGTCTATGACCCCAAAATTGACCCAACAAGGAATTGGGGTGGACCCATGAGAAATGGTAGTCCCAATTAACGGGTTAAACCTCGAGAGAGTAATCACCCTACTTGAACCCTAGTTGCTTGGTCTAATTGGCCTACCCAATTGGTCTCGAGAGAGTCAATTGGGCAAAATCGCTCTCACTACCGAGAGGTGTGAGAGTGGGTATAGTTGTGCAACGGTTATAACATTGATCCCAAATATGTCAATCTATTATTAGTAGTCTCTACCCGTTAGTTAACCACCTAGGTGATGCCACGACCCTAGTGTCTTTCTCTATATTAATCACAACTTAGAACATCTCTCTTTAGCATAAATTAGCCTAAATTTGTAGTTGATAATAGTAGTTATTAAACAAAAACCCCAAAAACTTTTAGAAGTACAATTAGGAGCAAGCACGCATTCCTAGTCCGAACAAATACACAACTCCATTCCAAGCTCCCTGTGGAAATTGACCCCGATACCACTATTCGGGTAAAATTCTTAGCGCCCGCTCTTCCTACCGTTGTGTGAGGTTGAGATTGGACCGATCAACTGACTTGGGCCAGATCTGCTGGATTGACCTCTGAAAGCACCTCGTGCAGGAGGCATGCTAGATACCAGAGGTGCATAATAAGGCTCCTGAGCCTAGGAGGAGCTGGAATACCACTGGCTACTGGAAGATCTGAATGAACATGCGACTCATATAACCCCTACCATGACGACCCACAGCTAGGGCACGGGCACCAGAATAATGGCCCGACTCTCGAGACCTCTTGGCCTCCTCCTCCTCTCTCTCCCTAGCATGCATACCCTCAATCCTCCTAGAAATACTCACCACCTGCTGATGAGAAATATCCATCTCCAACTCACGAGCCATGCTAGACCTGGCGTAAATGCTCAAACTCTGCACGCCATGCATCCCTGAGGCTCTAAGGAACAAAATCTCTCAGGAACATATCTGAAAACCGAGTCCAAGTCAGTGAAGCTGCCTCATCTGGACTGTCTAACTCATAGGTGCGCCACCACTCATAGGCGGCTCCTTGAAGCTGGAAGGCAGTGAAAGAAACCCCACTCGATCCTGATATACCCATAGTGCGGAGGATACAGTGACATTCCGCCATAAATCCCAAGGCATCATTTGAGGCTAACCCACTAAATACAGGAGGATCATACGTCTTGAATCTCTCAAGCCTCCGCTGCTCATCCTCTGAAACTGCTGCCCTGTCCTCGGGTTGACCTGGGGCTGCAGGCGGTACAGGAATAACCTCGGGAACCTGATCCACATGCACTCACTGCTCAGGAGTGCGGGCGGCGGGAGTCTGTGCTCCTCCCACGACCTGAGATGTAGCTAGAGCAAGGGGAAGCAACCCTGCCTGAGCCAAATTGTTGTACATGCTCATGAACTGTGCTAGAGTTTCCTGAAGTGCTGGAGTAGTAGTAGCGGTAGGCGTGGCAGGTGCCTGGACTCTGGCTATGACTGCTAGTGGTAGCTCGCGCAGGTGCTCTGGCTGCACCACGTGCGTGTCCTGGGCTTCTACCCCGGCCCTGGCCTCTGACGGCTGCATTAGGGGGTGCGAGTGCCTGATCATCTCGGGTAGTGCATGTCCTCACCATCTCTAAGAGAATAGAAGACAAAAGTTTAGAATTGTGATATCAAAATCTCGCATGACAAGGAAATCAACTGAAGTGGAATTTTCCTAACAGCTACATAGCCTCTCGTAGATAAGTACAGATGTATCTGTACTGATCAGCGAGACTCTAATAAATTGGCTTGTGATTCATGACTCCTATGAACCTAGAGCTCTGATACCAACTTGTCACGACCCCGGTTCGCCCTCCGTGAACCATCGTGACGGTACCTAGTCTCTACGACCAGGTAAGCCTAATAATGCGAAAAATAAACCAATTTTCATAAGACATAATAAAAACAAAATAGTGAAATAAAACAGTGTTTAAAAGTGCCACTCAGCATACACAATAACAACTCTCAAAATCTGAATACATTTCCCAAAACCCGGAATCTCATGATCACAAGCCTTTGAATGTGTACTAGTATCTAACTCTAGAATATCTAACAAAGGAAAGGAAAATACAGAAGGGCTAATACTAAAAAGGGGGAGTAGAAAGGGACTCTTCGGTCTGCGGACGCGACAGATATACCTCGGAGTCTCTATGAATACCTCATCTTAAAAGTGATAGGTCTGAGTGGAGGTACCTGGATCTGCACATGAAAAACATGCACAGAAAGGGACATGAGTACACCACAGCGGTACTCAGTAAGTGCCAAGCCTAACCTCGGTCGGGTAGTATCGAGGAAGGTCAGGGCCCTACTAAAATTAAATAAAATATAAGGGATGAAAGAATAAGATGAGCAGAACAGTCGAAAACTAACAGTAAGAATTTAATATAGGATAATAAGGAATACAATAACTGGAACAGAGACAAAAACAATCACAAGGAAATACCGCTCTTTACAAGGATAATCACCGGGGATCTCTCAGTATCCCGAGGATCTCTTAGTACCCTCAATATATGCCAGGGATCTCTTGGTATCCTCCACATATGCTAGTGATCTCTTAGTATCCCGAGGATCTCCTGGTATCTTCAATATATGTGCTAGGGATACCTCGGTATCCTGCACCTCAGCTCAAATCATAAATATGTGCAGAGGATCTCCCGGGATGTCGTCCTGTAGTCCAAAGTAAAACACACAACAACAACACAAAGAATACTCAATTAAGCTCAAATTCGTACCAAGTAAAATAGGTAGTTCTAACCGAACATGCTTCACACAATACAATTAAGGCAGTTTAAGAAAATAAGCAGTTAAGTCAATTAAACATGTTTTTCTAAGCCAACAACATGCTTAAATTACAAGTAGTATAAAACCGAAAAAGGAATACAATTGAATTTACTTAAAGAAAATTGGATTTTTAACAATTACCTCAGGTACGCACTCGTCACCTCACATACCAGGCATTTCAATTATCAAATATACCAAATCCTAAGGGGAAGGTGCCTCACACAAGGTTAGGCAAGCCACTTACCTCGAACAAGCTCAAAATCAACCCGAAACCACACTCTTGCCACGTGTACTCAATTCCAAATGGCCCAAATCTATTCAATTCAATTGCATAATGTAAATAACACTTCAAGTAACTAATTCTACAATCAAATTCTAAGCTAATACGCAAAATTAGGTAAAATGACCAAAATGCCCCTCGGGCCCACATCCGGAAACAGGTAAAATTTACATTTCCAGAAGTCTCACACTCTCATGAGTTCAGTCATACCAAAAGTACCAAAATCGGACCTCAAATGGTTCCTCAAATCATCACTCAAAGGTCTCTAATTAATCAAGCCCTAATCCCCAAATTACTACTGATTTTCCTTAAATTTTCATGCTTATTATGATAAAAATCACTCCAATAATGAGCTTAGAGACCAAATACCTTACCCCAATAAATTCCTCTGAAAATCTCCCTTGAAAATGCTCCCCAAGGCTTCTTCCCGTTTGAAAAGAGGTGAAAACAACTCAAATTTCGTGAAGGCAACTATTTATATGTTCTGCCCAGTTAATCCGCTTCTACGGCTCTGGGACCGCACCTGCGGTCTCTCTTCTGCAAGGACATGGTCGCATCTCCGACATTTCACTTAAAGCCCAGCTTCCGCACCTGCGGTTACCCTTACGCAGATGTGGTGCCGCTTCTGCGGTCCCTGCTGGCATCTCCCCTTTCTGCTTCTGCGATGACTCCGCCGCTTCTGCGGTTTCTCACCTACGGGACCCAACCGCAGGTGCGGTTATGACAGAGATCAGCAGCTTCAGCTGCTTCAAACCACTTCCAAATCTCCCGACAACCTTCCTAAATCACGTCGAGGCCACCGGGACCTCAATAAAAAATACGAATAAGTCCTATTATCCAAACTTATATCAATCCTCAAAACACTTAAAACAATATCAAAACATCGAATTAACCATGGATTCAAGCTTAAGAACTCCGAAAACTCTCAATTTACGCTTTTGATCAAAACGTCTATCAAACCTCGTCCGAATGACCTAAAATTTTGCACACACGCCACATTCAACACTACGGAGCAATTCCAACTTCCGTTCCATTCCGACCCTCGGATCAAAATCTCACTATCGAACCAGAAACTTCAAAATTCGAATTTCGGCATTTCAAGCCTAAATTAGCTACGGACCTCCAAAATACAATCCGAACACGCCCCTAAGCCCGAAATCACCCAACGGAGCCAACGAAACTATCGAAATTCCATTCCGAGGTCGTCTTCATACTGTTCCGACTACGGTCAAATTTCCAAAACTTAAGCCCTCATTTAGGGACTAAGTGTCCCAAAACTCTCTGAAACTCAAAACCGAACATCCCGGCAAATCAAAATAGCAGAAATAAACATGGGGAAAGCAGTTAATAGGGGATCGGGGCATAAATTTTTAAAACGACCGGCTGGGTCGTTACACTTCTGCACTAAATATATTGTAAAATGATTTCTCAATTTTAATTGGCTATTTTTAAACCAATAGTCTTCTTAAAATAAATAAATATAACAATAATAAATGGAAAAAACACAAACAATATTATAAGGAACAATCATATTAATCTATTACTTTGATCCATTTAAAGTAAATACATATAACTAAAGAGAAGAAATTATCAAGCTAAGCATTAGTTTATCCTAGCACTTCAACAGAGAAGATCACAATCGCTGATGTAGCCTGAACTAGTTCAAAGAGAAAAACACTCCCTTTCTTCAGATTATTGTCAACAACAAATTGTTTCCACCCATTAACAAGTCTTCTCCGAACACCACTTGAGAGAGTCACAACCCATTCCTTCCCATTATATCGAAGCATTGTTTTAACTGAAATAGGAAGAAGATAGCCACATATACCCTTTGGAAGAAACTGCAAGAACATAATGTAAAGATAGGGTTCAGGGCTCATTACTAGTTGGGATAATCAACAGTTATCAAATCATAAAAATATTTATAAAAAATTACCAGATAATCACGCTTGATGTACGATCTGGACACATCCATCCGAAACCATGGATAGAATTCATCTTCAATCCATCTATTAGCATTCATGTTTAGAGTATCTATTTTGTTTAAAGAGTTGAAAATGTTGTTCTTGTGTTTAAGATATATATAAAGATTCAAAAATTTCTATTTCCCTCCAATCATATTTTTACTTTTTCCTTTGTTTCCCTCCAAAAATTGTATTTGACATTTTAGTCCAAAAATGTCATCTTGTTTTCCCTTCTAATAAAGAAGTTAGAATACATTTTAGTTCTAAAATTTAATCATGATTTTCCTTTTATTATAATTAAGATTTTTGGTGAAGATTATTATAATTAAGATTAACCAATAAAAATATGTCGAATTATATATTTACTATTATATAAATAAGGTCATACTAGTGAATGAACTTATATGGTTTCTATAGGCCGATATGTATGAAATTAATATGTTGCTATTATATAAACGGTCAATATTACTAAGAATCACAACGATATAATTAGCATAGGTTATATGACTACAACCATATTAGTCATATGACTTCAACCATATTAGTCAATGGACTTATATGGTTGCTATAGGCCGATATGTATGACCATAATGAATTAAATTATATAAACGACTATTATGTAAACGAATGATATTACTAAGAATCACAATGATATAATTAGCATAGGTTATATGACTACAACCATATTAGTCAATGGACTTATATAGTTGCTATATGCCGAAATGTATGAAATTAATATAAACGGCTATTATATTGTCACGACCCTAAACCCGGACCCGGTCGTGATGGCGCCTCTCGTGAAGACAAGGCCAGCCGACACATTCCCACTTCATTTTAAGCAATTAAAGTAATAAGTATTAAGTCTTTAACATGGTAAAATCCCAAAATAAGCAATGAACAGTACAATTTACGGAATTAAAACCAACACAGCCCGACATCGGGGTGTCACCAGTCATGAGCATCTATCAATATACTACAAGTCTAAAGAGTCTACACAGCTATTACAGAATCACTAACAAGAAAAAAGAAATGAGATAGGGGGAAGAACACGGGGCTGCGAAAGACAAGCAGCTACCTCGTGAACTCCGAAATCTACCGGAAGCTCTCAACCCTCGCCTTACTGAGTACAAGTATAAAGTCAAAACAATAAGAAAATATCAGGAAAAATCCCCGAAGAGTTCAAATAGTTGGAATGAGGCCCAAATATGGCATTCAGCCCAAAACATGATGATAGCAAATAGTCTTTCAAACAAATACATGGTAAAACAGTCATACGGGATGGACTAAGGCACAATCCTCAACGGTGCACGACCCCACGCTCGTCATCTAGTGTGTGCGTCACCTCAATATAGCACTACGATGTGCAATCAAGGATTTCATACTCTTAGGACAACATTTAAAATTATTACTCACCTCAATCCGGTCCAAACTCTAGCCCGTGACGCCTTTGCCCCTCGAATCAGGCTCAACTCGCGTCAAATCTGTCCAAAATCAGAATTACGACGTCAGACACGCTAAGGGAACGAAGCCCATGCGAAAATAATTAATTTACAACACAAATCACGAAATTACCAAAACCCGACCCCCAGGCCCACGTCTCGAAATTCGATAAAATTCACATCAATAGATTCCTTGCCTCTCCACGAGTTCATACATATCAAAAGTCCCAAAATCCGACCACAAATGGCCTTTCAAATCTTCAAGTCTAGGTCTCCAATACCAAGCCCTAGTTTCCCAAATTTTAACCCTTAAATTCCATTAATTACAACCCTAATCCGTGAAATAATACCATAGAAATGAGTTTTAGGTCCAAAATCCTTACCTCAATGAAACCCCCTTGAAATCCTTCTTCAAATCGCCCAAAAAGCTCCAAAAACCGACTCAGCAATGGTGGAATAGCTCAAAAATCGCGAAGGAAATAATTTATACCTTCTGCCCCAGCTAAACCGCTTCTGCGGTCCCAAACTCTCACCTGCGGACCCGTACCTACGGTCCCAGGTGCGCTTCTGCGCAAATCACTTAAATCGCCAAACTCCGCATCTGCAACACATAATCCACACCTGCAGCTCCTTGACCGCTTCTGTGGTTCCCACTCCCTTGGTCCTTTTTGCTTCTGCGACTGGAAAATCTGTATCTGCGGCATCGCACTTGCAGCCTCCAATCCGCAGGTGCGGAAACAACAGAACAGAAAAATCTACAACTTCACCAAATTCCCAAACTCTCCGTCAATCATCCGAAATCACCCCGAGGTCGCCGGGACCTCAACCAAAAGCACCAACAAATCCTATACCACTATCCAAACTTGTACCAATCTTTAAAACACCTCAAACAACATCGAATCAACCAAAACACATCGGATTCAAGCCTAAGTTTCCAATATCTTCCGAATTACGCTTTTGATCAAAACGTATACCAAACCACGTCCGAATGACCTAAAATTTTGCACACACATCCCAAATGACCCAACAGAACTACTGCAACTCCCGGAATTCCATTCCGACCCCTATGTCAAAATCTCATCTATCAACCGGAAAATGCCCCAAATTCGCCAATTCAAGCCTAAATCTACTCCGGACCTCCAAAACTCATTCCGATCATGCTCCTAAGTCTCAAATCACCTCCCGAAGCTATCCGAACCCTCGGAACTCACATTCAAGCCATCTAACACATAAGTCAACATCCAATTGACTTTTTCAACTTAAGCTTTCTCAAAAGAGACTAAGTGTCTCAAACCTTCTCAAAACCTTTCCGAACCCGAGCTAACCAACCCGATTACACATAGAACCGATAAACAAAGAAATAAGAAGCAGAAATGGGGGAAGCAGAGCGGTAACTCATGAGACGACTGGCCAAGTCATCACATCCTCCCCATCTTAAACAAACGTTCATCATCGAACGAGTCAAGAAACATACTTGAAGCCTCAAACAGGTGAGGATATCTACTCTGCATCTCCCGCTCGGTCTCCCAGGTAGCCTCCTCCACGGGCCGACCTCTCCACTGCACCTTCACTGAAGCAATATCCTTTGATCTCAACTTTCGAACCTGACACTCCAAAATAGCCACTGGCTCCACATCATAAGTGAAATCACCATCCAACTTAACCGTGTTGAAATCTAGAACATGAGACGGATTCCCAATATACTTCCGGAGAATAGAAACATGAAATACTGGATGCACATTCGACAAGCTGGGTGGCAAAGCAAGCTCATAAGCTACCTCCCCAATCCTCCGAAGCACCCCAAAAGGCCCAATGAACCAAGGACTCAATTTACCCTTCTTCCTAAACTCATAACACCCTTCATGGGTGAAACCTTCAACAGAACCTTCTCACCAACCATGTAGGACACATCTCGAACCTTCCTGTCAGCATAACTCTTTTGTCTCGACTGCATTGTGTGAAGCCTCTCCTAAATCACCTTCACTTTTTCTAAAGCATCTTGCACCAAGTCTGTCCCCAATAGCCTAGCCTTACCCAGCTCGAACCAACCAACTGGAGATCAACACCGCCTCCCATACAAAGTCTCATATGGAGCCATCTGAATACTCGACTAGTAGTTGTTGTTATAAGCAAACTCTGCAAGCGATAGAAACTGATCCCATAACCCTTCGAAATCAATGTCACAAGCACGCAACATGTCCTCCAATATCTGAATAGTGCGCTCAGACTGCCCGTCTGTCTGAGAGTGAAAAGTTATGCTCAATTCAACCTGAGTACCTAATTCTTACTGCACAGACCTCCAAAACTGCAAAGTAAATAGAGTGCCCCTATCTGAGATGATGGAAACTGGGACACCATGCAAACGAAAAATCTCCCAGATATAGATCTCTGCCAACCGCTCTGAAGAATAGATAGTACACACAGGAATGAAGTGCGCGGACTTGGTTAGCCGATCCACAATCACCCAAATAGCATCGAACTTCTTCAAATTCCGTGTGAGCCCAACTTCAAAGTCCATGGTGATCCGCTACCACTTTCACTTCGGAATATCCATCTGTTGAAGCAAGCCACCAGGTCTCTGATGCTCATATTTCACCTGCTGACAATTAAGACACCGAGTTACGAATCCCCAATGTTTTTATTCATTCTACTCCACCAATAATGTTGTCTCAGATCATGATACATCTTTGTGGCACCCAGATGAATGGAATATCGCGAGTTATGGGCCTCCTCCAGAATCAACTCCCGAAGCCCATCAACATTGGGCACACAAATTCGGCCATGCATCCTCAACACCCCATCATCACCAATAGTCACATCTCTGGCATCATCGTGCTGAACTCTGTCCTTAAGGACAAGCAAATGAGGATCATCATACTGGCACCCTCTGATGCAATCATATAAGGAAGACCGAGAAACCATACAAGCCAATACCCGACTGGGCTCCGAAATATCCAACCTCACGAACCGATTGGCCAAGGCCAGAACATCAACTACAAGAGGTCTCTCCCCAACTGGAATATATGCCAAACTCCCCATACTCACTGCCTTTCGGCTCAAAGCATTGGCCACCACATTGGCCTTCCCCAGATGGTACAATATAGTGATATCATAATCCTTTAGCAACTCTAACCATCTCCGCTGCCTCAAATTGAGATCCTTCTGTTTGAATAAGTGCTGGAGGATACGATGATCAGTAAACACCTCACAAGACACACCATATAGATAATGCCTCCAAATCTTCAATGCGTGAACAATTGCAGCCAACTCCAAATCATGGACGAGGTAGTTCTTCTCATGGGGCTTCAAATGACGAGAAGCATAATCAATAACTCTACCCTCCTGTATCAAAACACACCCAATACCAACACTCAAAGCATCACAATACACGGTATATAAACCTGAAGTTGATGGAAAAAATAACATTGGAGTTGTGGTCAAGGCTGTCTTGAGCTTCTAAAACCTCTCCTCACACTCATCCGACCATACAAATGAAGCACCCTTCTGAGTCAACTTGGTCAAGGGCAATGCGATGGATGAAAATCCCTGAATAAACCGGTGATAATAACCCGCCAAACCAAGAAAGTTACGAATCTCTGTGGTTGAGGACGGTCTGGGCCAACTCTGAATCGCCTCTATCTTCTTCGGATCAACCTGAATACCCTCACTGGACACCACGTGCCCCAAGAAAGCCATTGAACTGAGCCAAAACTCACACTTGGAGAATTTTGCATAAAGTTTCTCCTCCCTTAATCTCTGCAACACAACTCTCAAATGCTCCTTGTGCTCCTCTTGACTACGTGAATACACCAGAATATCATCAATGATGACTATGACAAATGAGTCGAGATAAGGCTGGAACACGTTGTTCATCAAATGCATGAACGTTGCTTGGGCATTGGTTATCCCAAAAGACATCACCAAGAACTCATAATGACCATATCGGGTCTTGAAAGTTGTCTTATGAATATCTGAGTCCCTGATGTTCAACTGGTGATAACCTGAACGGAGATCAATCTTGGAGAACACTATTGCTCCCTAAAGCTAGTTGAATAAATCATCAATGCAAGGCAAAGGATACTTGTTCTTAATTGTTACTTTGTTTAACTGCCTATAATCAATACACATCCTTATTGTGCCATCCTTCTTCTTCACAAATAGAATTGGTGCACCCCAAAGTAACATACTAGGCCGAATGAACCCCTTATCAAGGAGTTCTTGAAGTTGCTCCTTTAGCTCCTTCAACTCCGCTGGTGCCATACGATACGGCGTAATAGAAATAGGCTGAGTGCCCGACACCAGGTCAATACCGAAATCAATATCCCTGTCCGGTGGCATGCCCGATAGGTCTTCGGGAAACACATCAGGAAAATCTCTCACAACTAGAACAGAATCAATACTAGGAGTCTCTGCACCGACATCCGTCAAAAAGGCTAGATACGAAAGACAACCCTTCCCAACCATACGCTGGGCCTTCAAAAATGAGATTACCCTATTAGGAACATAATCAGTCAAACATCGCCACTTAATCTGTGGCACACCCGGTATAGCCAATGTCATTGTCTTAGCATGACAGTCCAGGATAGCACGACACGGGATAACCAATCCATGCCCAAAATGACATCGAAGTCTACCATACATAATAACAAAAGATCCACTCGGGTCTCCAGACCCCCAATAGTCACCACACACGACCAGTACATACGGTCTACAACAACAGTATTGCCCACCGGAGTAGATACATGAACAGGTGAAACAAGTGACTCACGGGGCGTATCCAAATAACGAGCAAAGTATGATTACATATAAGAAAAGGTTGAACTGGGAACAAATAATATAGAAGCATCTCTGTGGCAGACTGAAACAATACCTGTAACAATAGCATCGGAAGCAATAGCATCAGGTCTAGCTGGAAGTTTATAAAAACGGTCCTGACCGCCACCTGATCGCCCTCCCCCTCTAGGGCGGCCTCTAGCTGACTGACCTCCACCCCTAGCAGACTAGGCGGGTGCTGGTGAAGTAATTGGTGTTGAAGCCGATGGCTGACTCCTCTCCTAAGATGAACTCGCAAGACGACAAGGACACTGCCTTCATATATGACCCAGCTCCCCACATTCATAGCAACTCGCGGGTGCTGGAGATGGGGATTGAAGGGAATACCTAGCACCGGAATGACAAGTAGATGCACCTGGCTTGGAAGAGCCATGAACTGAGGGAGCACGAGACTAATTCTGAGCTGGAAGGGAACTAAGTGATGACTGGCCCTAATGAGAACTGTGGGAACCATGACCCGATGACGCCCCATGATAACCCGGGTGAGCTGGCTGAGTATGCCTGAATGGACGGCCTCTACCGTGATGAAAATGACCTCTCAAAGGAGCACCACTATAACTACCAGATCCTCGAGACCTCTTGGCCTCCCTCTCCTCTCGCTCCTGGCGATGAACTGACTCGATCTCACGAGCAATGTCTACAACCTCCTTAAAAGTAGCACCAGTCACCCTCTCTCTTGTCATGAGAATACGAAGCTAATAAGTGAGGACATCTATAAACCTCCTAATCCTCTCTCTATCTGTCGGACCAACCAAATAGCATGATGAGCTAACTCGGAGAACCTCATCTCATACTACATCACAATCATCTCTCCATGACGCAACCACTCAAACTGCCTGCGTAGCTCCACTGAAGGTCGGAGGCTGATGTCTACTAAACCTCTCCAACCTACGCTAATCGTCCTCTGGCATGGCAGGAACTACATAGTCCTAAGTAGCTGCAACCGGCTGGCTGGATGCGCCTTCGGTGTCTGAAGTCCCTGCATGACCTTCTCAGGTGTGCGAGCAGTGGGAGTCTGATTGCCTCCCTGTCCTGAGAAGTTGTTGCGGCTGTAGTAAGTGAGACCTCCTGAGCTAGGCCAGTGCAAACTGATAGAATCTGAACCAAGGCCTCCTGAAGACCCGGTATCACAATAGGCACAACTGGTGCCTGAGCTGGTGCTGTTGGAGCATCCACAACTGGGACCTGATCCTGATCTGGGGTGGCTAGTGGATCTACAGGTGTTGCCTTAGCTGCTGTGTGGGCTACACCTCTGCCTTCACCGTGACCACGACCGCGTCCTCGGCCTCTAGTGGCCATAGCTGGTGGCACTGGTGGTCGTCCATCCTGACCGATAGTACGTGTCCTCACCATTTGTGAGAGAATAAAATGATAGGAGTTTAGTAATCGGGTCAACCAATTCGCACGATAAGAATTTCAAGAATATGAAGTTTTTCCTAAAGGTTCTATAGCCTTTCGAGGATAAATATAGACGTGACTCTACTAAACCTGCTCATGACTCATGAGACCTATGTAACCTAGGCTCTGATACCAACTTGTCACGACCCTAAATCTGGACCCGGTCGTGATGGCCCCTCTCATGAAGACAAGGCCAGCCGACACATTCCTACTTCATTTTAAGCAATTAAAGTAATAAGTATTAAGTCTTTAACATGATAAAGTCCCAAAATAAGCAGTGAACAGTACAATTTGCGGAATTAAAACCAACACAGCCTGACATAGGGGTATCACCAGTCATAAGCATCTATCAATATACTACAAGTCTGAAGAATCTACACGGCTATTACAGAATCGCTAACAAGATAAAAGAAATGAGATGGGGGAAGAACACGAGGTTGTGAACGCCGAGCAACTACCTCGTGAACTCCGAAATTGGTCGGGAGCTCTCAACCCTCGCAAGCAGGACCTGCAGCGCCTGAATCTGCACATGGGGTGCAGGGAGTAAAGTGAGTACTCAAACTCAGTAAGCAATAATAATAAATGAAGACTGAGAAATAAGAAATTACGTAAATGCACTTCAACAGGCTATAAAGAAATAGTAAAAGCCAGTGGAAGCAAGGAAACAGTGGAAATATGTAAAGTCACTTTATTTCAGTTTAAGCTTCTACAGAAATTCCTTTTTAATAGTTAAGCAAGTAAATAACAGGCAGCTAGAAAAGATAAACACATAAAGAACAGCCACTCAGGTACAATACCAATAGAATCAGCCCCTCGGGCAGCACATGGAACAATACCAGCCCCTCGAGCTATATCTCATATCACAATGGGTACCCGCGCTCACTGGGGTGTGCAGACTCCTGGAGGGGCTCCTTACGGCCCAAGTGCCATATCAAGCCATCTCGTGGCATAATCACATAAGCTCTCGGCCTCATATCAACAAGCCACCTCGTGGCGTACAAATATCAGGCCTTCGACCTCATAATTATAATCAGTGTTTCCTCACAACATAGGCCCTCAGCCTTAGTCAGTCAGAATCTCATAAGCCACTCGGGCAACAGTAAAACATGATACTCAGCCCAAAATATCATTTAAAACATCATTTTAAGTGTTAAAGCAGAGTAAACATGATTGAGTTATGAAAATAGTAGAATATAACATGACTGAGTACAAGTATAAAGTCAAAACAGTGAGGAAATATAAAGAAAAGTCCCCTAAGGGTTCAAATAGTTGGCATGAGGCCCAAATATGGCATTCATCCCAAAACATGATGATAGCAAATATTCTTTCAATCAAATACACGGTAAAACAATCATACGGGATGGACTAAGTCACAATCCCCAACGGTGCACGACCCCACGCTCGTCATCTAGCATGTGCGCCACCTCAATATAGCACTACGATGTGCAATCTGGGGTTTCATACCCTCAGGACAACATTTAAAATCATTACTCACCTCAATCTGGTCCAAACTCTAGCCCACGATGCCTTTGCCCCTCGAATCGGCCTCAACACGCGTCAAATCTATCCAAAATCATAATTACGACGTCAGAATACGTTAAGGGAACGAAGCCCTTGCGAAAATAATCAATTTACAACACAAATCTCGAAATTACCAAAACCCGACCCTCGGGCCCACGTCTCAGAATTCGATAAAGTTTACATCAATATATTCCTTGCCTCCCCACGAGTTCATACATATCTAAAGTCCCAAAATCCGACCACAAATGGCCCCTCAAATACCAAACCCTAGTTTCCCCATGTTTAACCCTTAAATTCCATTTATTACAGCCCTAATCCGTGAAATAATACCATAAAAACGAGTTTTAGGTCCAAAATACTTACCTCAATGAAACCCCCTTGAAATCATTCTTCAAATCGCCCAAAAAGCTCCAAAAACTGACTTAGCAATGGTGGAATAGTTCAAAAATCGCGAAAGAAATAATTTATACCTTCTACCCCAGCTAAACTGCTTCTGCAGTCCCAAACACGTACATGCGGTGTGCTCTTATGCGCAAATCACTTAAATCGCCAAACTCTGCATCTGCGACGCATAATCCGCACATGTGCCATCGCAGGTGCGGCTCCTTGACCGCTTCTGCGGTTCCAACTCCCTTGGTCATTTTTGCTTCTGCGACTGGCAAATCCGCATCTGCGGCATCGCACTTGCGGCCCCTAATCCTCAGGTGCGGAAACAATAGAATAGAAAAATCTGCAGCTTCACCAAATTCCCAAACTCTCCGTCAACCATCCGAAATCATCCTGAGGCCCCTAGGACCTCAATTAAAAACACTAACAAGTCCTATACCACTATCCAAACTTGCACCAATCTTCAAAACACCTCAAACAATATCTAATCAACCAAAACACATCGGATTCAAGCCTAAGTTTTCAAAATCTCCCGAATTACACTTTTGATCAAAAAGTATACCAAACCACGTCCGAATGACCTGAACTTTTGCACACACATCCCAAATGACCCAACAGAACTATTGCAACTCCCAGAATTCCATTCTGACCCCTATGTCAAAATCTCACTTATCAACCGAAAAACTCCTCAATTTCGCCAATTCAAGCCTAAATCTACTCTGAACCTCCAAAACTCATTCCGATCACGCTCCTAAGTCTCAAATCGCCTCCTGAAGCTATCCAAACCCTCGGAACTCACATCTGAGCCCTCTAACACATAAGTCAACATCCAGTTGACTTTTTCAACTTAAGTTTTCTTAAAAGAGACTAAGTGTCTCAACCTTCTCAAAACCTTTCCGAACCCAAGCCAACCAACCCGATCACACATAGAACAGATAAACAAAGCAATAAGAAGCAGAAATGGGAGAAACGAAGCGGTAACTCATGAGACGATTGGCCGAGTCGTCACATATATAAACGGTCGATATTACTAAGAATCACAACGATACAATTAGTATAGGTTATATGACTACAACCATATTAGTCAATGGACTTATATGGTTGCTATAGGACGGTATGTATGAAATTAATATAAACGGCTATTATATAAACGGTTGATATTACTAAGAATCACAACAATATAATTACCATCGGTTATATGACTTCAACCATATTAGTCAATGGACTTATATGGTTGCTATAGGCTGATACGTATGACCATAATGAATTAAATTATGTAAACAACTATTATATAAACAATCGATATTACTAAAATTCACAATGATATAATTAGCATAGGTTATATGACTACAACCATATTAGTCAATGGACTTATATGTTTGCTATTGGCCGATATATATGAAATTAATATAAACGGCTATTATATAAACGATCGATATTACTAAGAATCACAACGATATAATTACCATAGGTTATATGACTTCAACCATATTAGTCAAAAGACTTATATGGTTGCTATAGGCCGATACATATGACCATAATGAATTAAATTATATAAACGGCTATTATATAAACGGACGATATTACTAAGAATCACAACGATATAATTAGCATAGATTATATGACTACAACCATATTAGTCAATGGACTTATATGGTTGCTATAGGCTGATATGTATGAAACTAATATAAACAGCTATTATATAAATGGTCGATATTACTAAGAATCACAACGATATAATTAGCATAGGTTATATGACTACAACCATATTAGTCAATGGACTTATATGGTTGCTATAGGCTGATATGTATGAAATTAATATAAACGGTTGATATTACTAAGAATCAGAACGATATAATTACCATAGATTATATGACTACAACCATATTAGTCAATGGACTTATATGGTTGCTATATGTCGATATGTATTAAATTAATATAAACTGCTATTATATAAATGGTCGATATTACTAGGAATCACAACGATATAATTATCATAGGTTATATGACTTCAACTCGTTCGCTCCGCAGTTGTTCGCATTCGATAAGGTTTCGGTGTTTAGTAGGTGGGTTTGAGACCGGAGGAGATCTCGTTTAAGGCTTAATTCGGTTTTGAGTCCTCAAATAACATACGGTAAAATCTACTCAACTTTTCTTTTGTTAGCCTAATTTTTTTTTATTTATTTGCTATTTGTTGAGCTCGCCGCTGTAAGATCCAACGCCACCTAGAGCTCGCCGGAAACGAACTGCAACAGCCCCATTTCCCAGCGACCATCCTTCTTCGACACCAACAGCCGCTCGACCTTCTACCATCTCTATCCTAGGCGATTCTCGATACCACTGATGCCTGCCGGAGTGTGGCTGGAAATTTTCAGATCCTGCAGTGAAGTGTTAAACGCCGGTGAACCTTTTTTCTGTTTATCTTATAACCACCTGTGTTAAAAAAATGGGAACTATTTTCATTCCCTCAAGGTGGTGATTCCGAGTTTCCGATCGTTGTTCAATTGTTCCGGCCGACATTTCGACTCCGTCCTTTATTCATTAATGCAAAGTGGTAGCGGTGATAGCTCCTTATGGTTTTTGGGTCATGGTATTTTCTGTATTTTCAGGAATTCTCGGAGTATTGGAGACAAGTTGGGCGCACGAGCACTGGCAAAGGAGAGCAACCTGGGCGAGTGTCAGCAAGTGGGCGGGAGCGTACAACTACATCGAGCACAGCAAATCAGCCACAGGTTTTGTTATCGGGAATTGGTACCTCCTGTTTTACTGTTTCCCTTTTGGTGTTAGCTAAATTACTGTTATTTTACTTCGCAATAGTTAAACCTTTGAACTAGGATACTAGCTACCACGTGTTTCCTTCAAGTTTGATTTGTGTATGTTGTACACTAGCGAGACTTCTCTAGATTGTTGTAGGTGTAGTGGCTGCAGTCTGGGATGATAGAATAAGGGCATGTCCTCGGGTGGGGCAGAGTGTGGGGTGGGGTTCAGGGGTGGGTCGGGTAGCAGGGGAGGTAGAGGGGGCAAGGGAGCCTATAGGTTGAGAATCGGGTCATGGAACATAGGTTCACTAACGAGTAAATCCATAGAGTTGGCGAAAATCCTGCAGAAGAGGAAGATTAATATAGCGTGTGTCCAGGAAACTAGGTGGGTCGGATCGAGGGCGAAAAACGTGGATGGGTATAAGTTGTGGTACTCTGGTGTCCTGAGGGGTAAGAATGGAGTGGGTATCCTGGTAGATAGCCATCTTAGGGAGTCCGTGGTAGAGGTCAGGCGGGTGAATGATAGGCTAATGACTATAAAGTTGGTGGTGGGTGAGGGTACTTTAAATGTCGTTAGCGCGTACGCACCACAAGCAGGCTTGGATGAGGATATTAAAAGGCAATTTTGGGAGGGGTTGGATGAGATTGTTCGTAGTATACCGCCTTCTGAGAGGTTATTCATAGGAGGAGATTTCAATGGTCATATTGGGTTATCTGCAGGTGGGTACACTGAGGTGCATGGCGGATTTGGTTTCGGAGAGCGGAACGGAGGGGGCATTGCGCTGTTGGACTTTGCCAAGGCTTTCGATCTAGTCATTGCAAACTCGAGTTTTACGAAGCGGGATGAACATTTGGTTACTTACCAAAGTTCGGTGGCGAAGACTCAGATTGACTATCTACTCCTCAGGAGATGCGACAGAAGGTTGTGCGAGGACTGCAAGGTTATCCCAGGTGAGACCCTCTCAACGCAGCATAGGCTTTTGGTGATGGACATTTGTATTAGGATAAGGAGGAAGAAGAGGTCAGTACAAGGACGCCCCAGGATTAGGTGGGGCGCCTTAACTAAGGATAAAGCTAAAGAGTTGGAAGGAAGGTTATCGGCAATGGGAGCTTGGAGAAGTAGTGGGGACGCAAACACAATGTGGTCGACGACGGCGGACTGTATAAGAAAGGCGGCGAGAGAGGTGTTAGGGATATCTACGGGACACTATGGTGGACACAAAGGAGATTGGTGGTGGAATGCAGTTGTCCAAGGTAAAGTGGAAGCAAAGAAGGCGGCTTACCTAAGGTTAGTAGGGAGCACTGACGAGGAGGAGAAGAGAGAGAACAGTCAAAGGTATAAGGTAGCTAGGAAGGAGGCGAAGATGGCAGTGACAGAGGCTAAAACGACAGCTTTTGCTCGTCTGTATGAGGAGCTAAGGAACAAAGGTGGGGAGAAGAAGTTATTCCGACTCGCTAAGGCGAGAGAGAGGACAACTCGGGATCTGGACCAAGTGAGGTGCATAAAAGATGATGACGGCAAAGTTTTGATGGGAGATGACCAGATTAAGAGGAGGTGGCAGACCTACTTTCATAAACTTCTAAGTGAAGAAGGGGATCAGGATATTATACTTGGGGAATCGAGGAATGCCGACAGTCACCATGAAGTAAGTAATTGTAGGGACATTGAGATCGATGAAGTCATGGAGGCAATGCGTAAGATGAGAAGGGGCAGAGCTACCGGGCCAGACGAGATTCCGGTTGAACTGTGGAGGTGTGTGGGTCAAGCAGGCTTGGAATGGCTTACTGCATTGTTTAGTGTTATATTCAAGACTAATAGAATGCCTGAAGAGTGGAGGTGGAGTACAATGGTCCCGTTGTATAAGAACAAAGGTGATGTCCAGAGCTGTAACAACTATAGGGGCATCAAATTACTAAGTCATACCATGAAAGTTTGGGAGAGAGTGGTAGAAATGAGAGTGCGAAGGACGGTGTCTATTTCAGACAACCAGTTCGGGTTCATGCCGGGACGATCTACCACAGAAGCTATCCACCTTATTAGGAGGATGGTGGAACAGTACAGAGATAAGAAGAAGGATCTCCACATGGTGTTTATTGATCTGGAGAAAGCGTACGATAAGGTTCCTAGGAAGGTCTTATGGAGCTGCTTAGAGGATAAAGGGGTCCCGAGTAACTATATTAGGGTGATTAAAGACATGTATGATGGAGCTAAGACTCGGGTTAGGACAGTAGGAGGCGACTCTGAACACTTTCCAGTTATTACGGGATTGCACCAAGGGTCTGCGCTCAGCCCATTCCTATTTGCCCTGGTGATGGATGCACTGACTCATCATATTCAAGGGGAGGTTCCATGGTGCATGCTATTTGCTGATGACATTATTCTAATTGACGAGACAAGAGGCGGCGTCAACGAGAGGCTAGAGATTTGGAGACATGCTCTTGAGTCTAAAGGTTTCAAGTTGAGTAGGACGAAGACGGAATACCTCGAGTGCAAATTTGGAGTTGAGCCGACGGAAGCGGGAGTTGAAGTGAGGCTTGACTCTCAAGTCATTCCCAAGAAAGGTAGTTTCAAGTACCTTGGATCGGTTATTCAGGGGATCGGGGAGATTGACGAGGATGTCACACACCGTATAGGGGTGGGGTGGATGAAGTGGAGGTTAGCGTCGGGAGTCTTGTGTGACAAGAAAGTGCCACCGTTACTAAAAGGTAAGTTTTATAGAGCAGTGGTTAGGCCTGCCATGTTGTATGGAACTGAATGTTGGCCGGTAAAGAACTCACACACCCAGAAGATGAAAGTAGCAGAGATGAGGATGTTGAGGTGGATGTGCGGGCATACAAGGATGGATAAGATTAGGAATGCAGATATTCGAGAGAAGGTGGGTGTGGCCCCCATGGAGGACAAGATGCGGGAAGTAAGACTCAGATGGTTTGGGCACATTCAGAGGAGGAGCACTGATGCACCGGTGAGGAGGTGTGAGCGACTGGCTGTAGTGGGCACGCGGAGAGGTAGAGGGAGACCTAAGAAGTATTGGGGAGAGGTGATCAGACATGACATGACACGACTTAGGATTACTGAGGACATGGCCCTTGATAGGGAATTATGGAGGTCGAGCATTAAGGTTGTAGGTTAGGGGAGAGTGTGAATATTTCTACAGCACAAGTGAGAGAGACTATCTAGTTAGGAGTTAGACTAGGAATGTCAGTGGTCGTCTATTGATGCAGGGCTTTACCTTCTAGTTGTACTATACCAGCCATCTATTTCGTATTTCGTATCCTGTATTTCATATTTCGTATCTCTTATATATTGTTGGTATTTTTATTACGCATTTTTATGGACTTATTGTAATGACCCGATCCCTTATTAACTGCATTCCCCGTATTTGTTTCTGCTATTGTGAGTTGCCGGGAGGATTCGTTTTGAGTTTCGGAGTGTTTTGAGACACTTAGTCCCTCAATGAGATCTTAAGCTTTAGAATTTGGACTGTAGTCAGAGCAGTGTGAAGACTGCCTCGGAATGGGATTCCGTTAGCTCTGTTGGGTGATTTCGGGCTTAGGAGCGTGTTCGGATTGTGTTTTGGAGGTCCGTAGCTTATTTAGGCTTGAAATGCCGAAAGTTGAATTTTTGAAGCTTCCGTTTTGATAGTGAAATTTTGATATCGGGGTCGGAATCTGATTCCAAGAGTTGAAATATATCTGTATGGTTGAATGTGACTTGTGTGCAAATATTAGGGTCAATTGGACTTGGTTTGGTTGGTTTTTATCATCGGGTGTAGGATTCTTGAGATTTCTAGTTCATAAGGCTTGGATTGGAGGGTGATTCCTGGTTTTAGCATTGTTTGATGTGATTCGAGGGTTGGAATAAGTTCGTATGATGTTTTAGGATTGGTTGGCATGTTTAGTTGAGGTCCCGGGCCCTTGGGTGAGTTTCGGATACCTAACGGATTGGAATTTGGACTTAGGCAAAAATCTGAGTTGTTGAACCTGTCATAACCGCACCTGCGTGTGTAGGACGGCAGGTGCGACATCGCAGAAGCAGTAAGAGGACCGCAGGTGCGGTCTGAGACCCAAGCGAAGCTGGTCGCAGATGCGGCCCAAGAACTACAGAAGCGGACCGCATCTGCGAGTGAAGGGTCGTAGGTGCGACTTATGGCTGTTTAATGAAAAGTCGCAGATGCGGCCCAAGAAATACAGAAGCGGACCACATCTGCGAGTGAAGAGTCGTAGGTGCGACTAATGGCCGTTTAATGAAAAGTCGCAGGTGCGGATAAATGGCCGCAGAAGCGGGACCGCAGGTGCGAAAATCGCTGGTCAATAAAAGGGAAAAACGAGGGTTTGAACTCAAAATTTGGAAAAACGATTTGGATCTCGGTTGAGGGCGATTTCTCGAGGGTTTTTTAAAGAGAAACATTGGGTAACGATTTCTATCTTGATTTTGATCCTAGAACTATAATATATTGTTGCTTTCCTCTTCTAATTAAAGAAATTGGGGGTAAAAGTTTGAAAATGGGAGAAAGGTTCCCCAATTGAAGAATCCGAGTTTTGAGTGAGATTTTGACGTCGGATTTTGGTGATTTTTGTTCGAGTGTGTTCATGAGTGATCAGGGGTTCTGAATTTGTAAATTTTATCCAATTCCGGGACATGAGCCCGGGGGACTTTTTGAGCGATTTTCTTAATTTCGCGTGTTAGCTTCGAATTAATTAGTTAAATTAGTTACTTGAAGTTATATTTACATTATGCAATTTATTTGAATAGATTTGGGCCATTTGGAGTCGGGTACGCATGGCAAGAACGTGATTTCGAGTTGATTGAGTTGGTTCGAGGTAAGTGGCTTGCCTAACCTTATGTGGGGGAACTCCTTTTAGGATTTGGTATTGTTGTTATATTAGTCAATGGACTTATATGGTTTCTATAGGCCGATATGTATGAAATTAATATAAACGACTATTATATAAACGGTCGATATTACTAAGAATCACAACGATATAATTACCATAGGTTATATGACTTTAACCATATTAGTCAATGGACTTATATGGTTGCTATAGGCCGATACGCATGACCATAATGAATTAAATTATATAAATGGATATTATATAAACGGTCAATATTACTAAGAATCACAACGATATAATTAGCATAAGTTATATGACTACAACCATATTAGTCAATGGACTTATATAGTTGCTATAGGCCGATATGTATGAAATAATATAAACGGCTATTATATAAACAGTCTATATTACTAGGAATCACAACGATATAATTAGTATAGGTTATATGACTACAACCATATTAGTCAATGGACTTATATGGTTGCTATAGGCCGATATGTATGAAATTAATATAAACGGTTGTTATATAAACATTCGATATTACTAAGAATCACAATGATATAATTAGCATGGGTTATATGACTACAACCATATTAGTCAACGGACTTATATAGTTGCTATAGACCGATACATATGACCTTAATGAATGAAATTATATAGACGTCTATTATACAAGCGGTCGATATTACTATGAATCGCAACGATATAATTAGCATAGGTTATATGACTACAACCATATTAGTCAATGGACTTATATGGTTGCTATAGGCCGATACAAATGACCTTAATGAATGAAATTAATATAACCGGCTATTATACAAGCGGTCGATATTTGTGACGACCCGGCCAGTCATCTCATGAGTTACCGCTATGTTTTCCCCCTTTATGCTTCTTATTTCTTTGTCTAACGGTTCTATATGTGATCGGGTTGGTTGGGTCGGGTTCGAAAAGGATTTGGTAAGGTTTGAGACACTTAGTCTCTTTTGAGGAAGCTTAAGTTGGAAATGTCAACCAGATGTTGACTTATGTGTTAGAGGGATCGGATGTGAATTTCAATGGTTCGGATAGCTTTGGGAGGCGATTTGGGGCTTGGGAGCTTGATCGAAATGTGTTTTGGAGGTCCAGAGTAGATTTAGGCTTGAATTGGCGAAATTGGATTTTTGCCGTTTTCCAGTTGATAGGTGAGATTTGGATATAGGGTTCGAAATGTTATTCCAAGAGTTTCAGTAGTTCCGTTGGGTCATTTGGGATATGTGTGCAAAATTTCAGGTCATTCGGACGTGGTTTGGTTGGGTTTTTTATCAAAAGCGTAATTTAGAAGATTTTGGAATTCTTAGGCTTGAATCCGATGCAAATTTAGTGTTTAGATGTTGTTTTGAGCATTCTGAAGATTGGAACAAGTTTGAATGATATCATGGGATATGTTGTCCTGTTTGATTGAGGTCCTGGGGGCCTCGGGTGAGTTTCGGGTGGTCAATCGGACCATTTCATGTTGTTAAGAATTGCAGAAAAACTGCTGAGTGTTGCAGAGAAATTAGACCTGCGCGTTCGCGAGTAGGTTCTCGCGTTCACGAAGGGTTAGCTGGTGAAGGCTGAGATTTTAGCCTTCGCATTCACGAGGAAGGCTCCGCGTTCGCGAAGGGCCGGGTGATCAGGCATCGCGTTCGCGAGAAGGGGAGCGTGTTCGCGTAGAGGAAGTTGGGCAACTGAGTTTTAGGGTGTTTGTTCATCGCGTTCGCGATAGAGGGAGCGCGATCGCGAAAGGTCAAGCTGAGGAGCCATCGCGTTCGCGAGAGGCTTGTCGCGATCGTGAAGAGGAATTTTTGGTCAAAGTTGGTTTGTGATTCACGAATGCAAGGCGTTGACCGCGTTCGCGAAGAAGGAAATGAGGCCTGGGCAGAATGTTTAAATAGTCATCTTGTCCACGATTTTAGGGTTTATTTCCACCATTTTTGAGTGATTTTGGAGCTTTTTGAAGAGGATTGAAGGGGGATTCAAGGGGAAACACTTGGAGGTAAGACTCATGGACTTAATACTCGATTCTAATGTGAATTTTACCTAATTAATCATGGAATTTAAGCCAAAAACATTGAAGAACTAGGGCTTGAAATTGGAGACCTAGAATTTGGGATTTGAGGGGTCGTTTGTGGTTGGATTTTGATGTTTTTGGTATGAATGAACTTGAGGAGTTATAAGGAGTCCATTGATGTGATTTTTATCGGAATCCGAGACATGGGTCCGGGGGTCGGGTTTGGCCAATTTCGGGATTTGTGTTGTAATTTCAATTCTTTCGAGTGGGCATTATTCCCTTAGCATATTTTAATAGTTTTGCACTAATTTTGGTTAGATTTGGAGCATCCGGAGGCTTATTCGAGGGGCAAAGACATCGCGAGCTAGAGATTTGGACCGGGTAGAGGTGAGTAATGATTGTAAAGGTTATCCTGAGGGTATGAAACCCTAGATTGCACATTGTTGTGCTATATTGAGGTGACGCCCATGCTAGATGACGAGCGTGGGGTAATGCACTATTGGGGATTGTGACTTAGTCAGTCCCCAAATGACTATTTTACCGCGTATTTGACTGAAAACTATGTGTTATCATCATGTTTTGGACTGAATGCCATATTTGGGCCTCGTACCAACTATTTGAACCCTTAGGGGATTTTTACTGATATTTTCTCACTGTTTTGACTTTATACTTGAACTCAGTCATGCTATATTCTACTGTTTTCATAACTCAGCCATGTTTACTCTGTTTTAACACTTAAATACTATTTTAAATGATATTCTGGGTTGAGCATCATGTTTTACT
The DNA here is from genome assembly GCF_000393655.2 of Nicotiana sylvestris. Taxonomy (NCBI): domain Eukaryota; kingdom Viridiplantae; phylum Streptophyta; class Magnoliopsida; order Solanales; family Solanaceae; genus Nicotiana; species Nicotiana sylvestris. Next base: position 33,480,235 of record NC_091057.1, read on the forward strand.
GTTGCCCCGAGTGGCTTGTGAGATTCTTACTGAGTAAAGTCGATGGTCTATGTTGTGAGAAAACACTAATTAAGATTATGAAGCCGAGGGCCTGAGATTTGTACGCCACGAGGTGGCTTGTTGATATGAGGTCGAGAGCCTATGTGATTATGTCACGAGATGGCTTGATATTGCGCTTGGGCCGTAAAGGGACCCTCCAGGAGTCTGCACACCCCCAGTGAGCGCGGATACCTATTGTGATTTGAGATACAGCCCGAGGGGCTGGTGTTTTTCTATGATATTGCCCGAGGGGCGATCCTTTATGTGTTTATCTTTCCTAGTTGCCTGTCATTTATCTGCTTAATTGTTAAAAAGGCATTTCATGAAGTTTAAACTGAACTAAAATGACTTTACATATCTTCATTGATTTACTGTTTTTACTGGTTTTTACTGCTTCCTTATAGCCTGTAATGTGCCTTACGTAATTTCTTGCTCTCAGCCTTTATTTATGATTATTACTCACTGAGTTGGAGTACCCACTTTGCTCCCTGCACCCCGTGTGCAGATTCAAGCGCATCTGGTCCCTCTAGCGGGTGTTGATCTTTCCAGCTCAGGCGGATTCGATGATTCTCTAGTTAGCTGTCGGCGTTCGTAGCCCAAAGCTTCTTCCCTTATCTTACCTTTCTCTGTTTTAGATCTGTATTTGACTATGTAAACTTTTTCTTGTATTATCCGAATTGTAGATGCTCATGACTGGTGACACCCTGGTATCGAGCTGTGTTGGTTTTATATTCTGCAAATTGTACTGTCCACTGCTTATTTTGGGATTTTATCATGTTTAAGACTTAATACTTATTATCTTAATTGATTAAAATTGAAATGAGAATATGTCGGCTGGCCTTGTCTTCACGTGAGGCGCCATCACGACCGGGGTCGGGTTTAGGATCGTGACAATATTACTATGAATCACAATAATATAATTAGTATAGGTTATATGACTACAACCATATTAGTCAATGAACTTATATGCTAGTTATAGGCCGATACGAATGACCTTAATATAAACGGCTATTATATAAACGACTATTTGACAACTACCTCATCAACGGGCTATATCATTTTTGTATCTTTTTTTAGTTTTCTCTTCAAAGGATATGCATTATTCTTTGAATATTCGTAAAAATATTTTTCAAGTATTCTTCAATGTATTTTTGTATCTTAAAAATATTCGTAAAAATATTTTTGTATCTTTTTTTAGCTTTCTGTTCAAAGAATATGCATTATTCTTTGAATATTCGTAAAAATATTTTACAAACATTATTCTTCAATGTATGTTTTATTTTTCATGTTTAATGGCTCCAAACTAGTTTCTAGGTAGTATTCATGTTTAGGTTAGGGGGAAGGGTGGTGAATTATGCGTTTAATGAAAGCTTTCTTAACATAAATGTATGGTATAAGTTTGTATACTGTATAAAATGTAATATTATGTATAGATACTAGACTTTTGATCTTCCCATCGTATAAATTATATTTTTTTAAAAAATACGTAATAGTATAGGTATGCATACGAAGTTGATTGATCTTCCCATGAGAGAATGATGATTTATGGGATCAATGTTTTGGGATAATCAATATTTTATTAACTAATTTTGGAGGGAAATACTTTGAAGGGAAAAATAGCCATTAAGCCAAATGTGAAATAAAGGGCTTTACTGGTATTTTACCAGTGTGGTCATTGTTAGGTCGGGTTCTTTTAGGAATTGATAGACTTGTCAAGATCCTAATTAGTATATATAATTTTTCATCAAATATATATGTGAGTAAATTGATTCATCGACTTATAACCTACTCAGATGCATCGTTTAATATTAAAAACAAAACGTCTCGACCTATATATATATTATATTAAAAGCACGAAGACCCTTAGCGAAATATCGTTCACCTTTTTTACCCTTTAAAAATAGATTTCACATTGGACTAACTTGTAATTTAAGTTATTTTTCCTAATATTTAGGACTTTAAAATTACTAAAATTTTATTTACCAAATCATTCCTTATTTGAACTCTATATGAAATCCTAATATTTAGGATTTAATAAGAATACTATAAAAAAAGGAATCATATAAAAGGTTCTCCAACAAAGTAAAACAATCCGATACATAGCATCATTAAAATTGGATTGGATCACAATTTTAGTTCCGACACTTTAAAGTCAAGTACAAATATTTTAAGTTTAAATTTATACTTTTTTCCTAGCATTTAATAGTAGTATAAATAAAATTAGATAAAAGATAATACAGTTTTATATAATATTTGAACTCCCTTCATATTCAAATAATATATTCTCTTCACCGTTTTTTGGTACAATGTTTAAAAATTGCACTCAACTATTAGAACAAATAATTAAGTATTTTCTCTTCATCAATTTTATGTGTAATATTTTGAAAATTACACTCAATAATTACAAAACAATATTTAAAATTTAAAAATAAATTTTACATTAAACAAAATTGAAGGATAAAAATTTAAGGTACAATGTGAGATTAATCAATTTCATGTTTGGTTGAATTTTTTCGGTATAAGAAATTGCAAGAATAGTTATACCAAAATATTAATTAGCTACTATTTTTATGCTACATTCATGTGGGATAATAATGTAAAAATTAACTATCCCAGGAAAATAATTAAATGACCAAAATATTCTTCTCCAAAGTGCTTATTCCAAAATCCTTTAAAAAGACCAAGATTAAAGTTAAAAATAAAATTTTATCCAATTTTTTTATATGGAAAAATCAAATATATTTTTATATTATATTTCATATATTTTATTTTTAATCTAATGAATCAAATATTTATAAATCAAAAACTATCTAATAAATATTTGTTTCTTATTTAATTTCTGCATTATAATTTTTGGATTATAATCCCAGTATATTTTTTTGTGAACCAAAAAACCTTGTAGGGTACAGACATTTATTTTTATAAGAGTGAGAATTGACACTAAAAATATTTAGACAATAGAAAAAAACTAACTATATTATAATATTTAGAGTCAAATTAGTAAATTACGAACTTGAAACAATAATAAGATAGGAGAAGACAACATTATGTATTCGAAATGAATTTATTGATTATTTTTCTCTCCTTTTAATTTATTTTAACAAATGACAACTTCGGATGTCTTTTTAATACATTTATAAGCTATTGGTTTTGTAAAATATTAACTCAGTATCAGTCATTTGTATATTTTACACTATAGTTATTAATTTTTCCTTGAGCTATTGGGACAACCTCTTCGTTACCAAATCTCTAAAGAGAAAAAAGAGTTAATTTATAAATAGGTTTTACTTGATAAATCCTTAAAGAATCTTGATAATACCCTCTCTGTTCCGGTTTATGTGAACCTATTTTTTTTTTTTGGTCCGTTTAAAAAAGAATGATCCCTTTCTAAATTTGAAAATAATTTAGCTTGAACTTCCAATTCTACTCTTAATGAGAAGCTTTTATAACCACATAAAACCCTGGCATGTTTACCACCACAAGTTTCAAAATAATTATAGCCATACAACTATTTTGATTTGTTTAGGGCCACAAATTTCAAAAGTCTTTTTTTTATTTATTTAAATTATGTGCCCAGTCAAATAGGTTCAAATAAATTAAAATGGAAGAAGTAATATTTATGTGTTACTTTCTTGTTTTAAATATTAGGTCAGATAAATAACTTTAAATATCATAAGATATTCCCCCAGAAGTCTTTTGAAATAAGAATAAAATATTTTAAGATTTTTATAGAGAATGATTTCTTTCTTTATTTGAGTTGGTTAATGAGATCAACACTCATCATTTTCAAGAAACATACTCTTTGTTTTACGATCAAAAATATTTTTAAAATATTTTTTTGTGAATTTTTAAAATAATATATTCAGTAATACGAGGTACACGCGCAAAGCGCGTACCTTAAGACTAGTATATATATATAACACGTTTCGTTGTACTACTTTAATTACATATATAGCATGTTAGAGTATATTTTAGTGTATTCATCCATTGTATTACAAAATTTTTAACGAAAAACATTTATATTATTTAGATAGTCAATATAAAAGGGATTTTTAATTTGACCAATGTTGACCTGAAAAGAGACCAACTTTGGTCGCTAATTATCTAGAAATTAAAAATTAGCGACCAAAGTTGGTCGCTAATTTTAAATAAGATTTATTTATATTTTATAAAATATTTTAAATAATAATATAATTATTAAACGTTATAACTGGGTCCCAAATTAGCGACCAAAGTTGGTCGCTACTTGCTTCCCCTTTCATAACCGACCAACTTTGGTCGCCAATTTTAAATAATATTTATTTATATTTTATAAAATATTCTAAATAATAATATAATTATTAAAACGTTATAATTGGGTCCCACATTAGCGACCAAAGTTGGTCGCTAATTTCAATATTTCTTTGACCAAGCAAGTCTGACCAGCCCGGTCAACATGGTGACCACTTTACTGACCAAAAAGCGACCAACCTTGGTCGGTAAATTATTTAAAAAAATTATTTAATAATTTTCTCCACATTAGCAACCAACTTTGGTCGCTTTTTTTGACCGACCAACTTTGGTCGCAAATTTTTCGTCGATAATTCCCAGATTTCTAGTAGTGTCATTCTAAGGACGGTTAAAACGGGAGAAAAAATTGTAGCAGATGAATTTATAATAAAGTCGTTCCACTATTCTATATAGTTCAAATTAGGGTTTTTTTAAGGATCGCACTTTAAGGGGTGTGATGTACACAGCCTACCCTAATGCAAATATTAGTGACTGCTTCCACTGCTCGAACCTATGACCATAGGTCACATGAAGACAATTTTACTGTTGCTCAAAGATTCCCCTTCTAAGGGCGGATAAAACAGGAGAAAAAATAGTACCAGATGAATTTACAATAAAGTCGTTCTAATATTCTATATATCACTTCAATTTAGGGTGTCCTTAAGAAAAAATGACTGATTCTATGAATGTTCTTGTGGACTATGTAAAGCCAATTTTGCATTTATTGATTACAAAAAGTAAACGGTCACATATTAAAGGATCATAGCTTAATTTACTACTAGTGAAAAAGACTTATTGTCACACCAGAAAACAAGAAGCAACGATAAATTTGAAGTCTTTTAGTGTAATAAATGAAATCTTCAGTCTACTAGTATTCTTTGAAATTGCCTATCCCAAGTTAGGCTTGATTTAATACTCTTTGAATTGAAGCAAACTCTATTTGTGCTATTTGTTTGTTTCACATGCACAAGCTAGCAAATCGAGAGCAACAAGTAGTATTGATTTTTTACATTTATCGATTTTCGGTTCTCACAAATTAAAGAAACTCGAGTGCAGTCATTAATGGTATAGAATACATTGTGTATAACATCATAAAGAACGAAAATCAGCAGGGATCGTAGTGTAATAGTTATTCTTGAGTATTTTATTCACAAAATTTTAGTTACTCTTTAAACATGATTTATGAATTGAATAATATAAAATACATTTTACAAATAAATTTATTCACAAATTATAACCAATTTAGTTTAGCGAAGCGATAAGAGTATGTACCCACAACCAAGGCACGTTACTTTGAGATTAGAAATGTATATATTTTAATTTATATGAGTAGATCGTTGTATATACAGGGGAAAATCTACTTGGATTAAATAGAAACCGAATCGTGAATAATTTTATAAACAATCAAAATAAAATTTCAACTAAGGGAAATATTATGTAAATACAAATAAATAAAGTTATCTTATCGATGCGAAGCTAGTCAAACAATGCACATCGATACAAAGCTAGTCAAACAATGCACATCGACCCGAAACTAGTCAAACAACGTGCAAATCAATCAAAATATACTCAAATGCTTACAATTTAACAATTTATAACAATCCTCAACTCTGCTCGAAAAGTCAACAAAGTCAACCCTCGGGCCCACGTGCCCGGATAACACCACGAACTCAAATATATAATTTATTCTCAATTTTATGTCCAATTCGTGGTCAAAATCCAAAAATACCAAATTCTAAGTTTTCTCCTAAAATCCCACAATTTTTATAAATTTCATGTTTAAATCCACATATAAATCAAGTATTTACATTACAACAAGTGGGAATAACTGACATCATAATAGATGATGAAAATTTTCCTTCCAAGAGCTCCAAAAAATCATCCAACCAAATGAAGATGTGAGGAAAATGGGCTAAGTCCCGAAATAAAAGCTCATTGCTTAGTCGAACCTTCTTCACAAACGCGGCCAGACCTTCGGGTTCGCGAAGAGCAATTAGCTCCAGCACCAAATCTCCTCTACGCGAACACGAGACCAGGGGCGTATGCACTTTATACCATGTGGTGTCACAGGACACCACTTGGTCGATAATTTTCACTCGATATTTATAAAAATAAGAATATTGAGGATACGTATAGAAAATGACACCACTTATTATTATAGTAATATATTTATTTGTCTATTTCTTTATATTATGACACCGCTTATATAAAATTCTGTATACGCCACTGCACGAAACGCTGCTCACGATCGCGATATTATACCAGGCAATCCTTCGCGTACGCGACATCCGAATGCGAAAGCTTGAATCTCAAAGGCCCAACTTCCCTTTCGTGAACGTGAGCCCCTTAATGCGGACGCATATAGCTACTTCCCAGGCCTTCGCGAACGCAAGTCATACACCGTGAACGTGATGAACAATCCATCTTCCAACTCAAATCCTTCTTCGCGAACTCGAGAACCCCTCCGCATTCGCGAAGGACAAAACCAGAACCAGCATAACAGCAACAGCAAACTTCCAAACTTGGCCAGATACCATCCTGAAACATACCCGAGGCTTCCGGGACCCCATCCAATCACACAAATAAGTCCAAATACCTTATTCAAAGGTTCGAAACGCCGCAAATAATATCAAAATCATGAATCGACGATCAAAATCCTTCTTTCAACTTTCAAACATTCAAACTTCGACGAACGCGTCTGAATCATACTTAAACATTCCAGAATGATGCCTAACTTTGTAGAAAAGTCACAAATCACGATACAAACCTATTCCAAAGTTTGAAACCCTAAATGGACATCTATAACACCAAAGTCTACTCTAAATCAAACTTAGGAAATTCTAAAACTTTCAAAATGTCAATTTTCCATTATAAGCACTGAAATGCTCTCGGACCACCCGATACTCAACTCGATCATACGCCCAAGTCCAAAATCATCATACGGACCTATTGGAACCTTCAAATTCTGATTTTGAGGTCGTTTACTCAAAAGTCAAACCTTAGTCAACTCTTCCAACTTAAAGCTTCCGAATTGAAAAGTTTCCATCCGAATCAACTCGGAACTTTCCGAAATTCAATTCCGGCTATGCGTACTAGTCATAAAAAATAAAGTGAAGCTACTAAAGGTCTCAAACAGCACAACAACGCACTAGAGTTCAAAACAAAACTCTGCCCTAACATCTTGCCAATAACATTATTTGGGGAAACTTCACACTCATTAGTATCACATTGAGTCATATTCAATTCAATTTGTTCCTATGCAGATAAAATATCAATTAGTAAGTAAAAGATAGTAAGACTTGAGATGCAGAATGTTATACAAAAACAATGAAAATAATATTATAAAAATACACCAAAGCTATTCTTACCCCTGCAGTCCGTGCCACATTATTTATAAATGATCCATTCCTTCTCTTATGAGTTTTAATAAATATTTTTTCGCGAATAGGAATTTTTTTAGTTTCCAAAAACTAAGAAAAAATGTATTAAAAAAGTAATCAAAGAACATTTTAATTAGAGAAAAAGTAAAATTAATAAGGTAATGTGCATACTTACTCATATCATCTTCTCGAGTTAGCTTTTGAACCACCAGTGTGTGGCATTTCTTTTGCTTTTTTTTTTAATTTCTTTATTTTTTCTACAAATCTCCTATCAATAAAAACAAATTAAAAAATTATCTTCATTTAATTATGATAAAACTTGTTAAAATAATCTGAATCTTACCATTATCGATGAGTTTTGACTATAAGCAACAAAACTAGCCCATTGATCTTTATTTATACCTGCTGGCACATTACTTATAATTTCATTTTTGCTTTTGGCTGGGTCAAAATATTCATTCCACAACCTCTGCCTATATATAGACCCCTTCTTCGAAGATTAGCATTGCAGTATATGTATGCAATGGACTCACTTACCTAAAAATCAAATCGAGGCTTCAATCAAAAATGAAAGTTAGTTTCTTTATGTGTATAAAAATCAAGGTGCAATAAGTACATATGTATGTAATAATACTTGTACCTTAAATAGTGTTTCGAAGTAGTCTTCAATGTACTTCTTAGGCATGCCTGGTGGCCCTGACCACTTCTCAAAACTAATCGGGAATAAATTAAAATTCACAATGATGCGCTCCTCAATAGTTAAGTTATTAGACTCATTGGCCTTGACCCTAATTTTGCTTGGTAATATTTTCTGAGTCTTTAACAAGAAAACAAGTTACTCAACCGAAAAAGAAGAAAAAAATAAGATTCGCATAAATTGAAGTAAAAATACATGCAAGGTATATACCTTTTGCCTCAGCTGTCCAATACTTTGTAGATTCACGTCTTTCACAGTGTGCGGATGTTGCACTTGAACTAGAATGCAAAATTGGAGCTTGTTCTTATTGCGGGACTTCATGAAAATGTGGGAGAGCTTGTACTGTTGTTGAGGGCTCTATAGCATGTGATTGGACTGGATTTTCTGATGATGAATAATGTCCATGAGCATCATGTGGTTCACGAGCTGACTTTAGTGGATTCTGAAAATGTTTAATCTTTGGCATGACTACATATTCATACGAAAAAGAGAGAGGTGAATCAAATATGAAGAGGAACTGAGATGAAGCATCCATTGATCAAATTAAATTAGTGTATCTTCGCATTTTAACATTAACATTGTGATAGGACTATCCTTGGCCTCCAAATAGTAGAGGTGGTTTTCAGAAACTGTAATTATTGTCCTTAGTCAGTTTAATTTTCAAAATTGATAGATTTTACTTGATTACACGATACATTAATTACCGACTAACCAAAATAAACAGAATACACTTTTTAAGGTTGTAACGACCCGACCGGTCGTCTTGAGCTTTTGCACTTCGCTTGCTAGTCCTCAGGCATGACTAGTCCCGTGTGATGCATTATGACTTATGCAAATCATTGGTTTTAGTTTCAGGATAATTAGAATGAATTTGGAAGAACAGTTCTCAGTTTGAAGCTTAAAATTTAAAAGGTTTGACCAAGATTTGACTTGATAGTAGATGACCTCGGATTAGAATTTTTATGATTTGGTTAGCTCCATTAGGTTATTTGGGACTTAGGAGCGTGGTCGAAATGTGTTTTGGAGGTCCGCGGAAGGTTTAGGCTTGAATTGGCGAAATTGAGATTTTGGCATTTTCTGGTTGGTAGGTGAAATTTTGATATAGGGGGTCAGAATGGAATTACAGAAGTTGGAGTAGGTCCGTTGTGTTATTTGTGAAGTGTCTGCAAAATTTCAGGTCATTTAGACGAGGTTTGGTAGACTTTTTAATCAAAAGCGAAATTTGGAAGCTTTTGGAATTCTTAGGCTTGAATCCGGTGCAAATTTGGTGTTTTAATGTTGTTTTGAGCATTCCTAAGGTCGGAACAAGTTTGAATGATGTTATGGGATATGTTGGCATGTTTGGTTGAGGTTCCGAGGGCCTCAAGTGTGTTTCAGGTGGTTAACGGATCAATTTTTGGACTTTGGACTTGGCAGATTTTCTGGTATTGTGTTGCAGAGAAATCCTTCTTCGCGTTCGCGAGAGGGTTTCGCGTTCGCGAAGGGTTAGTGAGAGGGGCAGTCAAGTTGTTATTCACGTTCGCGAAGGTGTATGAGTTTTAGGCTATGCGTTCGCAGATGGGATATCGCGTTCGCATAGAATCGAGCTAGGAGCTGGGCTGGAGGACCTCTCTTCATCGCGTACGCGAGTCTTGGGCCGCGTTCGCGTAGTTCTGTATCCAGTGTGTATCGCGACCGCATAGAGCATTTTTTAATGGCTGGTGTTTTTGTTCATCGCGAACGCGATGGTTATCCCGCGTTCGCAAAAGAGGACGTCTAGGCAGAATGTATAAAAACCCATCTTCGCGATTTTTAGCCTATTTCTCACTATTTTTGAACAGTTTTGAAGCTTTTTGAGAGGATTTGAAGAGGGATTCAAGGGATAACACTTGGAGGTAAGATTTTTGAACTCAATACTAGATCCTATGTTGATTCTTACGTGTTTAAACATGAAATATGTGGAAATTAAAGCCTAAAATTGGGGAATTAGGGCTTGAATTTGGAGAGTGTAAATTGGGAATTTGATGGGGCATTTGAGGTCCGATTTTGATGTTCTTGGTATGTATAGACTCGTGAGAGGATCAAAATTCTATTGATATGACTCTTATCGGATTCTGAGACGTGGTCCCAGGGGCCGGGTTTGAGCAAATTTCGGGATTTTTGATGTAAATTGGATATTTTCGAGTGGGCTTTGTTTCCTTAGCATATTTTAATGGTTATGTACTTATTTTGTTTAGATTTGGAGTATCCGGAGCTCGATTCGAGAGGGCACAGGTATCGCGGGCTAGAGTTTGGACCGGATCAAGGTGAGTAATGATTGTAAATGTTGTCCTGAGAGTATGAAACCCCAGATTACACATCGTTGTGCTATATTGAGGTGACGCACACGCTAGATGACGAGCGTGGTGTCGTGCACCGTTGGAGATTGTGACTTAGTCCATCTCGAATGACTGTTTTACCGCGTATTTGATTGAAAACTATTTGCTATCATCATGTTTTGGGCTAAATGTCATATTTGGGCCTCGTGCCAACTATTTGGACCCTTAGGAGATTTTTACTGCTATTTCCTCACTGTTTTGACGTTATACTTGTGCTCAGTCATGCTTTATTCTACTGTTTCCATAACTCATCCATGTTTACTCTGTTTTAACACATTAAATGATAGGCAAAATACATAAGTTGGCACCCGAACAATGGACCAAATCCTTGTTGCACACTTTCTGTGGACACAAATAATATTACACACTCAACCTTTTAAAAGTGTGTCTAATACACCCCACTTTTTTCTTGACCACTTTACCTAAATATGGGTAATGTCACGCACCAATAAGGTCGTGACACGTGTCATTAACATAAATAAATAAAACAAAAAATATAAAATTACACATATACCCTCATCTTCTCCAACCCCATCTCTTCCACCTCCATCTCCTCCTCCACGGACCACCTAAAAAATTAGAACACACAATTCAACCCAAAAATTAGGAGCCCAAGTGATTTAATCCCAGAAAGAAATAAAAACATAAAAAGCCAATAAGTCATGGCTCACACCACCGTATCATCACCACAACAAGGCCATTGTTAAAAAAATGCAACAATGGCAAAGGTAGATCAAAAATTACAACTGCTTGGGTACCATATCTATTGAAGCTTATCTACATCAACAAAGACATAAATGGACTATTTTCATTTATATCTCTCTTCCAAAATTTTGTTTGTCATTTCCATGGCTGCCATCGCCACCACCAACTTTCACAATAAAAAATTCAGCCTCCTTTTCAAAATAGATTGGAAGCTTGAGATTAATGCAAAATATGTATATTTAAGAGAAAATTAGAAAGAAAAAGAAAAAGAAGGGATTTGATGGGGGGAGGTGTTGGTTGGCGGAAGAGAGAGATAGAGGAAGGGTGGGGAAGATGAGGAGATTGCAGACACATGGCATAAAATAAATAATTAGACAGTATTTTTATTATTGGACGCGCTTCTATCGTGGTGTTTTACACATGCTGAGTCCTGGTCAAAAGCGGTGTGTATTAGACACACTTTTAAAAGGTTGAGTGTGTAATATTATTTATGTCCACAGAAAGTGTGTAACAGGGATTTGGTCCATTGTTCGGGTGCCAACTTATGTATTTTTCCTAAATGATATTTTGGGCTGAGCATCATGTTTTACTGTTGCCTGAGTGACTTATGAGATTCTGACTAAGTAAGGCTGAGGGCCTGTGTTGTGAGGATACTTTGGGTCAGACTGCACACCGCAGTAGTGATACACTAATTATGATTATGAGGCCGAGGGCCTGAGATTGTACACCATGAGGTGGCTTGTTGATATGAGGCCGAGAGCCTATTGATTATGCCACGAGATGGCTTGATATTATGCTTGGTCTATAAGGGGCCCCTCTCGGAGTCTGTACACCCCCAGTGAGCGCGGGTACCCATTGTGATGTGAGATATAGCCCGAGAGGCTGGTGTTGTTCCATGATATTGCCCGAGGGGAGGATTCTATTGATATTGTGCCGGAGGGGCAGATTTTATGTGTTTATCTATTCTGGCTGCTTTCCATTTAATTGTTTAATTGTCAAAAACATGTTTTAAAGAAGTTTATTCTAAACTAAGGTGTCTTTATATGTTTTCACTGTTTCATTGCTTCTACTGGTTTTATACTGCTACTTTATAGCATATTGATGTGCTTTTACGTGATTTCTTATCACTCAGTCTTCATTTATTGTTATTACTCACTGAGTCAGAGTACTCACATTACTCCCTACACCTTGTGTATATTTAGATATTTCTGAACCCGGTAGCGGGTGTTGGTTGCTCAGAGGCAGAGTCATCGGAGTTTAGCAATGTAGTTGCCCGACGTTTGAAGCATTGTTGTTCTCCCTCTCAGTTTCATTAGACTGTATTTAGTAAATTTTTAAGACTTTCCATTGTATTTAGACCTTAGTAGATGCCCGTGATTTGTGACACCCTTATGTCGTGCTATATCTATCTCCGCACTTGTTCTATTTCGCTTAATTTTGGGATTTATTACTTATCAATGACTTAAATTGACTTATTAAAATTGTTAAAAATGAATTTGGGAATTGTGTCGGCTGGCCTTGTCTTCAGGAGAGGTGCCATCACGATCGGGTCTGGTTTGGGATCGTGATAAGTTGGTATCAGAGCCTAGGTTACATAGGTCCGCGAGTCATGAGCAGGTTTAGTAGAGTCTTATGGATCGGTACGTAGACGTCTGTACTTATCCTCGGGAGGCTGTAGAACCTTTAGGAAAAACTTTACATTCTTGAATTCTTATCGTGCGTCCTTGATTCAGCTTGAAGTGTAACTCTTTGAATTCCTTCCATGCATTCATATGTGCGCATGAGCGCTCGATATCGATTGTGCGTCGACGGCTTGTGATTCCTTGATCGAGAGGCGAGATGTGATCTCTGTGTGTTGATGTTAGGCCAGTCTGGAGGACTTGAGGTTGGATTTTGCCTATAGCTTGAGCTCTGATGCATTGATCGTGTGAGCATGTGCTTTTGGATCTATATGTCCGATAGTGCCCCTATTAGTGGGAGTGATGACTGGATAGCTACGTGACAGGTGTGATGTGACTGTGAGATGTATTCATATGAATTGAATGAGACAAGAAGGGTCTGCCTGAGGACATGAAGGACTAATTGGTGCTTTATTTCCATCTTGATTGATGTATAGCCCCAAGCAGAAGGATATAAGGAGATGTTAGTTTGAGGCGAGGCAGGTAGGAGATCTCCTGTGGATTGTTCTGAAGGTTGCATGATCCTTTATGTCGTTTTTTGGAAGATCTATGTTACAAGTGAAATATATGTGTTGCAATTTACATTTGGGTTGCTTAAGAGAGTGGGTTTAACTGTTACGAGAGTGAATGCGAGATTTGTAGAAGATTTAAAGTACTAGATGGTATGTGTTTCACGAGCTTATGAAGGGTTGAGTTTAATCTCACTATGGTATTATGGCAGTAATAGGGTATATGCATTATGAGTTATTGTGTGTGTTATGATCTATAGTTTCGAGCCAAGTGGGGGAGTATGCTATTGTTTAGTTGATTGCACGGTTAGGTGCTATGTTGGTTCCAGTTTGAGGCGTACGGGTGAATCTGTTATGGCTTACGGAGGTTGAGACCGAGGATGGCTCGAGTAAAGGAGGTTTCAATAAAGGTTATGTCATGCTTCATAGGTGTATGCGAATCACAGAATGTCTTGAGTGGTTATTGGTAAAAGATGTGCGGTGCATAGAGCAGGAAGTTGCTTGGTTACATTAAGGCGAGGTTACATTCTGCGTTGTCGGAATGCTAATGAGGCACATGTTGTTCGGTTCATTTGATCAGTCTAATTGAGGTTGGAGTAGAGTGGATGACTCACGATAATGATCCTAATGGGTTCAAGATTTTACATGTAATAATTGGACATTTTCAAGTGTATAATGTGACTAGAAACTGAGGTTTGCATTAGAAGCTGTCAAGACTTGTGTCATTTCTATATCAGTTATGGGATTCTATATATCCGTATTATGAAGGTAATGGCTTCGGATTCGCAGGAAGTCTCTTCAGGGTATGTATTTTGAATGTGGTGCTTTTGGGAATATTAAAGAGAGTATTAGTGGCTTATGAGCCTTAAACAATGTGGTTTTATGCTTGGGTCTCGTGTGGTGAGTCTGGGTTGAGGAATTGTGGTGTCATAGCAAGAAGGAGTATCAAGTTGAAGGTAAATCAGAAGGAAATTTGGATAGATGAGATAGCTTGGTAGTAGGCCGGATAGCATGGTAAGAATATGATTAGTTCTTTGGATGTTTATGAGGTATGAGTTTATACAAGTGATTCACGGCAATGCTCTTGGATTTTAGTGGCATGCGTAGCTTGGTTGAGTTAGAAGGATTCAGTCCTGACAGGGTTGGTTTTTGTGCAAAGGGGACTCAGAGAGTTCTTGATGATTCTTACCACGGTTTGGAGGTATATATTTTCTACCGGTAGGAGGAGCATGTGATGTATAGTGATTTTCTCCTAGATGGGATCAAATGGAAAGTTCTTGGCCAGTTGGGTACGTAACTGCTTATGGCTCGGAAGGGATATTAAGTTCTCATGTTTATCCTAGGATGGTATGGTATATGCGGTATGTTATGAAGGATTGAGATTTGCGTGTGTAAGGTTACAGTTTAGTTCTGAAAAGAAGGTCATAAAATTCTTAGGCAGCACGGGCAGCTTAAGATGTTTAGGGAAATGATATTGCTAATTGATGTGGCTCGATGAGGGTATACGTTTCAGAAAAGGGGCAATGTGATTGAGTTAATGATACTTCATTAGTATTGCAACATTCTTTTGTTGGATCGACGGCTGATATTCGAGTTTTCTTGGTGGCACAGAAGAATTTTTGGAGTACCTCTTGTGGGATGACTGGTGTTAGAGGTGTGTTGTGTATTCGGACGGCGGAATTGGGATCGGATATGGTGATTTGTGTGCTATATGGATTTGGAAAAGAAACTGAAGTTCTCATAGACAGTTTAGGTCGTGGTTGTGGACCGCGTATATCGGTCTTGTGTGGTAACTATGCGGAGTTTGGAGACCCGAGTGGATCCTTGTTGCTGGTATATTAGGTTTTGGAGGTGATATTTGGTATAGACTGGTTGTCTTTGTGTCGTGTTATTCTGGACTGTTGCGCTAAGGAAGCGGCGTTGGCAACGCCGGGGATGCTATGGATTAAGTGGCGAAGTTCGACGGATTATGTTCTCAGTAGGGTAGTTTCATTTTGAAGAACCAGCGGATGGCTGGGAAGGGTGGTCTTTCCTATTTGGCCTTCATGATGGATATCAGTGTAGAGACTCCTACCATTGATTTAGTTCCGGTGATGAGGGGTTTTCCGGATATGTATCCTGCTGTCGGGCATGTCGCCGGACATGGTTGTTGATTTCGGTATTGATTTGGTGTCGATCACTGTATAGTATGGCACCGGCGGAGTTAAAGGGATTGAAGGAACAACTTCAGGGATTCCTTAATAAGGGGTTCATTGGCAGGCCAATGTGGATGTGAGTTCTAACTTGAGTCAGCTTGGTTGACTCCGAGTTGTATTGTTGAGGATGTGTTGATCCAATTGTTATTGAGCTTATTAGTGATCTGGGGAGATTTATGAGTTACCTTTTCGTGTTGCGAGGCGTTGGGATTTGTTGGTTAGAGGCACTTGTGGTGCGGTTTTATTGGGGTCTCTCAGTGGAATTCGAGCGGGAGGAGTATTGAGTATTGCTCGGCGGATGGCGTATCGGTTGTGTCCTTTTGGGTTTGTGTAATGTTATGTCAATTGCTTCGCAGTTGCTATGATGATTTGCTTTGGTTCTAGATAGTGAATTGCGCGTGGTTGTCGATTTTGAGCATAGTGACTTGAGGTGTTTCATGTAGACCAATGTTTGGATAGGGTCGCGCATTGCAACGAAGTTATGTGTAGGTATGACCATTCGGGTTAGATTCGTGTGTTTTGTTTCTACAATGTGTGACGGGTTCTCAGCATTGTGTGTGGTGGTACTGGTGAGCTTGCGGTACAACTCTCTCAGTTGAGTCATTTTTCATGATTTGAGTACGTTCGAATTATTGTTTATTGGTGCGCGGGTTGCACGAGTTGTGACTTTAGATTGACTTGATGTGTCATGTCACCAGAGTAGTTGTGTTGGATTAGATGAGATCGTGGGGGATCTAAAATGAATACAAACGGATTCAGTTTCAGTATGTTGGAAGGATAATATCGATGTTCAGCTCAGAAATTTGCTAGGGTCCTTGCCAAAAGGGGTATGGCTTCATGAATGGTTGATTTGAGGAATGGTTATTGAATTTCTATGTGTTTCATTTATCATTGACAGTATATGAAAGTGTTGGAATGAGACTTTAGTTGATAAGAGGTTTACTATCGGTATTCGGTTGTTGTGTGCAGCTGTTGTGATTAGAAGTTATCGCTACAAGTGTTTGAGTTATGTGGTATATCATGTAATTGCACCCGAGGTTGCAGGTATGGGTTATTACAGTTTGTTCGGGCTTATTCGGTGTATCGATGTGAGATTCTAATCTTGTGAATGATTTCAGAAGTGGAAATGTAGTTCTAAGGTTTATGGGCTAGGTTGGATTGTGAAATTTTAGTTACATTGTGTTATTGGACCTATATTATATAGGGTGACGTGGGATCACCCCCGGGTATGTATATGGTAAGGTTATTTAGCGATTGGTTGGCTTTTGGAACAACTCTGGGCACGTTTGAGGACGAACGTATGTTTAAGTGGGGGAGGATGTAACGACCCGACCGATCGTCTTGAGCTTTTGCACTTCGCTCACCAGTCCTCGGGCATGACTAGCCCCGTGTGATGCATTATGACTTATGCAAATCGTTGATTTTGGTTTTCTGGGTAATCGGAATGAATTTGGAAGAACAGTTCTCAATTTGAAGCTTAAAATTTGAAAGGTTTGACCAAGATTTGACTTGTTAGTAGATGACCTCGGATTAGAATTTTTATGATTTGGTTAGCTCCATTAGGTTATTTGGGACTTATGAGCATGGTCGGAATATGTTTTGGAGATCCGCGGAAGGTTTAGGCTTGAATTGACGAAATTGAGAATTTGGCGTTTTCCGGTTGGTAAGTGAGATTTTGATATAGGGGTCGAAATGGAATTCCGGAAGTTGGAGTAGGTTAGTTGTGTCATTTGTGAAGTGTGTGCAAAATTTCAAGTCATTCGGATGAGGTTTGATAGACCTTTTGATCAAAAGCAGAATTTGGAAGTTTTTGGAATTCTTAGGCTTGAATCCGGTGCAAATTTGGTGTTTTAATGTTGTTTTGAGCATTCCGAAGGTCGGAACAAGTTTGAATGATGTTATGGGATATGTTGGCATGTTCGGTTGAGGCCCCGAGGGCATCGGGTGTGTATCGGGTGGTTAACGGATCAATTTTTGGACTTTGGACTTGGAAGATTTTCTAGTATTGTGTTGTAGAGAAATCCTTCTTCGCGTTCGCGAGTGGGTTTCGCGTTCGCGAAGGGTTAGTGAGAGAGGCAGTCAAGTTGTTCTTCGTGTTCGCAAGGTAGGTCCCACGTTCGCGAAGGTGTATGAGTTTTAGGTTACACGTTAGCGTATGGGATATCGCGTTTACATAGAATCGAGCTAGGAGCTGAGCTGGAGGACCTTTCTTCATCGCGTACGCGACTCTTGGGCCGCCTTCGCGTAGTTCTGTATCCAGTGTGTATCGCGCTCACGAGGCTAGTGCCACGAACGCGATGGTTATCCCGCATTCGCGAAAGAGGATGTCTGGGCAGAATGTATAAAAACCTATCTTCGCGAATTTTAGCCCAGGAACATGTATCATACGTGTAAAATCTGAGAAAGTCCCACATGAATATTCTACCATAACGGGCATTCAAGAATCGGTACATGAAATTTTAATGAATTTGAAAGAAATTGTATTAAGAAGTAATCTATATGGAACTTCTGACGCATCTATTTGTGTCAAGGGTCCTGGATCTGTAACTGCTCAAGATATCATCTTGCCGCCTTATGTAGAAATTGTTGATAATACACAACATATAGCCAGTTTAATGGAACCAATTTATTTTTGTATTGGATTACAAATAGAGAGAAATCGTGGATATCTTATAGAAACGCCACATAACTTTCAAGATGGAAGTTATCCTATAGATGTTGTATTCATGCATGTTCGAAATGCGAATCATAGTATTCATTCATATGGGAATGGGAATGAAATACAAGAGATACTTTTTCTCGAAATATGGACAAACGAAAGTTTAACTCACGAAAGAAGCACTCCAAAACGGAACTTTTTCTCACCATTTTTGAACGGTTTTGAAGCTTTTTAAGAGGATTTGAAGAGGGATTCAAAGGATAACACTTGGAGGTAAGATTTTTGAACTCAATACTCGATTCTATATTGATTCTTACTTGTTTAAACATGAAATATGTGGAAATTAAAGCCTAAAATTGGGGAATTAGGGCTTGAATTTGGAGAGTTTAAATTGAAAATTTGATGGGACATTTGAGGTCCGATTTTGATGTTCTTGGTATGTATAGACTCGTAAGAGGATCAGGATTCTATTGATGTGACTCTTATCGAATTCCGAGACGTGGGCCCGAGGGTCGGATTTGAGCAAATTTCGAGATTTTTGATGTAAATTGGATATTTTCAAGTGGGCTTTGTTCCCTTAGCATATTTTAATGGTTATGTACTGATTTTGGTTAGATTTGGAGCATCCAGAGGTCGATTCGAGAGGGTAAAGGCATCGCGGGATAGAGTTTGGACTGGATTGAGGTGAGTAATGATTGTAAATGTTGTCCTGAGGGTATGAAACCCTGGATTACACATCGTTGTGCTATATTAAGGTGACACACACGCTAGATGACAAGCGTGAGGTCGTGCACCGTTGGTGATTGTGACTTAGTCCATCCCGAATGACTGTTTGACCGCGTATTTGATTGAAAACTGTTTGCTATCATCATGTTTTGGGCTAAATGCCATATTTGGGCCTCGTGCCAACTATTTGGACCCTTAGGAGATTTTTACTACTATTTCCTCACTGTTTTGACGTTATACTTGTGCTCAGTCATGCTTTATTCTACTGTTTCCATAACTCATCCATGTTTACTCTGTTTTAACACATTAAATGATATTTTAAATAATATTTTGGGTTGGGCATCATGTTTTACTGTTGCTCGAGTGGCTTATGAGATTCTAATTGAGTAAGGTTGAGGGCCTGTATTGTAAGGATATTTTGGGTCGGGCTGCACGCCGCAGTAGTGATATACTGATTATGATTATAAGGCCGAGGGCCTGAGATTGTACGCCATAAGGTGGCTTGTTGATATGAGGCTGAGAGCCTATTGATTATGCCACGAGATGGCTTGATATTTCACTTGGGTTGTAAGGGGCCCCTCTCAGAGTCTGTGCACCCCCAGTGAGCGCGGGTACCCATTGTGATATGAGATATAGCCCAAAGGGCTGGTGTTGTTCCATGATATTGCCCGAGGGGTGGTATCTATTAATATTGTGCCCGAGGGTCGAATTTTATGTGTTTATTCGTTCTGGCTGCTTTCCATTTAATTGTTTAATTGTCAAAAAAGTGTTTTAAAGAAGTTTATTCTGAACTAAGGTGTCTTTATATGTTTTCACTGTTTCATTGCTTTTACTAGTTTTATACTGCTACTTTATAGCATGTTGATGTGCTTTTACGTGATTTCTTATCGTCCAGTCTTCATTTATTGTTATTACTCACTAAGTAGGAGTACTAACATTACTCCCTGCACCTTGTGTGCAGATTCAAGTATTTCTAAATCCGGTAGCGGGTGTTGGTTGCTCAGAGGCAGAGTCATCGGAGTTTAGCAAGGTAGCTGCCCGACGTTCGCAGCACTGCTTTTCTCCCTCTCAATTTTATTAGACTATATTTAGTATATTTTTCATACTTTCCGTTGTATTTAAACCTTAGTATTGACTTATTAAAATTGTTAAAAATAAATTTGGGAATTGTGTCGGCCGGCCTTGTCTTCACGAGAGGCGCCATTACGATCGGGTCCGGTTTGGAGTCAGTGACAAAGGTACACCAAAACGAATGGTCGATCACTACAAACTAAACATCAAACAAAAGATGATACAAACAATTATCCACAAACTACTCACCAAACCCAGTCTAGAGCCACAAAAGATCTGCTTTTTAACTCCAAAATAAAATTAAAAAAAAAACAAAATATACTCTATAGACAGTCAAACCCAAGTAATTGGCAAAGAGGACCAACGAATTGTCACGATTTGGGTAAAGCTAAGCAGTGAAATAAACTATATATCTACATCCTAAATATAAAGCACAAATGTGTGTCCAGCAATAATATTGGTTAAACTAAAATGAACAAACTTAAAAGAATTAAAATACAAAAAGAAAAGAGAGAACTGATGTGATGACCCACATCTGCGTTCCGAGGCCTTAAAAACCTCTTTTAGCATCACATCGATTTGTGTGCGCAGTCCGAGCGCGCAGCTAGAAAGCCTAAATGTAAAAATCTGTGAAAATGATAAATTTTGACTATAAAATGAATTAATTTGACTTCGGTAAACATTTTGGGTAAATGGACCCAGACTCGTGATTTGGCAGTCCCGGAGGGTCCGTATGAAAATATGGGACTTGGGCGTATGCCCGGAATGAAATTCTAAGGTCCCAAGCCCGAGAAATGAATTTTTTAAAGAAAATTATTTTCTGTAATTATTTAAAGGATTACCGTATTTTGGTTTCGGTGCCCGGTACAGGTCTTATATGTGATTTAAGATAATTCAATGAAGTTTGGTAAGAAACGGAATCTGTTTGATGTGATTTGAACCTTAAATGCAAAATTTCATGTTTAAAGAAGTTTTGGAAAATTTTATTGATTTTGAGGTCTAATTCATAGTTGTTGATGTTATTTTAGTGATTTGAATGCACGAGCGAGTCTATATGATATTTTTAGGGTGGTGTGCATGTTTGGTTTGGAGCCCCGAGGGCTTGGGTGAGTTTTGGATAGGCCGCAGGGTGAAATTTTGGACTTAAGGAATTGCAAGCCTGCAGGCTTCGCATTTTCCAACCTCACTTCGCAATTCCCAGTTCACATTTCCCAACCTCCCTTTGCAATTCCCAGTTCGCAATTCCCAACCTCCCTTCGCAATTCCCAGTTCGCATTTCCCAACCGTCATTCGCAATTCCAGTTCGCATTTCCCAACCGTCATTCGCAATTCCCAGTTCGCATTTTCCAACTTCCCTTCGCAATTCCCAAGCCAGCGAGATCGGGGTTCGCAATTGCGAACCCCTGTTCGCAATTCCCATACATGCGACCTGCAACTTTATACTAGGAGATTTTAAACCCATTTTTCATATTCTCTCAAAACATAAACACACTAGGGCGATTTTTCAAAGGCGTCTTCTTCTCCAAATCAATTATAAGTTATTTTTAACTAGTTTTCTTCAATCACTAACATCTTTTAACATGATTTCAACTTAAAATCAATGATTTTCATGGGGGAAATTGGGTGTTTTGGGTAGAACCTAGGTTTTTCAAAAATTGGGGATTTGGACCTCGATTTGAGGTCCGATTTCAAAACAAATTATATATTTGGGTTTGTGGGGGAATGGATAATCGGGTTTTGGTTGAACCTCGGGTTTTGACCATGTGGGCCCGGGGGCGATTTTTGACTTTTTGGGCAAAACTTTGGAAAACTCATTTTCAAGAATTGGGGTTGATTCATTTAGCGTTTATTGATGTAATTAAGTAACTTGTGGATAGATACGAGCGAATTGGTGGTGGAATCAAGGAGTAAAGCTATAATTGAAACACAATTGTCTTCGTGGTATCGAGGTAAGTGTTTGGTCTAACCTTATCTTGACGGATTAGGAGTTGTGTCCTATTTGCTATTTGTTCTTCTTGAGTACGACATATAGGAATGTAACGAGTATCTATACGTTAGCATGACCGTGAGTCTTATATTGTGATTTTTATGACTTCGTTGTATTATTCATGCCTTGGTGAAGGTTTCTATTATTGTGTAAAGTTTGTGGAAAGAATTGTGACCTATGAACATTGAGGAGCGTTGGCTCAAGTTGTATAACGAATTGTGAAATTATAAGTGATAATTGAACCTCTAGAGCATTGGCTCGAGTTGTGAAGTGAATTGTGAAGTAAAAATGAGAAAGAGGGGAGATCATTATGTTGCCCCTTTGCCGGGCTATTGTTGAGTTGTGGTTCCCTTGCATTGTGTTCTTAATTGATATTACAGATGCTTAGGTTGATGATTCTTTGTGTTGGGTAAGGGTTATGGTTATTCTCGGGGAACAAGTTTGATTATAGCTGAGGTAGTTAGATGTTGGGACAAGTTTGATTATAGCTGAGGAAGTTAGATGTTGGAACAAGTTTGGTTATAGTTGAGGTAGTTAGATGTTGTAACAAGTTTGATTATAGCTGGGGCAGTCAGTTGTTGGAACAAGTTTGGTTATAGTTATTTCTCCCTTGTCGGGACGTAATTACTTATGCTGTCAAATCCCTTGCCGAGATAGTGTAGACGATATTGATCCCTTGTCGGGACTCTCGTTATAATTGTAAATATTATATGTGGATCGGGTTGCATGCCGCAACAATGTTGTATGTGGATCGGGTTACAAGCCGCAACAATATTATATGTGGATCGGGTTGCACGTCGCAACAATATTATATGTGGATCGGGTTTCATGCCGCAACAATGATAAATGATATGGATCGGGTTGCACGCCGCAACAGTGTCGTTATATATTGGGATCGGGTTGCGCGCTGCAACAATTATTGATAAAAGTGTGTTTGGTTTGGATATTAGTTTCTTTTGTTTTGCTGTGAATTCTAAATTGCCCTTAGACTGTTACTCTGGATTTACTGTTAATACTGGTATACCCCCGCAACATGTTTCCCCCTCCCACCTTTACTTGCTTATTCCCGCTTTACTTTCTGCTGTATATTATATAACTGCATAGGTTTATTTAGTAGTCTGGTCCTAACCTCGTCACTACTTCGCTGGGGTTAGGCTAGCCACTTACTAGCACATGGGGTCGGTTGTGCTGATACTACACTCTACACTCTTTTGTGCAGACCCCAGTGTTGTAGACTTCAGACCACATTGGAATTGTTGATTCTGGTTCATCAAGCGGCCCGAGGTAGTCCTGCAGGCGTCTGTAGGCCCTGATGTCTCCCTCTATCCCTATTTCCTATTTTATTTCCCTTTTATTCAGAAACAGTGTACTGTTATTTCTTCAGACTTTGTATGTAGCAATCTTAGACCGTCAATGACGTTGTGACACCAAGTTTTGGGTGGTCAACGCTTAAGTATTTGTAATAGATACATATTTCAAATATTTTATTGTTGTCTTCCATTTAAATTTGGATTTCCGTTGTTATCATGTTATCGCATTATATTTGTTAAAAAGAAATAATTGGGTAAAGAAGTAAGTAGTTAAAGGATTGGCTTGCCTAGCTCACATTAGTAGGCGCCATCATGACTCCCAAGGGTGGGAAATCCGGGTCGTGACAAGTTGGTATCAGAGCTCTAGGTTACATGGGTCTCGCAATTCACAAACAAGCTTATTAGAATCTGAGGGATCGGTACGAAGATGTTTGTATTTATCTTCCAGAGGCAATAGAGTTAGGAAAGACTTCACATCTATTCTTTCCTGTCGTGCGATTTAGATCTCTCAATGCTAAATTGAAACCTCTACTCTTGTCCTTTCGCGAATGGTGAGGTCACGCACCGCTTCTTCAGCCGAATAGCAGCACAGACTGGTGATAGATCAGCTATGTTTCCGAAGGCTTTGTGGAGGTTGGATAGGTTTCACCAAGCTCTTCACTACTATTTTTAGCGGTGCATCTTTTGAGGATCCCCAAGATTATCAAGACAACTGTCATGAGGTTCTTAGGAACATGGGGATCGTGGAGACCAATGGGGTCGATTTTGCTACTTTTCGCTTGTCTGGATCCGCCAAGACTTGTTGGAGAGATTATTGTTTGGATAGACCAGTTAGGTCATCAGTTTTGACTTGAGAACAATTCACGCAGCTATTTCTAGAGAGGTTTCTCCCCATCACAAAGAGAGAGAGTGAGGAGGTTCATTGGAGGACTCGTCTAGCCCGCTCAGTAATCTAGAGGTATAGGTATTAGAGGTAAAGGTAGAGATGCTAGAGGTGGAGGTAGAGGTATTAGAGGTGGAGGAGCAGGTACTATTCTGGTTTGTGGTAGAGAAGCTTCGATTTTATTTTGCGCCGTATCTGGTCATGCCTAGTGATTCTTTGAGTGCCCATGTTTATATGTCTGCACCGATGGGTGATTCTATTGTGGTGGATCATGTCCATTGTTCATGTATAGTGCTGACTGGAGGTCTTGAGACTCGTGTAGATTTGCTTCTTCTGTACATGGTTGATTTCGATGTCATATTAGGGATGGACTAGTTATCACCGTACCACACTATCTTGGACTGTTATGCCAAGACTTTTACCTTAGCCTTACCGGGTTTTCCTTGTTTAGAGTGGAGAGGGACTACTAGTCATTCTACCTGTAGTGTTATCTCTTATGTGAAGGTTCGGCGTATGGTCGAGAAGGGGTATTTGGCCTATTTGGCATATGTTCGTGATTCTAGTGCTGAGGTTCCTTCTATTGATTCTGTGCCCGTTGTTCGTGAGTTTCCTGAGGTATTTCCTTCAGACCTGCCGGGTATGCCACCCGACAGGGATATTAACTTTTGCATTGATTTGGCTCTAGGCACTCAGCCCATTTCTATTCTACCGTATCGTATGGCCCCGCCTGAGTTGAAAAAGTTGAAGGAGCAGTTGCAAGACTTGCTTGAGAAGGGTTTCATTAGGCTGAGTGTTTCGCCTTAGGGTGCGCCAGTATTTTTGTAAAGAAGAAGGACGGATCGATGAGGATGTGTATTGATTATCGGCAATTGAACAAGGTTACAATCAAGAATAAGTATCTGTTGTAGAGGATTGATGATTTGTTTGATCAGCTTTAGGGTGCCAAGGTATTTTCGAAGAATGACTTGAGGTCTGGTGACCATCAGTTGAGGATTAGGGCATCCGATGTCCCTAAGACAGCTTTCCGCACTCGGTACGGGCATTATGAGTTCTCGGTTATGTCATTCGGGTTGACAAATGCCCCCACAACTTTTATGGATTTGATGAACCAAGTGTTCATGCCTTATTTGGATTCGTTCGTGATAGTATTCATTGATGATATTTTGATCTATTCCCGCAGCCGGGAGGAGCACGAGCAGCATCTTAGGGTGGTTCTTCAGACCTTGAGGGATAGCCAGTTATATGCTAAGTTATCTAAGTGTGAGTTATGGTTGAGTCCAGTTGCATTCCTGGGTCATATTGTATCGGCAGAGGGTATTCAAGTTGATCCGAAGAAGATTGAGGCAGTCAAGAACTGGCCTAGACCAGCATCAGCTACAGAGATTCGAAGTTTTTTGGGATTGGTAGGCTACTATCATCGGTTCGTGGAGGTTCTCATCTATCGCAGCCCCGATGGCCAGGTTGACCTAGGAGGGTGCCCAGTTCAGATGGTCGGACGAGTGTGAGGCGAGCTTCCAGAAGCTCAAGACAGCTCTGACTACGACACCGGTGTTGGTTTTGCCCGCAGGTTCAGGGCCTTATATAGTTTATTGTGATGCACCTCGTATTGGACTCGACGTAGTATTGATGCAGGATGGTAAGGTCATTGCCTATGCTTCGCGACAGTTGAAGATTCATGAGAAAAACTATCCTATTCATGATTTGGAGTTGGCAGCCATTGTCCACGCGTTGAAGATTTAGAGACACTATCTATATGGCGTGGCATGTGAGGTGTTCACGAATCACAAGAGTCTGCAGTACTTGTTCAAGAAAAATGAGTTGAATTTGAGGTAGAGAAGGTGGTTGGAGTTGTTGAAAAACTATGATATCACCATCTTATATCATCCGGGAAAGGCCAATGTGGTGGCCGATGCTTTGAGTAGGAAGTCAGCCAGTATAGGCAGTCTTGTTTATATTCCGGTCAGTGAGAGTCCACTTTCTTTGGATGTTCAGGCTTTGGCCAATCAGTTCGTGAGTTTGGATGTTTCTGAACCCAGTCAGGTGTTAGCTTGCACGGTCGCTCGTTCTTCTTTATTGGAGCTATCCGTGATCGGTAGTATGATGATCCCCATTTGTGTGTCGTAAGTGACACGGTGCAGCACGGAGGTGCCAAGCAGGTTACCTTAGGTGATGATGGAGTTATGAGATTGCATGGTCGAGTTTGTGTGCCTGGTGTGGATGGGCTTCGAGAGTTGATTTTAGAGGAGGCCCATAGTTCCCGATACTCTATTCGTCCGGGCGCCGCTAAGATATATCAGGATTTGCGGCAGTATTATTGGTGGCGGAGAATGAAGAAGGATATCGTTGCATATGTGGCTCGGTGTTTGAATTGTCAGTAAGTTAAGTACAAGCATTAGAGGCCCGGTGGTTCATTTCAGAAGATTGAGATTTCTGAGTGGAAGTGGGAGCGTATCACTATGGACTTTGTTGTTAGTCTCCCACAGACTCAGAGGAAGTTCGATGCAGTGTGGGTTATTGTTGATAGGCTGACCAAGTCAGCGCATTTCATTCCTGTGGTAGTCTCCTATTTTTCTAAGAGGTTAGCTGAGATCTATATCCGGGAGATTGTTCGCCTTCATGGTGTGCCCGAGTCTATCATTTCAGATCGAGGTACGCAGTTTACCTCCCATTTCTGGAGAGCAGTTCAGCGAGAATTGGGCACACGGGTTGAGTTGAGCACAGTGTTTCATCCTCAGACGGACGGGCAGTCCGAGCGGACTATTCAGATTTTGGAGGATATGCTCCGAGCTTGTGTCATTGATTTTGGAGGCTCGTGGGATTAGTTTTTGCCTTTAGCAGAGTTTGCTACAACAACAGCTACCAGTCGAGCATCCAGATGGTGCCTTATGAGGCTTTATATTGTAGGCGGTGTTTGTATCCGGTTGGATGGTTTGAGTCGGGAGAGGCTCGATTATTGGGTACGGATCTGGTTCAGGATGCCTTGGACAATGTCAGGATCATTTAGGATAGGCTTCGTACAGCTCAGTCTAGGCAAAAGAGTTATGCCGACTGCAAGGTTCGTGATTTGGCATTCATGGTCGATGAGCGGATATTGCTTCGAGTGTCGCCTATGAAGGGAGTGATGACATTTGGAAAGAAGGGCAAGCTTAGCCCTAGGTTCATTGGCCCGTTTGAGATTCTTGGTCGAGTGAGAGAGGTGTCTTATAGACTTGCGTTTCCGCCAAGCTTATAAGTCGTGCATCCAGTGTTTCATGTGTCCATGCTTCGGAAATATCACGGCGATCCATCCCACGTGATAGATTTCAACACTGTCCAGTTGGACGAGGACTTGTCTTATGAGGAGGACCTGGTAGCTATTCTAGACCGGCAGTTTCGTCAGTTGAGATCAAAGATCTTTCCTTCGGTTCGTGTTCAGTGGAGAGGTCAATCCGCTGAGGCATCGACCTGAGAGTCTGAGTCTGATATGCGGAGCTGTTACCCCATCTTTTCCCCGACTCAAGTACTTCCTTCTTCTTTCCGTTCGAGGACGAACGGTTGTTTTAGAGGTGGAGGATGTGATGACCACTTGTTTTAAAAATGAATTCTACGTTCTGAGGCCTTAAAAACCTCTTTTAGCATCACCTCGATTTGCGTGCACAGTCCGGATGCGTAACCGGAAAGCCTAAATGTGAAAAACTGTGAAAAATAAAAAAATTTAACTATAAAATGAATTAATTTAACTTCGGTCAACATTTTGGGTAAATAGTCCCGGAGGATCCGTAGGAAAATATGGGACTTGGGCGTATGCCCGGAATCGAATTCCAAGGTCCCAAGCCCGAGAAATGAATTTTTTAAAGAAAATTGTTTACTGAAATTATTTAAAGGATTTGGAAATGAATTTTGATTATAACATGTTGGTATCGGGCCCGCATTTTGGTTCCGGTGCCCGGTACAGGTCTTATATGTGATTAAGATAATTCTGTGAAGTTTGGTAAGAAACGGAATCCGTTTGACGTGATTCAGACCTTAAATGCAAAATTTGATGTTTAAAGAAGTTTTGGGAAATGTTTTTATTGATTTTGAGATTTAATTCATAGTTGTTGACGTTATTTTAGTGGTTTGAATGCACGAGCGAGTCTGTATGATGTTTTTAGGGTGGTGTGCATGTTTGGTTTGGAGCCCCAAGGGCTCGGGTGAGTTTTGGATAGGCCGTGGGGTGAAATTTTGGACCTAAGGAATTGCAGGCCTGCAGGCTTCACATTTCCCAACCTCCCTTCACAATTCCAAGTTCACATTTCCCAACCTCCCTTTGCAATTCCCAGTTCGCATTTCCCAACTTCCCTTCGCAATTCCCAAGCCAGCAGAGGTCGGGGTTCGCAATTACGAGCCCCTGTTCGCAATTCTCATACCTGCGACCTGCAACTTTATACTTAGATGATTTTAAACCTATTTTTCATGTTCTCTCAAAACATAAACACACTAGGGCGATTTTCAAAGGTTTCTTCTTCTCCAAATCAATTGTAAGTCATTTTTAACTAGTTTTCTTCAATCATTAACATCTTTTAACATGATTTCAACTTAAAATCAATGATTTTCATGAAGGAAATTGGGTGTTTTGGGTAGAACCTAGGTTTTTCAAAAATTGGGGATTTGGACCTCGATTTGAGGTCTGATTTCAAAACAAATTATATATTTGGGTTCGTGGGGGAATGGGTAATCGAGTTTTGGTTCGAACCTCGAGTTTTGACCATGTGGGCCCGGGGGCGATTTTTGACTTTTTGGGCAAAACTTTGGAAAACTCATTTTCATGAATTGGGGTTGATTCATTCAGAATTTATTGATGTAATTAAGTAACTTGTGGCTAGATACAAGTGAATTGGTGGTGGAATCAAGGAGTAAAGCTATAATTGAAATGCAAATTGTGTTCGTGGCATCGAGGTAAGTGTTTGGTCTAACCTTAGCTTGAGGGATTAGGAGTTGTGTCCTATTTTCTATTTGTTTCTTGTTGAGTACAACGAGTATCTATATGTTGGTGTCAAGCATGACCGTGAGTCTTATATTGTGATTTTCATGACTTCGTTGTATTATTCATGCCTTAGTGAAGGTTTCTATTGTTGTGAAAAGTTTGTGGAAAGAATTGTGACCTATGAACATTGAGAAGCGTTGGCTCAAGTTGTATAACGAATTGTGAAAGTATAAGTGATAATTGAACCTCTAGAGCATTAGCTCGAGTTGTGAAGTGAATTGTGAAGTAAAAATGAGAAAGAGGGGAGATCATTATGTTTCCCTTTTGCCGGGCTATTGTTGAGTTGTGGTTCCCTTGCATTGTGTTCTTAATTGGTATTACGGATGCTTAGGTTGATGATTCTTTGTGTTGGGTAAGGGTTATGGTTATTCTCGGGGAACAAGTTTGATTATAGCCGAGGTATTTAGATGTTGGGACAAGTTTGATTATAGCTGAGGAAGTTAGATGTTGGAACAAGTTTGGTTATAGCTGAGGTAGTTAGATGTTGTAACAAGTTTGATTATAGCTGAGGCGGTCAGATGTTGGAACAAGTTTGGTTATAGTTGTTTCTCCCTTGCCGGGACGTAATTACTTATGCTGTCGAATCCCTTGCCGGGATAGTGTAGACCGTATTGATCCCTTGTCGGGACTCTCATTATAATTGTAAATATTATATGTGGATCGGGTTGCACACCGCAACAATGTTGTATGTGGATCGGGTTGCAAGCCGCAACAATATTATATGTGGATCGGGTTGCACGCCGCAATAATATTATATGTGGATCTGGTTTCATGCCGCAACAATGATAAATGATATGGATCGGATTGCACACCGCAACAGTGTCATTATATATTGGGATCGGGTTGCGCGCCACAACAATTATTGATACAAGTGTGTTTGGTTTGGATATTAGTTTCTTTTGTTTTGCTGTGAATTCTAAACTACCCTTAGACTGTTACTCTAGATTTACTGTTAATACTGGTATACCCCCGCAGCATGTTTCCCCCTCCCACCTTTACTTGCTTTTTACTGTCACACCTCCTTTTTGCGCGCTCCGCCCCGAAGGGTTAAATGCGCGAGGGGAGTTTTTCCAATTTAAGTGACAATATTTGAAATGGGATTATTTATTTAATTCAGAGTCGCCACTTGGGAAAGGTTTGGCTTTTGGTGTCCCAAGTCACCGGTTTATCTTGAATCCCAAATCGAGGAAATTTTCGACTTTTCCAAATGAAGTCTGCGAACCAGAAATTCTAAGTAAGGAATTCTGTTGACCCGAGGGAAGGTGTTAGGCACCCTCGAATCCCGTGGTTCTAGCACGGTCGCTTAAATTGTTATAATGGCTAAATATCTGATTTAAATGCATGTTATGACTTACGTGCTTTTATTAAGTTTAAACCGCTTTTATTATTATTATTTTTTATTTTTTATAGAATTGCAACGTCGTGGAAATGCATCTCGAACCACGTCACAATCAATGCACCCGTGGTCGTCGACACATCTTGACTCCGTTGAGATTTGGATTTGGGTCACATCAATGTGCACCCGAGTTTAAGACTGTTATTTAATTAAACCGTGCCTAAAGAGTCTAACGTGTTATAATTCTTGGGGAAGGCCATGAAATTCACTAACTGGCCTGTCCCGAATTCTAAGTATTTGTTATGGCTAGTTATTGAGGGCCCCGTAATTTGCATTTTTCATTTAGCGAGGCTCGTCTCTATTTTAGAAAGGATATCCTAAAGTGGCTACATTTCTAATGCGTTTGTCTCTAAAACTAGAAGAAAAAAGGTACATGCTAATTTAATTATATGTTTGGGCCCAATCCGGATTCTTATCAATTTCTGATCAATTATTTACAAAGTGGAGAAAACATTATACTTCATGGAAAAATGCTTTAATTTGTCAAAGAAATCACATACGAGCTGACGAAGTACAACGCTTAAACCGAACAAACATCCTTGAGTCGAATTTAAATTAAATTGCTTAAACAGGATTAATGGAATTCCTTACCAAAGGATGCTACCTATGGTGTAAAAAAACTATCTTAAACATGCCTAATAAAATTGCAACCCAAGAATCTAAAAAAACTGTATTGTATTTTTGCGGGATTAAAAGGAACCGTCCAACCTATATATTCGAAGCATGCTGAAGAACGAATTTTGAATTAACAACTATACTAATGGTTGCATATTCCATGAATTGTAGTTACATCCTATATACCATTAAATCAATTGCATATTGTGGTTTAAAATCAGCATAAGCTTCAATCAGATACAAACTTACTAATGTACTTCTCTATTGAACTACAAACTAAAATTTACACGACTTAGCAACATTTATGAAAAAGGCAGTCAATAAACAGCGGATGATTATAACTCCTTCAGATCTTTCAATTCATGCTTTTCAATGTTACAATCAGCTACACCAATGTGAGACTCGAAATATGTACCTGGAAATACTGAAAATGCAAAGGAGAAGAGGAAGAAGATAGGGAAATCAGCAGCAGCAAAAACAGAATAGCAGCAGCAGCAGCAACAAATGAAACAATTGGGGTAGAATCAAGATCCCAGCTAGACCAAGTCCCAGAGTAAACCAACAAACAACCAGCAGACTCAGTTGGATTTAGAAGAAATCAGTGTTGAACAAACAGATCAAGACCAGTGAAATCAAGACAGCAAATAAGAATGCAATTTCTAGTTTTGTCTGTCTGTGTTATCAAACAGAGTTCTTTTCCAGTTTTTCTGTTTTTCAGAACATCAGCTCTCAATCTCCAAACTAAGTTTTCTGTGTGTATTCTCCTTTTCTCTGTCTGTCTGTGTGTATCTATCTCCCAGAACTTCAGCTCTCCTTCTTCTTAATTCCCTCCCAGTTCTCTCTTATCTGCCTGTATGTCTCCCTCTTCCCCCCTTTTATAAGCCTAAAACTTAGCCCTTTAACAGCATGTTCATCAATCTCAAAACACCCTCCCATGTGCTCCCTCCTTTTCAGTTTCCACTCAAACTTTTAAGTATTAGAAACCCCATCACATTCCCTGGCAGACTTACTCTTTTGAAAGAGGTTTAATACTTCTTAAACTAAAGCAGGGTAATGGGCAGCATGGTATAATCTGACAGCATATGCTGTCAAACTATTTTAAATGTAAAAAAGGCCTTTATGCCCATGTTGTGCACAAGTGCACATGTTGTGCACAAGTGCACATGCCCTCCAATTCTGACTGCAACTAAACAAAACCAATCTTTTTTTATATTTCTGATTCAGATTAACAACTATAAGTAGCTAAATTCAATTCCTAACTGATTCATACAATGCTTAACAGAAGCAGATCAATTTGTTATTGTTCAACATCTGAAACTAATTGACGACACATGTCGACTCGACTATATTAGTTATAACACATACAATCGTAGCCAAAAATCAGACATTTAACAGTATCGACACATGATTTGAATTGTACTGACCAAACAGAATTGTACTTGAGGAGTCAGTTAATCGGTTCAAATTTGAGATTCAGTTAATTGCACAACAAATACATACATACACATTATCAGAACAAAACAGAAGAAGGACTCAAAACACCGAGGTTCCGGCAAAGTGGACAGGACACAGTTGATAAAATTCGAAATGAATTACACAAAATATGAACAGATCTTGAAAACGAACATGGACTAACAGAAATAAGAAAAGAAAAGTAAAACTCACCTTAAAACTCGAAAAATCAAAAGCCTTAATTTGGATTCGGACAGACCTTTCTTAAGGCTGAACGGACTTTAATCGAAGTGTTTCTCAAATGAGAAACACTTCGATTAAGGTCCATTAGACCTTAATCTCTTCGGCTTGAACATATACGGAACATGCACGGAGAAAACTAGGGTTCAAAAAAATTAGATCTGGGATTCGTGTTTCCCTGGTTAGATTCGGACCAAACCAAGCATGGTTTGGTCACGAGGGGGTCTGGGGACTGTCTGGTGTGAAGTTGAGGTCGATTGGTGTAAATCGGGTTCCGACTCGAATCTTCAAATGAAGATTCGAGAAGGTGGGAAGGGATTCGAACTAAACGGCCAACAGATCAATGTTCAGGGCGGTGAGGGGGTTCTATGGTGTTAAGGTGAAGGGCATTAGGGTTTTAAACCCTAAACTGAGCTTTTCCATGCAATCAGCATTAGGGTTTTAAACCCTAAACTGAATTTTCCTTTTAGTCAGCATTAGGGTTTTAAACCCTAAACTGAACTTTTTCCATTCAGCCAGCATTAGGGTTTTAAAACCCTAAACTGAGCTTTTCCATGCAATCAGCATTAGGGTTTTAAACCCTAAACTGAATTTTTCCTTTAGTCAGCATTAGGGTTTTAAACCCTAAACTGAACTTTTTCCATTCAGCCAGCATTAGGATTTTAAACCCTAAACTGAGCTTTTCCATGCAATCAGCATTAGGGTTTTAAACCCTAAACTGAATTTTTCCTTTAGTCAGCATTAGGGTTTTAAACCCTAAACTGAACTTTTTTCCATTCAGCCAGCATTAGGGTTTTAAACCCTAAACTGAGCTTTTCCATGCAATCAGCATTAGGGTTTTAAACCCTAAACTGAACTTTTTTCCATTCAGCCAGCATTAGGGTTTTAAACCCTAAACTGAGCTTTTCCATGCAATCAGCATTAGGGTTTTAAACCCTAAACTGAACTTTTTTCCTTTCAGCCAGCATTAGGGTTTTAAACCCTAAACTGAGCTTTTCCATGCAATCAGCATTAGGGTTTTAAACCCTAAACTGAACTTTTTTCCTTTAGTCAGCATTAGGGTTTTAAACCCTAAACTGAACTTTTTCCATTCATCCAGCATTAGGGTTTTAAAACCCTAAACTGAGCTTTTCCATGCAATCAGCATTAGGGTTTTAAACCCTAAACTGAATTTTTCCTTTAGTCAGCATTAGGGTTTTAAACCCTAAACTGAGCTTTTCCATTCAGCCAGTATTAGGGTTTTAAACCCTAAATTGAGCTTTTCCATGCAATCAGCATTAGGGTTTTAAACCCTAAACTGAATTTTTCCTTTTAGTCAGCATTAGGGTTTTAAACCCTAAACTGAACTCTTTTCCCTTCAGCCAGCATTAGGGTTTTAAACCCTAAACTGAGCTTTTCCATGCAATCAGCATTAGGGTTTTAAACCCTAAACTGAATGAGATGTGATGAAGGGCCAGGATCCTTCGACTAACAGGGAACGACGTCGTTTCAAGGGTAAAGGGTTGGGGTTGGTCCGGGTGAGACGGGTCGGGTCTGTTAGTGGGTTCGGGGTGAGAGATCTTGGCCGTTGATCAATCTGAGATCAACGGCCCAGATCAGACCAGATCAGAACGGTGTCGTTTGGAACGCCCTTGAGGCCAGCTGGTCTGGACCGGGTTTATATGGGGTTTTGGGTTGGGTTGTTTTGGGCTTTGAATTAACAATAAAAGTAAGCCCAACCGATTTTTAAACCCAATTCTGCATCTCCCTTTTTTATTATTATTTTTTATTTATTTTTTTTTATTTTTAAAACAAAACCTAAGTAAATAAAAATAAAATTTCATAAACACTTAATACAATTATTTGCACACGCATAAAAATATTTTAAAACAGGTAAAATCAAACAAAACAAAATCACGGACAAAGATGCCTATTTATGATTTTCTATTTAACAACCGGGTTACGGTTCAAATTATGCATGACACATACATTTTTTGTATTTTGTTTTAATAAAAATAAAAATGGGCAAAAATCATAAATAATTAACAAAGTGCCATGTAAAAATCCAAAAATTGTACAGCAGGACCAATTGTTATTTTTTATTTCTTTTGGAGCGATTGTCGCGCGAAACAAAAATCACGTGCTCACAATTACTACTTTACTTTCTGTTGTATATTATATAACTGCACAGGTTTATTTGGCAGTCTGGTCCTCGCCTCGTCACTATTTTGCCGGCGTTAGGCTAGGCACTTACCAACACATGGGATCGGTTGTGCTGATACTACACTCTGCACTCTTTTGTGCAGACCCCAGTATTGTAGACTTTGGACCGCAGTGGAATTGCTGATTCTGGTTCATCAGGCGGCTCGAGGCAATCCTACAGGCGTCCGCAAGCCCTGGCGTTTCCCTTTATCCTTATTTCCTGTTTCATTTCCCTTTTATTCGGAAACAGTGTACTGTTATTTCTTCAGATTTTGTATGTAACAATCTTAGACCGTCTGTGATACCGTGACACCAGGTTTTGGGTGGTCAAGGCTTAAGTATTTGTAATAGATACAAATTTTATATATTTTATTGTTATCTTCTGCTTAAATTTGGATTTCCGCGGTTATCACGTTATTGCCTTATATTTGTTAAAAAGAAATAATTGGGCAAAGAAGTAAGTAGTTAAAGGATTGGCTTGCCTGGTTCACATTAGTAGGCGTCATCACGACTTTCGAGGGTGGAAAATCCGGATCGTGACAACTGACCTAATGCTTACTAGGAATTTCATCTCTCCATAAGGAACTATATGGTGAATATATAGCTCTAAAAATGAAAGTTTCTTATGCAGAAAATGGGAGAAGAGGGGAAGGTGGAAATATGGAGGGAAACAATGGCGGGAATAAAGAGAAGTTATCTGAGTAGTTGAGTTAAAAACGAGGGAAATGAAAAGGAAAATAGTGAAGTGGTTTCTTTACTTTTTCCTCTGTTTAATTTTTATTCTTACAATTACAAGAGAATTCTGAGTTTGCTGCAGTTCCACGTTTTGAGCTACAGAACACTTTTTCCGATCAAATATCGGTAAAGAGATCACTTAACCTCAAGAAGCCATATGTTGTGACTTTGACTTCAAATATAGCTAGTATAACACTAGATCAGACTTCTAATCATAGCATAATATGAATCCGATTTGAAGTTATCTTCTGTGAGTATCCACGGTAAATTTTAAGTATTATCATTTAATCCAATATGGAATAATCTCTTTTTATGAAATAATTTAATTTTCAAGGATATAAAAATCTATCAATATTTCAGGGATATTTTTGTCGTTCAATATTTAACGTAGAAAATCCGTACTTTTATAATAACTAGTTTTAGTGTACGTGTGTTGCACGTATTTTTTGAGTTTATCGATAAAAATGTATAAAATATAGAATCAAAAAAGAATTGTGTGTAATAACAATTAACGTTATGATAGATGCAATATTTATTTAACGAAAACATAAATATTATAACATTGATACAATAGTTGAATGTAAAAGAAATTTGGTATCTTCTGATTTTATGTGAATTAGTTATATAGCATTTGATTATCGATACTTTATTGGATGAAAAAATAATATGTTATCATGTTGTGTCGGACCTGCTATCTCTTTCTGAATGATATTCTTGGTGTACGTTATTTCTTTATTATTATTTTTTTTATAATTTTATTATTTACATAGTTCAAATAAGAAAGGATTTTAATAAAATCAATAATTTTTATTTGAGCATCTCAAAAATATTACAAACATATTGAAAGAAACACATATTGTACTTTAAAATAAAAGAAAATTATTTTATATATTTGACTACTATTTTAAAGAATAATATAATGCGGATTATGAAAAAGTATACCAAAGGGATGAAAAATGTAATTACTCTTTAACAATATAAATATATTGCACAAGGAAGGAAAAATAGGCAGGGGCATTACTAATACATGGGTCACCAAAAACCTTGCGATTTCTGAAGACGCCAATTTGAATAGAAAAAATACACTCATGAGAGAAGCACCTTA
The DNA here is from genome assembly GCF_000393655.2 of Nicotiana sylvestris. NCBI lineage: Eukaryota > Viridiplantae > Streptophyta > Magnoliopsida > Solanales > Solanaceae > Nicotiana > Nicotiana sylvestris. Next base: position 33,517,430 of record NC_091057.1, read on the forward strand.
ACCGTACAAAATGTTAGCTAGAGCCCCGATTAAATTTCTATCATTATAGCATTAACTGTTGTTACCTTCACTCATCGAATTCGGCCAAAAAGCGACCAAATATTGGCGACTAAATTTGGTCTGTTAAGAAAAGCGACCAAAGTTGGTCGCCAAACTACTGTAAATAATAATAAAAATATTTGAAATAATTTAGCGACCATAGTTGGTCGCTATTTGGACGCAAATTTAGTCAAACTGTTGACTGGACTGGTCAGACTTGCTTGGTCAAAGATACACTGAGTTTAGCGACCAATGTTGGTCGCAAAAGTGGGACCCACACAAATTTTTTAAATAATTTTATTATTATTTTATAAAACTTATAAAATATAAATATATATAATTTAAAACTTGCGACCAAAGTTGGTCGCTAACTGAAGGATAAGAAGATAGCGACCAACTTTGGTCGCTAAAGTGGGACCCAGTTATAATATTTTAATAAATATATATTTATGTAAAATTTTTATAAAATATAAATAAATATAATTCAAAATTTAGCGATCAAAGTTGGTCACCAATGTGGGACCCAGTTCTAACGTTTAACAATTTTTATTATTAATTTAAATATTACATAAAATATAAATAAATCTGATTAAATTTTAGTGACCAAATTTGGTCTCTAATTTAAATTCATGTACATTTTGTGACCAACTTTGGTCGCTAAATTAAATTCATTTAAAGTTAGCAACCAAAGTTGGTCTTTATATGGTCAAATTTAAAAATCACTTTTGTGTTTACTATGTAAATAATATAAATGTAAGTCATTAATAATTTTGTAATACAAGGGATGAATAGTACTACGAAGCGGGCCTGTGTGTCTATATATACAATATATGTACTTACGCTATACTATGCACTAAGTATAAATGTATGAGGTAATACCGTATCAAATACAACTTATATATATATATATATAATATATGTACTTACACTATACTATGCACTAACTATAAGTGTATTAGGTAATACCGTATCAAATACAACTTATATATATATATATATAATATATATATACTTACGCTATACTATGCACTAAGTATAAGTGTATGAGGTAATACCGTATCGAATACAGCTTATATATATAAATAATATATATACTTACGCTATACTATGCACTAACTATAAGTGTATTAGGTAATACCGTATCGAATATAGCTTATATATATATAATATATGTACTCACGCTATACTATGCACTAAGTATAAGTGTATGAGGTAACACCGTATCGAATATAACTTATATATATATATATATAATATATGTACTCACGCTATACTATGCACTAAGTATAAGTGTATGAGGTAATACTATATCGAATATAGCTTATATATATATAATATATGTACTCACGCTATACTATGCACTAAGTATAAGTGTGAGGTAATACTGTATCGAATACAGCTTATATATATACAATATATGTACTTACGCTATACTATGCACTAACTATAAGTGTATTAGGTAATACCGTATCGAATACAGCTTATATATATACAATATATATACTTATGCTATACTATGCATAAGTATAAGTGTATGAGGTAATACCGTATCGAATACATCTTATATATATATATATATATATATATAATATGTACTTACGCTATACTATGCACTAAGTATAAGTGTATGAGGTAATACCGTATCGAATATAGCTTATATATATACAATATATGTACTTACGCTATACTATGCACTAAGTATAAGTGTATGAGGTAATACCGTATCGAATACAGCTTATATATATATATATATATATAATATATATATATATATATCGAATACAGCTTATATATATATAATATATGTACTTACGCTATACTATGCACTAAGTATAAGTGTATGAGGTAATACCGTATCGAATACAGCTTATATATATACAATATATATACTTACGCTATATTATGCACTAAGTATAAGTGTACTAGGTAATACCGTATCGAATACAGCTTATATATATATAATATATGTACTTACGCTATACTATGCACTAAGTATAAGTGTATGAGGTAATACCGTATCGAATACAACTTATATATATACAATATATATACTTACGCTATATTATGCACTAAGTATATAAGTGTACTAGGTAATACCGTATCGAATACAGCTTATATATATATAATATATGTACTTACGCTATACTATGCACTAAGTATAAGTGTATGAGGTAATACCATATCGAATACAGCTTATATATATACAATATATATACTTACGCTATATTATGCACTAAGTATAAGTGTACTAGGTAATACCATATCGAATACAGCTTATATATATATAATATATGTACTTACACTATACTATGCACTAAGTATAAGTGTATGAGGTAATACCGTATCGAATATAGCTTATTATATTATATATATATATATATATATATATATATATATATATATATGAGGTAATACCGTATCGAATATAGCTTATATATATATATAATATATGTACTTACGCTATACTATACACTAAGTATAAGTGTATGAGGTAATACCGTATCGAATACAGCTTATATATATAATATATATACTTACGCTATACTATGCACTAACTATAAGTGTATTAGGTAATACCGTATCGAATACAACTTATATATATATATATATATATATATATATATATATATATATATTTGTAATAGAGACCAACTTTGGTCGCTATTTTGGTCAAACGGTCAGAATATAGCGACCAAAGTTGGTCGCTATTTCTAAAAATTCAAAACTGTTTTACCCACCAAAATAGCGACCAACGTTGGTCGCTATTTTAATTACATAACACTCAAAACGGGGATCCCCTCCCATTCTTTCTAAAAAATTCCCAAAATCCCTCTTTTCTCTCTCACACTCAAACCCCACCCACGCCACCAACGACCACCGCTCAGCTGCCGCCGTCGCCGTCGCCTCTGCCGCTATTGCGTCTCTCCTTCTCCACCTCCTAAAAATTCAAGGCTAGAATTACAAACCTAGGGTTTCAATTAGTGTTTCAATTGTTTATTGTTTCAACCTAGAATTAGTGTTTCAATTGATTATTTAACATTGTATTTTATAGAAACCTAGAGTTTAGATTGTATTTATCATTATTTAACATTTTATAGAAATCTAGGGTTTAGGGTATGGGTTGAATATTTAGGCTAGGCTTTATTGAGTATTTCTTCTTCAATATTTTAGTAAGCAATAGATACTAATTTAACGTCAAAGACTTGATTCATAGGTAGATATATATTAGGGTATAAATTGAACTTTTAGTTTAATCTTGATTAGTTTATAGGTAGATATTTAATATAGACACATGATAGTATATTTGGATTTTCTCTTAAAGTTCAAGACAATGTTAATGTTTAAGGCCTTAAGCGAATCGTTGCGTGGCTCTTGTTTGAGTACAACGAGTCGCCCACTTTTAGGATATAAATTGAACTTTTAGTTTAAGTTTAAACTCGTAGGATACGAATATAACTTATAGTTTTTAGGTTTTGTTCTTGTGAATTGAACTTGTAGGATATAAATTGAACCTTTTAGGATACGAGTTGAATTTTTAGGATATGAATTGAACCTTTTAGGTATGAGTTGAACCTTTAGGATATAAATTGAACTTAAACTCGTAGGATATGAATATAACTTTTAGGATATAAATTGAAGCTTTTATGTATGAGTTGAACCGTTAGGATATGACTTGAACTTTTGTGGATATAAATTGAACCTTTTAGGATATGAGTTGAATTTTTAGGATATGAATTGAACCTTTTAGGTATGAGTTGAAGCTTTTAGGATATAAATTGAACTTTTAGTTTAAGTTTAAACTCGTAGGATATGAATATAACTTTTAGGATATAAATTGAAGCTTTTATGTATGAGTTGAACCGTTAGGATATGACTTGAACTTTTGTGGATATAAATTGAACCTTTTAGGATATGAGTTGAATTTTTAGGATATGAATTGAACCTTTTAGGTATGAGTTGAAGCTTTTAGGATATAAATTGAACTTTTAGTTTAAGTTTAAACTCGTAGGATATGAATATAACTTTTAGGATATAAATTGAAGCTTTTATGTATGAGTTGAACCTTTAGGATATGACTTGAACTTTTGTGGATATGAATTGAAGCTTTTATGTATGAGTTGAACCTTTAGGATATAAATTGAACCTTTTAGGTATGAGTTGAACCTTTAGGATATGAATTGAAATTTTGGTTTATGTTTTGGAATTTTAGATTGCGGGAGGATTTTGTAGAAGAGGTTGATGACGTTATTAGACATGCAATGGAACTTCCACCAAGAATAACTAAGATAAAGTACCTGGCAGAATGTGCCTTTAATTGTTATTCTCATTAGCGACAATGATGATGAGAAGGCAATGACATGTGTTTCAAATAGTGATTGTGTAGGTAGGAATTTAGTATTTCCTAAGTAGATAAAAGAAGAGCTTATATAGGAATTTTGTACTTCATTTTCCATAAGGAAAAAAAGTTTGATTGAGAGTGACAAGGTTGATGAAGACGGATGGTTTTCCGTTGGTCGTCGCAGTTCCCATAAAATGGGGATCACAAGACTCTATGATGACAGAGATTATAGGAAGTTTTGTACTCAACTTTCTTTCGAGTCTGATCCGTACAAGCTTAATGTGATATTTGTTCGGATTCAGATAATGATTTGATCGACAAAAGTATGGAAATGCTCTTAAAAAGAATTAAAGGTAAAATATTTTTCAGCTTCCTTCTCGACCAAGAAAAACGTTTTACCTTTAATTCTTTTTAAGAGCATTTCCATACTTTTGTCGGTCAAATTATTGTCTGAATCTGAAGAAATATCATCCAATATCACATTAAGCTTGTACGGATCAGATTTGGAAGAAAGTTGAGCACAAAACTTCCTATAATCTTTGTCATCATAAAGTCTTATGATCCACGTTTTATGGGAACTGCAACGACCAACGGAAAACCATCCGTCTTCATCAACCTTGTCACTCTCAATCAAACTTCTTTTCCTCATGGAAAATGAAGTACAGAATTCCTCTATAACCTCTTTTATCTACTTAGGAAATGTTAAATCCTACCTACATCATCACTTTTTTGAAACACATGTCGTTGCCTTCTTATTATCATTGTAGCTAATGGGATAAACAATTGATCAAAGACACACTCCGTCATGTACCGTATCCAAGTTATTCTCTGTATCAAAGTTCATCTCGAATAATAGTACCACGAGGATAATCACCAAAGCCGCCAGACAATTTTATGATTCCAATGAAGTAAGATGAGCTATTCAATGAAACTCGTATTGTAAAGAAGAAGAAAGAGACTGATTCAGAAAGGAGGGTCGAACCTCGACTACATACATGTAAGTTTTTTACTTTTCATTAAATATTTTGATTTGCTTTTATATAAATTTTGAAATACTAATTCAATATAATTTTTCATGTAGGTTCAATTCGCTTCACATCTGACGTGGGGGAATTCATACGCAGTCAACCACCTAATGAACCGAGCGAGGCAATCCAACTTGCAGACGAGGATGATGAAAGAACACTCCTTCAGTACTTTATATACTATTGTGTTAGTTCTATTGTGTTAGAACTAATTTACATTGTGTTAGTTCTATTGTGTTAGAACTAATTTACATACCAATTTACTATTGTGTTAGTTCTCTTTAGTTCGAATGGGCTTGTAATAAGCGTTAACTTAGTTTTGTTAGCTTAATGTATTAGTTCTATTGAACTTTATTCTTTGTTGCTTTTAATTGATTTTTATTTTTGTTCTTGTTGGCATAAAATGCCTATTTAGGAAATTGGTATGACTCGCAGGTGGTGTAGTTGCAAAAACAGGCAGTTTCTGCCAAAATAATACACAGAAATTTTTGTTCTTGTTGGCATAAAATGCCTATTTAGGAAATTGGTATGACTCGCAGGTGGTGTAGTTGCAAAAACAGGCAGTTTCTGCCAAAATAATACACAGAAAAGCGACCAAAGTTGGTCTCTATTTGGTCGCTTTTCATGTTAAAAAAATAATTTTCTGGAGAATAGCGACCAACTTTGGTCGCTATTTACTCAGATTTCTACAAAAAGCGACCAAACTTGGTCGCTATTTCATTAAAAAAATAAAATTTCTGGTGATATAGCGACCAAAGTTGGTCGCTAATATTTAAAAAATAAATTAAATCCATGTATTTAGGGACCAAAGTTGGTCGCTAGTTTAATAAAATAAATAAATAATTGAATACAAAAGCGACCAAAATTGGTCTCTAGTTTCCAGATTTTAAAATATAATATTTGGTTTAGAAACCAAAGTTGGTCGCTTTTTAGTGATTAATAATAAATAAATAATGTATTTTTTTATTTAGAGACCAACTTTAGTCGCCAAATTTATATTATTAAATTAATAAAGCGACCAAAGTTGGTCTCTATAGTCAATATCCGGAAAAATGGGTCCATTTAGCTTAGAGACCAAAGTTGGTCGCTAACTTTGGTCCCTAAATAAAAGGGACCATCAATATAGCTACCAGGCACTTTTAGTCGCATTTTGGTCGCTATTTAGCCAAAAAGCGACCAAAGTTGGTCGCTTTTTGCGGTCTCTTTTTCCCAGAATTCTAGTAGTGATATTTATAACAAATTTCACAAAGATATAATCCATACTAAATAAATATCAAGTAGTCTGGTCTCAAATAATAAAATAAATTAACTGAATTGAATAACAAAACATACTCAATTACCTACAAATTTGTACATATTTTCCGACTAAAAAAACTCTCGTGCTTGCACTCATATGAAAAATATATAGAAAATAAAATAATTCAATGACGACAGTTGGAATGGAAATAGTTAAACTCGCCTATTTTTAAGAAAATAAAGACATTAATCATCTCTATTCTGCACATTAAAAAAAAATCCTACAGTTTAATAAGAGCTAAAGGGGCAATCTCCAACTAACTTATATGATAAACCAAAACAAGACAAGAGCTCTTCAATTTCAATGCAGGACGTTCAATTAATGTGAAGCCGTTATGAAAATATGTGACCACCAATATCTCCAGAAGTTGATTCAAACCTTTGTTAAGTCATTAGATATTTAAAAAAATATCAAATTTTTACTACGGACACCGTTATTGGTAATGCTTTTTAATTATAAAACTTTACAATATGTTAAACTCTAACCTTCATTGATATTGACACATGAAATTAATTTTTGAGAAAGAATTCATATCATACGAAAAATAAATTACCGTATGAAATAGATACTTTTATTTCCTGCGGCAATGGTTGTTTAAACCTGAAATAAAAGAACGAAACCAAAGAATTATTAAACGAATACATAACTGTACCGTTGTGCAAAAGTACTATACTAAATAAATATTGTAGAATAAATTAGAAAGGTGGAAAATACTACTATGGTCAAATACACCAAAGAAAACCCTTGTACACATATTCTGGAGGATTAAAGTAAATCCTAAACCTAAACAAAGAAGAAACACAACGTAAGAGATACACTGTAAGCATATGTAACATTGATAATAAAAGAATTCTAAACCTAAAAGAAAGCTATGAGTAAAGAATCTAAACAAAGAAAACTGTAAAGAATGCGGAATTAAACGATTCTAATTCTAAACCAAGAAAACCCTAAATAAAGGTAACACACGATAAATTTTTTTTTCCAAAAACAAAAGAAAATTATTAGTGATTGCTATTACTATTATATCCAACGTAGAATTCACTTATTAAGGGTAAAACAACGAATGACATATCGATACACGCTTCGTACTATTAATAAAACTTTTATGAAATTCATTAAAAATTTGTTCTATTATAAAAGTAATAAAGGAAAAAAAATACAACTTTTTAATAAAATATTCTCTTTAAGGATTGATACTATATCAATATACATGACAAAGACTCCCAAGTCTTTTCCACAGAATGAATTAGTTTGCGTTTAAAATCAGTAAATTTAAATGTGGAATTCATCTATCTTCCCGCTGAGATAACCCAATCCACAAAAAGTACGAAGCACCAGCTTTTAACATGAGTAGAACTTAGAAGAAGAAAATATTACGGACTATAAAAAATAATATAAACGTTGTTTTATAGCTCACCTTAGTTTCTAGGGCAAAATTCAGGGCGGGCAACTACATTCTTCGCATCGACCATTGCAAGGCATACAACCAGCACAACATATCTTCCGGTGGCGACAAAAAATTATTTATAGGAAATGGTAGCACCATCAGAATACAAATAGAACATAGTATACACGACTAAGGAAACAGAAGATATATCCACATTTGACATACAACCTCCAACTTGTTGGCCCCTGTAAAAATTTATATTTTCTTGTGTTAAAAGATGGAACCACTAACTGCCAAAAGATATTTCGTAATATTTACTTGTGAATTTAACAAAAATAAGTTGACAGATACGTTCTCAAAGAACATCTTATACGTTGTACTTATTTTTACAATTTGATCCATTAACATTTGAGTATGAGGATTCTCACTTTTTAATAATTACTGATATATAATTTAATAATTGAATATAAAATAGTGAAAGTCTAAAATAATATTATTGATTTCACATAAATGCTTAGCTTCAGAATGCAAACTTTTTTCTTAATATTATGCAGACAACTTTTATCTATAGTACAAAAGTGCTCATTATGTACTTTCAAACAACGCATCTTCTTGGAAACTTGTTCGGAATATACAAATCTTGCCGTTTGATAATTTATGATTGATTGTTTGCATAATTTAGCTTAAATTCCATCACCCAATACAATCATTTCAAATTTTCTTCTATAATATTACATTCAAAATAGCATCACAATTCGAGAAGAAAGAAGAATTATCGAATATCTAATGAGTAAAACTAATGAATTACTAAAATCAAAGAATTAAGAGTTATTGTAGAATAAAATAGGTAAATTATTCTAAGATCTAGAAACAAATACAAAATTAGTTTATGAATTTAATTGCTGAAGAATGAAATCGAAAGATTACCAAAGATATGAAAATTTTCTGCCCCAATCATTAGCGAGAAACCTGAAAAAAACACAGATAATTATCTAGACTCAAATGCAAATTAATTCACGAATTAAATTGTTGAAAAAATATATAATTAAATTGTTGAAAATAATATTGAAAGATTATCCGCGATAGGAAGATCTTCTGCCAACTATTAGCAAGAAACTTGAAGCCGGCGAAAGCACTGAACGTAATTCAAATTTCTACTAAAATAAACTTTGTAGGATTAGCATTAAAAGACCTAACTTCTAAAATCTGGATCCAAGGACCAAAAATTAAGTGAGAAAAAAGAAGAAGAAAGCACAAGTGTCATGCAATACCAAATTCAAAATATAAAAGAGAAATCAAAAACCAAAATTAGCACAAAATAATAAAAGAGATTTAACGAATATTGGTTAAGATTTCAGCAATCTTAAAAACATATCTTACTAATGATATGGAGAAACTAAAAAGATCATAAAAGAAAATCCAAGATAAGAGTTCTCCAAGTTAGGCAATGATCAATCCATGAACAACGATTTCACCACAAATCAAAAGACCAGGAAATAGACTCTTAAAACAATGATAGTACAACAAATATAAATAATGTTCAAGTGAAATACAAATACTAATATTAATTGCTGAATCCTAAACCATACTTTTTCCTTTAGAGCCTACGGCGAGTTATTTAGGTCAAGGGTTCCTAAGCCAAAAAACAAAGAAAAGACAGAATATAATTAACATATATTAATTGGTAGAAGAATCCTAAATATAAAGTGAATCCTAAAACCTAAATATAGAAAAATTGTGTCCAACAAAAAAGGGGTTATAAACGGCAGTTTTGATACTTCTTAGAAAATACAATTACAATTTTATCCTACGTACAATATAATCACGAAAGATAAAAAAGGCGAATAACATTTCGATAGGGGTTTCGTGCTTTTAATATAGTATATAGATAAATATATAGATATAGATTTAAATAGAAGCCCATTTGGAAAATAAAAATAATATGTTTGGTAAAACTTAATTAAATACAGTTCATTTATCTGCTAAACAAGAAATAATAAAGAAAGTAAGGAAAAAACAAAAAATCCAAAACAACGAAAAACTAAAATATAATTTATTTTCTTTACCAAAACCATTACAAATTCATCTAAAATTCAGAATTATTATAATTCTTAAATTGGATAAAAGTAACAGAATTCTAATTATTAAATATTTTATATAGAGAGAGAGATAGCGTTTTAAAGGCTCATTTGGGACTCCTTCGTGGTTCGTCATCTCTGGACAATGCGCTATTCAAAAAGCCCTGAAGCTCATGTGTGGAGCTTAGTTTTATGGGCTTATGTCCCAAATTATCCGATTGTGCGTCCAACATAACGCCTAATGGTCAGGACTAGTCCAATAGTTTCGACTCAAATCATGTGTCAAATTCTCTAATTAAGACTATTGATGCTTAAAATTCTTTAACAAAGTAATGATTAAAGCTTTATACGGGACTACCTCAAATAACGAGCCATATAATTGCATATTTACTAATTGAGAGCATCTTGAATGTAAATATCATTAGACTAATTCTTTTAAATTAGATAATCAAAATTTGTATCTTATTGCTATTGGTCTTCATATCTTAAACTATCAGGCCTTTATTGTTTTGGTCTTTTTGAAAGTAATTTTATCTATACATGAAGGAGTAATCTTTTAAATTATAGCATTGATGAACTTTCTTGATTAATTACTTTTAGGGATATAAAATATATAGCTTGATACATTTTTAAAGAAATTATAATTTTTTACTTATTTGAAAGTTAAGACATCATAGTTGTATCTCATAATAACTTTAACACTATTGTATTATTTATATTTGTAAAAACATACTAGATATTTTATTTTATATGAGTTTCTTTATTTTCTTTTTAATTTCTTAAACTTTAATATACATTCAATTTTTTTGTTTATTTATGCCTAATTTATAAATTAAAAAATTTAAAGATACGTGGGGCTCGCGCCTCGTCCCGTAGTAAAATGGCTCGCCTCATACACTCGCCTTTGAAAATACTATTTGAAAATAAAACACCTGCTATGGTGAAAACAAAGAAAATTCGCATGCTAAGTATTGTAATTATCTATACCCCTTTAGATTTTAAATTATCTCAAACAAAATAAAAAAATTAAATATTTGTGTAGATAATTACAAAACTTGGATATCTCTCCTGCAACTTGTCACAACCCGGGTTTTTCACCCTCGGGAATCGTGATGGCGCCTACTCGTGGAAGCTAGGCAAGCCGAATATTATAAAATCATTACCCTTTTTATTAAATATGTTCGACAATTTAAAATAATAAGTGATTAAACAGCGAAATAACTTAAATAATCGGAAATGCGGAAGACAAAAACTTAATAATTCAACCAAACACTGCTACATAATTTGAAGTACAATACTACCCAGAATTTGGTGTCACAAGTCACGGACCGTCTAATAATACTACAAATAAGGTCTGAATGAAATACATAAGTCTGTCTTTGAATAAGTAAAAACAGAAAGAGACAAGATAGGAGGAGACGCCAAGGCCCGCGGACGCCTGCAGGACTACCTCGGGTCGCCTGAATGGACTGAAGACAACACCCTCACTGTGGAAACGCTCCGGTATCAGTATCTGCACACAGTGCAGAGTGTAGTATCAGCACAACCGACCCTATGTGCTAGTAAGTGCCTAGCCTAACCTCGACGAAGTAGTGACGAGGCTAGGACCAGACTACCAAATAAACCTGTGCGGTTAAATCATATACAACGGAAATAAAAACAGATAATTACAGCTAAAGTTGGGCGGGAAAAACATGTTGCGGGGAGTAATAGATAACAACAGAATAACAATAGAAAAATGTAAGGAACGCCATAAATCAATTACCAGCAAAAGATAAGGAAATAAGGAAAACAAGTACACATGTAATACCGTTGCAGGCATGCAACCCGATCCCATTTCATATAGTACCGTTACACGCGTGCAACCCGCTCCCATTTCATATCTTACCGTTGCAGGTGTGCGACCCGCTCCCATTTCATATCTTACCATTGCAGGCGTGCAACCCGCTCCCATTTCATTTATCAACACCAATCATAAAAGAATCTTGGCAAGGGAACAATAGTATAACAACATCCTGACAAGAGAACAATAATGTAACAACAACATCCCGGCAAGGGAACAATAATATAATAACAATATCCCGGCAAGGGAACAAAAATATCACAACAGCATCCCGACAAGGGAACAATAATATAATTCTCACATGAAGCACGAATAAACCACAACGGAGTCATAAAATTTCAATACAAGACTCACGGGTATGGTTGACACTCACGTATAGATACTCGTCACCATGCTTATACGTCTTACTCCACAGTTAACACATAGGAATTAAGACTCAACTCATAATCATTCAAGCTAAGGTTAGACCAAACACTTACCTCGATGCTACGAACACAATTCAAGCCTCAACTATCGCTTTACCTCTTCATTCCACCACCAATTCGCTCGTATCTAGCCACAAGTTACTTAACTATATCAATAAATGCTAAATGAATCAATTCCAATGCATGAAAATAGATTTTCTAAATTTTTTCCAAAAAGTCAAAAATCGCCCACGGGCCCACATTGTCAAAACCCGAGGTTCAAACCAAAACCCGATTATCTATTCCCCCACAAAACCAAATATACAATTTGTTTTTAAATCAGACCTCAAATCGAGGTCCAAATCCCCAAAATTTGAAAAACCTAGGTTCTACCCAAAACACCCAATTTCCCCCATGAAAACCTTTGACTTGAGTTGAAATCATGAGAAAAGATGTTAAAAATTAATAAAAACAAGTTAGAAATGACTTACAATCGATTTGGAAGAGTACTTGTCTTTGAAAAATCACCCAAGAGTGTTTTGGTTTTGAAAGGGTTTGAAAAATGGTTGAAATGCGTCTAAGTTATGATTTTGAAGGTTGCAGGTGTCGCAATTGCGATTGCGAACCCCTCAGAAAACTGACCCCTTCGCGTTTGCGAAGATAATGTCGCATTTGTAACCCAGTTTAATTTCCGGCCACCTTCGTATTTGCGAGGGACCTTTCGCAAATGCGATATCGCATTTGCGATAGAACAGTCGCATTTGCGACTAAGGCAGCTCAAGTCGATTATCACATTTGCGAGCTCGCATTTTGCGAAGCCTGCAGACCCGCAACATACCAGCTAAAACTTGCAACTTCCTAAGTCCAAATTTTACTCTGTGGCCTATCCAAAACTCACCCGAGCCCTCGGGGCTCCAAATCAAACATGCACACTAACCCAAAAACATCATACGGACTTGCTCGTGCAATCAAATAATTAAAATAACATGTAAAACTATAAATTAAACCTCAAAAATCATCATTTTAATCAAGAACACTTAACGTTTATAACTCTTCAACCGGAGGTCCAAATCACGTCAAATAAACTCCATTTTTCATCAAATTTCACAGTTATCATTTAAATACTTTAACAAGTTTGTACCGAGCTTTGAAACCGAAATATGGGCCCAATACCAATGGTTTCAAACATTAATTCCTTTCTTTATTTCATAAATAATTCAGCGAAAACATTTATTTCAAAAATTGATTTCTAAGGCTTGGGACCTCGGAATTCATTTCCTGGCATACGCTCAAGTCTCATATTTTACTGCGGACTTCTCGGGATCATTGGAACACAAATCCAGGTCCATTTGCTCAAAATATTGACAAAAGTCAACCATATTCAAATTTTAACTCTCGAAATTTCTATCTCTCATATTATCACATAAAAGCTTTCCGGATATATGCCCGGACCACGCACACAAATTGAGGTGAGGTAAAAAGGAGGTTTTAAGGTCTCGGAATACATAATTTGTTTCTAACACAAGAGAACAACTATTCGTCCTCGAACGGATATAAGAAGGAAGTACCTGAGTCGGCGAAAAGATGGGGATAACGGCTCCGCATGTCGGACTCGGACTCCCAGGTCGATGTCTCAGCAGGCTGACCTCTCCATTGAACACGAACAGAAGGGAAACTCTTCTATCTCAACTGACGAACCTGCCGGTCTAGAATAGCTACTGGCTCCTCCTCATGGGACAAGTCCTTGTCCAACTGGACAGTGCTGAAATCTAGCATGTGGGATGGATCGCCGTGATACTTCCGAAGCATGGACACATGAAACACTGGATGCACGGCTGATAAGCTCGGCGGCGACACAAGTCCATAAGCCACCTCTCCAACTTGATCGAAAATCTCAAACGGGCCAATGAATCTAGTGCTAAGCTTTCCCCTCTTCCCAAATCTCATCATGCCCTTCATAGGCGACGCCTGAAGCAACACCCGCTCACCGACCATAAATGCCAAATCACGAACCTTACAATCGGCATAAATCTTTTGCCTGGACTGAGTGGTACGAAGCCTATCCTAAATGATCTTGATCTTGTCCAAGGCATCATGTACTAGATCCGTACCCAACAACTGAGCCTCTCCCGGCTCAAACCATCCAATCAGCGACCGACACCGCCCACCATATAAAGCCTCAAAAGGAGCCATCTAGATGCTCGACTGGTAGCTGTTGTTGTAGGCAAACTCTGCTAAAGGAAAAACTGATCCCACGATCCTCTAAAGTTAATGACACAAGCTCGAAGCATATCCTCCAAAATCTGAATAGTTCCCTCGGATTGCCCGTCCGTCTGAGGATGAAGCGTTATGCTCAACTCAACCCTATGCCCAACTCTCGCTGAATTGCTCTCCATAAATATGAGGTAAACTGTGTGCCTCGGTCCGAAATGATAGACACGGGCACACCATAAAGATGAACAATATCCCGAATATAGATCTCAACTAACCTCTCGGAAGAATAGGAGACTGCCATAGGAATGAAATGTGCTGCCCTGGTCAGCCTATCAACAATAACCCACACTGCATCAAACTTCCTCTGAGTCCGTGGGAGTCCAACAACGAAGTCTATAGTGATACGCTCCCACTTTCACTTAGAAATCTCAATCTTCTGGAATAGACCACAGGACTTTGATGCTCATACTTAACCTGCTGACAATTCAAACACCGAGCCACATACGCAACAATGTCCTTTTTCATCCTCCTCCACCGATAATGCTGCCGCAAATCCTGATACATTATAGCGGCGCCCGGATGAATAGAGTAACGAGAACTGTGGGCCTTCTCTAAAATCAACTCCCGGAGCCCATCCACATTAGGCACACAAATTCGACCTTGCAGCCTCAAAACTCCATCATCTTCTAATGTAACTTGCTTGGCACCTCCGTGTTGCACCGTGTCTCTAAGGACACACAAATGAGGATCATCATACTGCCGATCTCGGATACACTCCAGTAAAGAAGAACGAGCGATTGTGCAAGCTAACACACGGCTGGGCTCAGAAACATCCAATCTCACAGACTGATTGGACAAAGCCTGAACATCCAAAGCAAGTGGTCTCTCACCGACCAGAATATAAGCAAGACTGCCCATACTGGCTGACTTCCTACTCAAAGCATCGGCCACTACATTGGCCTTTCTCGGATGATATAAGATGGTGATATCATAGTCCTTCAATAGCTCTAACCACTTCATCTGCCTCAAGTTTAGCTCCTTCTGCTTGAACAAGTATTGCAAACTCTTGTGATCCGTGAACACCTCCCATGACATGCCATATAGATAATGCCTCCAAATCTTCAATGCGTGAACAATGGTATGTTAACTCCAAATCATGAACTGGATAATTCTTCTCATGAATCTTCAACTGACGCGAAGCATATGCAATAACCTTTCCATCCTACATCAACACTGCACCAAGTCCAATACGAGATGCATCACAATAAACTGTATATGGCCCTGAACCTATGGGCAAAACCAACACTGGCACCATAGTCAAAGCTGTCTTGAGCTTCTGAAAGCTCACCTCATACTCGTCCGACCACCTGAACTGGGCACCCTTCTGGGTCAACCTGTTCATCGGGGCTGCAATAGATAAAACCCCTCTACAAACCGACGATAATAGTCTGCCAATACCAAGAAACTCCGGATCTCTGTAGCTGATGCTAGTCCAGTCCAGTCCTTGACTGCCTCTATCTTTTTCGGATCTACCTGAATACCCTCTGCTGATACAACATGACCAAGAATGCAACTGAACTCAACCAGAACTCACACTTTGAAAACTTTGCATACAACTAACTATCTCTCAAAGCTTGGAGGACCACTCTCAGATGCTGCTCATGCTCCTCCCGACTACGGGAATAGATCAAAATATCATCAATGAAGACTATCACGAACGAATCCAAGCAAGGCCTGAACACTTGGTTCATCAAATCCATAAAAGTTGTTGGGGCATTTATCAACCGAATGACATTACCAAGAACTCATAATGCCAGTACCAAGTGCAGAAAGCTATATTAGGGACATCGGATGCCTAATCCTCAACTGATGGTAGCTAGATCTCAAGTCAATCTTCGAAAATACCTTGGCACCCTGAAGTTGGTCAAACAAATCATCAATCATCGGCAATGGATACTTATTCTTGATTGTAACCTTGTTTAGATGCCGGTAATCTATACACGTTCGCATCGATCCATCCTTCTTCTTAATAAACAATACCAGCGTACCCCAAGGCCAGACACTAGGTCTAATGAAGCCCTTATCAAGAAAGTCTTGCAACTGGTCCTTCAATTCTTTCAACTCAGGCGGGGCCATATGATACGGCAGAATAAAAATAGGCTGAGTGCTCGGAGCCAAATCAATGCAAAAGTCAATATCCCTGTCGGGTGGCATACCTGGAAGGTCTGAAAGAAATACCTCAAGAAACTCACGAACAACAGGCACAGAAGCAGTAGAAGGAACCTCGGCACTAGAATCACGAACATATGCCAAATAAGCCAAACACCCTTTCTCGACCATACGTCGAGCCTTCATGTATGAAATAAAATAACACTATGAGTAGAATGACCAGGAGTCCCTCTCCACTCTAAATGAGTTAAACCCGGCAAGGGTAACGTCACAGTCTTGGCATGACAGTCCAAGATCGCGTGGTAAGTTGATAATCAGTCCATCCCCAATATGACATCAAAATCAACCAAGTCCGGAAGTAACAAATCTACAGGAGTCTCAAGACCCCCAATCACAACTATACATGAACGATGGACAAGCTCTACCATAATAGAATCACCCACCAGTGTAGACACATATACATGAGCACTCAAAGAATCACTAGGCTTGACCAGATACGGTGCAAAATAAGATGACACATAGGAGTACGTAGATCCTGGATCAAATAGAACTGAAGCATCTCTACTACAAACCAAAACTGTACTTGTGATAACTGCATCGGAAGCCTCAGCCTCGGGTCTGGCTGGAAGAGCATAACATCTGTCACACCTCCTTTTTCACCTACACCCGGCAAGAGCGTAAAGGAGTTTTTCCATTTAAAGGACAATCAGAACATGATTTAATTATTAATTATTCAGAGTCGCCACTTGGGATATTAATGGTGTCCCAAGTCACCGGCTGAATCCCGAACCGAGGAAATTTATGACTCTATCAATAGTCCGCAAACCAAAAATCTGAGTAAGGAATTCTGTTAACCCGAGAGAAGGTGTTAGGCATTCCCGGGCTCCGTGGTTTTAACACGGTCGCTTAACTGTTGTATTTGATTTTTATCTGATTTTAATATATGCTAGCTTATGTGCCTTTTATTAATTTTACACCGCTTTTATTATAGTTATTTTTTTAAGAATTGCGACGTCAGGAAATGCGTTTCGAACCACGTCGCAATCAATGCACCCGTAGTTATCAACACATTTCGACTTCGTCGAGATTTGGACTTGAGTCACATCAATGCGCACCCGAATTTAAGAAGGTTATTTAATTAAATCGTGCCTAAAGATGCTAACGTAGTGTTATTTTGGGGAAAAGCCATGAAGTTCTCTAAACGGCCATCCCAAATTCTAATTATTTCGATAATTATTTACTAAGGGGGCTCACATTTATTTATTTTTGTGCGGTAAGGCCCGTCTCAATTTGTAAACCTCTTTTCTATCATTATTTATTTTATAAGAATTATGACGTCGTGAAAACGCGTTTCGAACCACGTCACAATCAATGCACCCGTGATTGTCAACACATTTTGACTTTGTCGAGATCTAGATTTGGGTCACATCAATGCGCACCCGAGTTTAAGAAAGTATTTTAATTAAAATCGCGCTTAAAGATTCTAACACATTGTTATTTTGGGGAGGGTGGTGAAATTCACTAACACAACCTTTCCAACTTTAGACGGTGAGATAATTATGCTATTAAGCACGTATGGATTCTAATTGATTAAAGCCAGTACTTTGTTGAATTTGAATTTGAACATCCAGGAAGAAATGCAGAGCAAGTGGGCTCTGAGCCCCTAAAGCCCAAAATCATGTCATTGCACATGTTGCAGGCACAGGCCTTTAGAGCGCTAGGCGTCGGGTATAAGGCAGGCCCAAAATTTTAACTTGCATTCGTACAGCCCAGGGATCGAATCCTTGGGCACCTTTTGATTCAACTAATTTCTCAAGCCTTAATGCACCTAGGCCCTAATTCGATTTATCACCTAACCTAAAATCTGGGCTACCTGCTAGTACGCCAGGCCCAAAACTGGCCCAGTATGAAGCTGTTGATTGTACAATTCATGTTAGCCCAAAATTAAAAGCAGCCATGCGTATTGAACTCCAGATCAACTACAACTTTGCAGATTTAACTTCAGCATACTGGGGAACTTAAACAAATTGAAAACGACCATTGCATAAACATGAAATGCACAATCTAAACAGTCCACAACCCTGATTACATACATGAATCTAAATACCAAAGTGCCCACTTACTAATTAAAATGATCAAACTCATGCTTGACAGTTCATCAGTCCCAATTATACAAACAAGACCAGGATTAATCTAGTACCTAAAGGACATGAGTGAGCTAACTGTTTTATATACTAAGTTAAACAAAAAACATGAAAAATTCAGAGATTAACTTCAGACAACATGTTTACTTCAATTCCATAAACTTGAGAGCTACAGAATGAATACCTGGAAATTGAAATGTAAGTAGAGAGAAGGAGAGGAGTCAGCTACTTGCAACAACAACAGCAGTAAACTCAGCAATATATACCACAAGACAGGCCAGAAAACACTTTTGAAAATCAGAAATACATGCAGCCCCCACAGATCAATTCAACACATACTCCAAATATACTCCTGACCCTCACAGCTGAAACCAAACACACATGCGATACTACTAAACCCCAAAACCCAGCTGACGTCCAAACACTAGTAATGAAACTGTGAAGTTGTTTCGGATTTCTCCATTTTTGATGTTTTTGTTTTCTGAATAGTTTTGGAATTAAAATGCTAACTGAAATCAAAAGCAATAATGAAAACTCAAATTGAAACTCAGGGCTCAAGGAAGAAGAAAAAGAGAACCCCCTTTTCCAAGGCATTTCATGCCTTTTTATAGGCAACCCCAAAGAGAATAGATCAGATTCTTATTTTCCAATCAGTCCCTCCCTATTTTCAGTTTGGTCCCTCTATTGTTAACTTGCTAAACAAGTAAATGCCTTACAATTATTAAAATCTACACTTGTACCCCATTCTAGAAGGCCCTAGGGTATTCCTCTACCCATACAATACCTATACTGCCCTTCCATATATCTTGATATTACTATTCTTATCAGAACTACCCTTTTCCATACCCAGATTACCCCTAAAGACCCCTCAAAGTTACTGAACCTACCCTCATCCTTAGCAGCTATAACCAATACCCTAATTTAAATCTACAACCAACTGAAATTAATTAATTAGCATTCAGAAACTAACTAATCAGACTGACAAAACCAATTTGTTCGATTATACCAACTCAATCAAGCTAAATGAAATTACACTGAGCTTAAGCTAATATGATCAATATTAAGTGAACTTAAACTAATTTTTAAAACATGAACTTACAATCATTCAAACCAATATCAAACTCAGAATCAACAATTGGCAGAACTTAAACTAATCATAAAATTAACAAACAATTAACGAAACAACAACTGTAAATAACACTTCAAACATGCGAGCAAAAGGAAACAATAAAACTCACAGAGGCACAAAGGACTCCGGCCAGTCAGAAACGTCTGAATCCTTTCAGATTTTTGACGCGTAACATCCCTAACCATGTGTTCTTACAAGAGAACACATGGTTAAGGATACTACGGTTCGAAATCAAAAGGATTTGGTTTTAGGGTTTGGCCAAAAATTCTTAGATCTAAGATTCGGCCATTTCACCGTGATTTGAAGGAAAATAACCATGGATTAGTGTTGAGGAAGGGCCGGGGGTTGTGTGGTGTGATTTTGGACTGATTTGGATGAATTCGTCACTTGGCCGGAAAACTTCAAACCAAGATTCGACGAGTTCCAGCCTTGTTCGAGGTAAACTAGTGGGTGCAATGGAAAGAGGAGAGTGAGGGGGATCTGTGGTGTTAACCTCGGAGTGAACGGCGTAGGTTGTGTTCACCGCCGGCGAAGGGTTTGATGGCGGCGCGGGCTAGGGTTTGTTGAGGAGAAGGGTGGGGTAAGGAAGACGAGTCAAATGGGGGTAGGGGGGAAGTTTCGGACACTTAAATATAGGTAACCTAGTTAGATCCGGACCGTTGGATTGATGAGATCCAACGGTCCTGATTCAGAGGCCCCGAAACGACACCGTTTCGTTTAGAAGGGGGCAGACCGGGTAGGGACTTGGGCTGGACTGAATTGCAATGATTTTGAGGCGTTTGGGCCTGAGAAATTCCTTTAATTTGGCCCAAATTTTGGTCTTTAATAAGACCACTTTTCTACTCTTATTTTCTTTTTATTTTCTTTTCTTACTTTTACAATTTTTATAATTTTTTATAATTTTTATAAAGATGTAAAACTTAACATGAAATCTTGATTGTTTCAAAACAAAGACTAATTAATTTCTAAACTTGTTCAAAAACTATTTCATGACAAATTCACAATAAAAATCATTAAAATGCAAAAGTGAACTATTTTTTTGTGATTTTCATGCTTTGCTCTAAACAAATTATCCCTTAATTGATACTAAATATAAAAATTAAAACCTAAATGCAAATGCATACTCTTTGTGTTTTATATGAATTAACATGCACAAATAAGATGCCAATAATTAACACAAAATGACACCAAAATTCACAAGAATTGTAAAAATAAAGAAAAATTATTTTGTTGGAATTTTGGGAATTATTCATATCTACGGCAAATATCACGTGCTCACAACATCGGGGTTGGGCCCCACCACTCTGAACTATATCTCTGGGATGGCCTGCTGCTTGCTGGCCTCCACCTCTAGCGGCCTGAGCTCTACCTCTAGTACCTCTACCTCCACCTCTAGCACCTCTACCCCCACCTCTAACTGGCTGGGCAGGCGGTGGAACACTCGGTGCCTGAACCATGGCACGGGAACCCTAGTGCTGAGAACTGCTCGGTGCTCGAGGGTAATATCTAGCAATGTGCCTCGTGTTGCCACAAGTAAAACAAGCCCTCGCTGCTGGGGCTGACGAACCTGAAAACTCTGAAGCGGCGGTGCACTGAGAGGAGCTGGTGGTGCACTGTAGGATTGCTGATAAGAATACTGCATATGAGGACCACGACCACCTGATGCACCATGAGAAACCTGAATTGCTGACTGAAAAGGCCTAGGTGGATGGACTCTACCATAGGAATCACTGCCTCCATACGAGGCGCCACTGAATTTGCCTGAGTGACGAGGCATCTTGTCAGTCCCCTAACCACCCCCTGCGATAGAACCATATCAACTCTCCTAGCCACATTGGCCGCCTCTTGGAAAGAAATCTCACTCCCCGTCTCCTTATCCATATGAAGTCGAATAGGCTGAATGAGTCTCTCAATGAACCTCTTCACTTTCTCTCTATCTCAGTGGGGAGTATAAGTAGAGCATGACGGGGCAAATCAATAAACCTGGTCTCGTACTGAGTAATAGTCATAGAACCCTGCTGGAGATGCTCAAACTGCCTTCAATAGATCTCTTTCTGAGTGACGGGAAGAAACTTCTCCAAAAACAGTTGAGAAAACTGATCCCAAGTCAAAGCTGGTGACCCAACTGGTCTGGCCAAACAATAATCCCTCAACCAAGTCTTGGCGGATCCAGATAAGTGAAAAGTAGCAAAGTTGACCCCATTGGTCTCCACTATCCCCATATTCCTGAGAACCTCATGACAGTTGTCGAAATAATCCTAGGGATCCTCCGTAGATACACCACTGAAAGTGGTAGTGAAGAGCTTGGTGAACATGTCCAATCTCTATAAGGCATCGACAGACATAGCTGCTCCATCACCAGTCTGAGCTACCACACCCGGTTGAACTGCTCAAACTGGCTGAGCTGCTGGAGTCTGAAACTAGGGAGCCATCTGCTCCGGAGTGCGAGTAGCAGGAGTCTAGGCTCCTCCTCCAGCCTGAGAGACGGCTGGTGCTACAGGAAGCAAGCCTGCCCGGGTGACACTCTCCATAAGGCCCACTAGATGGACCAGAGAATCCTAGAGTACTGGGGTAGCAATGAACCCCTCTAAGACCTGAGCTGGGCCCACCGGAACTGCCTAGGCTGGAACCTCATCATCAAACTCAACCTGAGGCTCCGTCGCTGGTGCTGCTGCTCTTGGCTGAGCTCTGCCCCTACCTCGGCCTCTACCACGGCCTTGGCCTCTCCCTCTGCCCCTCATGGGAGCTGCTGCTGGGGGTTCAGACTGCTGATCAATAGATGAGGAAGCACGTGTTCTCGCCATCTGCGAAAGAACAAAGTAGAAATTCAATTAGCATTGAGAAACCAGACCACACGACAGGAAAGAATAGATGTGAAGTTTTTCCTAACTCTGTAGCCTCTTGGAGATAAATATAGACATCTCCATACCGATCCCTCAGACTCTTCTATGCTTGTCCGTGAACTGTGAGATCTATGTAACCTAGAGCTCTGATACCAACTTGTCACGACCCGAATTTCCCACCCTCGGGAGTCATGATGGTGCCTACTCATGGAATCTAGGAAAGTTTAATATTATAAAATCATTACCCTTTTTATTAAACATGTTCGACAATTTAAAATAATAAGTGATTAAACAACGAAATAACTTAAATAACCGGAAATGCGGAAGACGAAAACTTAATAATTCAACTAAACACTGCTACATAATTTGAAGTACAATACTACCCAGAATTTGGTGTCACAAGTCACGGACCGTCTAAGAATAGTACAAATAAGGTCTGAATGAAATACATAAGTCTGTCTCTGAATAAGTAAAAACAGAAAGAGAAAAGATAGGAGGATATGCCAAGGCCCGTGGATGCCTGCAGGACTACCTCAGGTCGCCTGAATGGACTGAAGACAACACCCTCACTACGGTCCAAACGCTCCGGTATCAGTATCTGCACACAATGTAGAGTGTAGTATCAGCACAACTATGGTTATACTATTGTTCCCTTGGTAGGATTCTTTTATGATTGGTGTTGATAAATGAAATGGGAGCGGGTTGCACGCCTGCAACGGTAATATATAAAATGGGAGCGGGTTGCACACCTACAACGATAAGATATGAAATAAGAGTGGGTTGCATGCCTGCAATGGTAAGATATGAAATGGGAGTGGGTTGCACGCCTGCAACGCTAATATATGAAATGGGAGCGGGTTGCACGCCTGCAATGGTAATATGTGAAATGGGAGCGGGTTGCACGCCTACAATGGTACTATATGAAATGGGGTCGGGTTGCACGCCTGCAATGGTATTACATGTGTACTTGTTTTCCTTATTTCCTTATCTTTTGCTGGTAGTTGATTTATGGCGTTCCTTACATTTTTCTACTGTTATTTTGTTGTTATCTGTTACTCCCTGCAGCATGTTTCCCCCGCCCAACTTTAGCTGTAATTATCTGCTTTTATTTCCGCTTTATATGATTTAACCGCACAAGTTTATTTGGTAGTCTAGTCCTAGCCTCGTCACTACATTGCCGAGGTTAGGCTAGGCACTTACCAGCACATGGGGAATGTAACAACAACATCCCGGCAAGGGAACAATAATATAATAACAACATCCTAGCAAGGGAATAATAATATTACAACAACATCCCGGCAAGGGAACAATAATATCACAACAACATCCCGGCAAAGGAACAATAATATAATTCTCACATGAAGCACGAATAAACCACAACGGAGTCATAAAGTTTCAATACAAGACTCACGGGCATGCTTGACACCGACGTATAGATACTCGTCACCATGCTTATACGTCGTACTCCATAGTTAACATGTAGCAATTAAGACTCGACTCCTAATACCTCAAGCTAAGGTTAGACCAAACACTTACCTCGATGCTATGAACACAATTCAAACCTCAATTATCGCTTTACCTCTTGATTCCACCACCAATTTGCTTGTATCTAGCCACAAGTTACTTAATTATATCAATAAATGCTAAATGAATCAATTCCAATTCATGAAAATAGGTTTTCTAAAGTTTTTCCCAAAAAGTCAAAAATTGCCCCTGGGCCCACATGGTCAAAACCCGAGAATCGAACCAAAACCCGATTACCCATTCTCCCACAAATCCAAATATGCAATTTGTTTTGAAATCAGACCTCAAATCGAGGTCCATATCCCCAAAATTTGAAAAACCTAGGTTCTACCCAAAATATCTAATTTTCCCCATGAAAACCTTTGATTTGAGTTGAAATCATGAGAAAAGATGTTAAAAATTAATAAAAACAAGTTAGAAATGACTTACAATCGATTTGGAAGAGTACTTGTCTTTGCAAAATCGTCCAAGAGTGTTTTGGTTTTGAAACGGTTTGAAAAATGGTTGAAATGCATCTAAGTTATGATTTTGTAGGTTGCAGGTGTCGCAATTGCGAACCCTTCAGAAAACTGACCCCTTCGCATTTGCGAAGATAATGTCGCATTTGCGACCCAGTTTAATTTCCGGTCACCTTTGCATTTGCAAGGGACCTTTCGCAAATGGGATATCGCATTTGCGATAGAACAATCGCATTTGCGACTAAGGCAGCCTAGGTCAATTATCGCATTGGCGATGCTTTCTCGCATTTGCGAAGCCTGCAGACTTGCAACATCCCAGCTAAAACCTACAACTTCCTAAGTCCAAATTTCACTCTGTGGCCTATCCAAAACTTACCCGAGCCCTCGGGGCTCCAAACCAAACATTCATACTAATCCAAAAACATCATACGGACTTACTCGTGCAATAAAACCATGAAAATAACATGTAAAACTATGAATTAAACCTCAAAACTCATCATTTTCATCAAGAACACTTAAAGTTCATAACTCTTCAATCGGAGGTCCAAATCAAGTCAAATAAACTCCATTTTTCACCAAATTTCACAGTTATTATTTAAATACTTTAAAAAGTATGTACCGGGCTCTAAAATCAAAATACGGGTCCGATACCAATGGTTTCAAACATTAATTCCTTTCTTTATTTTATAAATAATTCAGCAAAATAATTTCTTTCAACAATTGATTTCAAAGGCTTGGGACCTCGTAATTCATTTTCGAGCATACGCCCAAGTCTCATATTTTACTGCGGACCTCTCGAGATCATTGGAACATAGATCCGGGTCCGTCTGCTCAAAATGTTGACTAAAGTCAACCATATTCAAATTTTAACTCTAGAAATTTTTATCTCTCATATTTTCACATAAAAGCTTTTCGGATATACGTCCGGACCATGCACGCAAATCAAGGTGAGGTAAAAAAGATGTTTTAGGCCTCGGAACATAGAATTTATTTCTAACACAAGTGATGACCTTTTGTGTCATCACACAACTGTTGTTCATCTGATATGTAGTCGTTACCTATGAATGCAGATATTATTTATGGTTAATCTAAAGCATATTTTTTTGTTTATATTAGGCCTCGTCAACCCTACATTTTGTTCAATGAGGCTCACTGAATACCTTATGTATTCAATTGTCTATATAATTGTCTTCTTCGGAGACAAGTATCGCTTGTGACGGTGAGACCAGCTTGAATCACCGATTATTCTTTGCTTTTGTTGAGCCACACCTCAACTTTTGTGATGGCTCATTTTGCATTATTGTTATCCAATGTTATCGTCCAACATCAGTCACATTTTTTATTTGCACCTAAAGGTTCACGATATTCATGTGGTTAGAAATTATTTTTAGTATTTATGGGTAGACATTTCGTATAATCTATAAATTAAAAACCTATCAGGAAGAAATGAAATAGAAGTCTATTTATTTTTTGCTAAAGATAGAGAGACGAATTAAAAAAATGCACAAAGACAATAAATGAAAAACTAGCGAGTAAGACATAGAGAGATAATGAAAGACCTCGTATCTTCTTTTTGCAGTTGAAGAAAGTGAGGAGAAAAAGATTACAAACTAGAAGGTTTAAATATTGACGTAAATTGCACATGGCCGTCTCAACAAGATTGGTGTATAGGGTAAAATATGTTATGACACATGGTCATCCAAGGGAAAGACACGTGGAACCCAAGACAGGGATGGCCGAGGATCGAACATAGTTATTCTTTTTGTCACCGGAAAGAGTAACGCTCATAAAGATATATTAAATGTTTTGCGTCCGGTAGCATTTAACAAGGAATATTCTACAGCATTAAGAATGACGTCCCATTATAGAAAATTTGGCATTTATGTTCACCATTACATCTTCATCAATGACCCTCATAATTGACATTAAAGGAGAACATGATCCTAGAACCTCCTTTCCTAGACACAGCTATAAAAAGCAAGCCCAATTGTCATTGTAAAGGACACGAGTTTTCCGGATAACTTACATTACATTCTATACAAAGCTTAATATCATTTTACTTTCTTGCTTTTAATCTCATGATTGCTTCCCCTGGAAATCTTATTTCCAGAATTGTTATTTCTGTTGTTTCATCTATATTTTGAGGCTAAGTATCGTATTATTCTTCAATTATTTGATTATTACTGGATCAAATTAGTTCACTTGTCTAGAAACTACATATAAATTTAACTGTATCGATTTACGAGTAAACAATTTGGCGCCCACTGTGGGGCCTAGACAACCGTGTAATTTAATTGATCCTTGTCTTTTTTATAAATTTGCTTTGATTATTTTATCTTAGAAAAGAAAAACCATAAGAAATGATAGATAACACCGTTAAAAACAAGCACAACCCCGAGATTCAAGGAGATCAGCCTCACTTCGAGGACTCAATTAGTGATACTCGTAATAAGGAGAATGATGCCACACTGGTGCATAACAGGCAATATCATTGACAAGTTCGGGAGGCAAGTCTCAATGATGCTGATGAGGAATATGTCGTCGATGTGGTGAGGGTCTTACAAGAGCAACATGCGATTATCCTAGGCCATCTCACGCGACATGATAAGGTTATGACGGAGTTGAAGCAAGTACTGTTGGGTGCTTCTAACAATGCAATCAGACAAGATCCAATTTCTCCCGGTGTTCCCACAAATCAAACAATGTAGAGGGTCGCCAAAAACACTCCCAGGGATAAAGTTGGCTCCGATAGAGCTGGGGGAGCGAATCCTGTATCAATAACGAGAACGATCCTTTCAAGAGCGAACTTTTATGGTTTATGAGAGAAGTAAACACCCGCATGGACCAAATCCCGGGCGCGCCACCAATAATAAAGGGCCTAGATTCAAAGAAGTATACTCAATTGCCGTACAAGACGAGTGCAACACCAGAGTTGATCCAAAAATGGTTCAAAATGCCTGAAGTGCTAAAATATGACGAAACTTCAGATCCTATAGAGCATATTACCATCTACATGATGTCAGTAAAAGGAAATAATTTAGCACCTCACGAAATTGAATCTGTGTTGCTAAAGATATTTGGAGAAACTCTCACGAGATAAGCTCTAACGTGGTATTCATTATTACCTGTGATGATTTGATAGGTCATTTTATGTTATAGAACTTAATTCTGTACTTCGAAGCCTTAAATACCTCATCTTAACCCTCCTCGATTTGCATGCACAGTCCGAGTATTTTTTCGGAAAGCTTCTATGTTAAAAATTGAGAAAATATGAAATTTTTGCCTTAAAATCTATTTGAGTTGACTTCGATCAATGTTTTGAGCAAATAAATCTGGATTCATATTTTGAAGATAACAGTGGGTCCGTATCATGATTTGGAACTTGGGTGTATGCCCAGAATCGAATTCGGAAGTCCCTAACCCGAGTTATCGGACTTTGTTAAAATTTGAAAGTTTGAATGCTTAATGACTTTGAAAGTTTGACCAATGTTTGACTTTATTTATATCGGATCCGTATTTTAGTTCTGAAATCCGGTATAGGTCCAATACTATATTTATGACTTGCCTTTCTAATTTGGTGAGAAACGGAATTGATTTGACGTGTTTCGGACTCCCGGTTGTTAATATAGCAATTCTAAAGTTTCTTGAAAATTTCATTTGATTTTGGTGTCTGATTCATAGTTCTAGGTGTTATTTTGGCAATTTGATCATGCGATCAAGTTCGTATGATAATTTTAGATTGTGTGCATATTTGGTTTAGAGCCCCGAGGGCTCGGGTGAGTTTCGAATAGGCTACGGAGTGAAATTTGAACTTAAAATGTGCAGGTGTATTCCACTCTCCAGATCTGGTGCAAGCCTCAGACCTTGCAATTGCGAGGTCAGGCTTCACATTTGCAACCTCTGATGGGTTCGCATTTGCGAGCAACTTATTGCATTTGCAAAGAGTAGCTGAGGCACCTCAAGTTCGCATTTGCAAACAAAACTTCGCATTTGCGAAGTGGTTCAGGGGGGTACAGTGATCGCAATTTCTATCAAAGGGTCGCATTTGTGGAAGGTTGAAGTTCGCATTTGCAAACAAGTCATCACAAATGCTATGATGCCAGATATGGAAGGACTTCGTATTTGTGACTGTTTCCTCGCATTTGTCGGGTAATGCGACATCTGTGACTGATCAAATAGCTGAGAAAATGGGATTTTTGTTCATTCTTCAAATTTTCAAAACAAGAAAACCCTAGCGGTAATTGTTTAAAGAACTCTTCTTTTCCAAATTATTAGTAAGTGATTCTAATCCATTTTCTTTCAATCTTTCACTACATTTCCTAAGATACCAAGCTAAAATCTAGTGTTTTCATGGTAAAAATTGGGGGTTTGGGTAGAATTAGAGATTTTTGTAAAATTAGGGAATAGAGCTCAAATTGAGGTCGGATTCCAAAATAAATTTCATAACCGGGCTCGGGGGCAGATGGATAATCTGGTTTTGGTCCGAATTTCGGGTTTGGATCAAGCGGGCTCAGGAGTTGACTTTTGTTGACTTTTTTAACGATGACCTAAATTGAATCCTTTGCAATCGTGAGTAGTTCCTAAGGATTAATTTTCTAGTTTTATTGGTTCAGAAGCTTGTTTGAAAGGCAAAGCTGTGGTTGAGCTTTGAAGTGATCCTTTGGAGCGAGGTAAGTATCGTGGTTAACATTGACTTGAGGGATTAGGACTTATTTATCTATTTGCTTCATGTTTAGATGTTGGGTACAACGTATATATGAGGTGGCGAGTACTTATGCGTTGTTGTCGGGTTAAAGCATGCATGTGGGACTTGTTCCTTGCAATTATTGCTTACTTTGATCATGTTATCCACACTTAGACTAGTTATTTATTAAATTGATTGTTCTTATCGGGTTTATGGGCTTTTGTGATAATTGAATACTGATTCCAAAGTTGAGATTGGTATTGTGGAACCGTTGTTGAAGTAAGGCTTGTACTTGTTGATCCTATCTCCCTGTTATTACTTGTTCAATATTATGTGGTAAGGGAGGGTATTAATGCATGAAGGGTGATGTCGTGCCATATGTGAGTATTAATGCACGAAGGATGATGTCGTGTCGTGTTGTGAGTATTAATGCACGAAGGGTGATGTCGTACCATGTTATGAGAGTTAATGCACAAAAGGTGATGTCATGTTGTATCTATTGATTTATGTTATGAGTGAGTGTAAAAGCACGAAGGGTGATGTCGTGCAGTATCATTGTTTCATTGTGAGGTTGAGAGTAAAATTACGAAGGGTGATGCCGTGCAATTTTCTTCATTATGCTTAATTATTTTTACTGGTTAAAGGTATATTGACTGTTTCGGTTATCATTTCCGTTGTATCTCTCATATCATGTATCCCCTTTAGCATGTCCCCTCCCAATAGTACATATTTAGCTTTTATTTGTCGATATCTTATACATATACTGTTATCTGCACAGGTTTATCATGTAGGTGTCTTATCATAGCATCGTCACTACTTCGTCGAGGTTAGGATCGACACTTACGAGTACATGGGGTCGGTTGTACTCATACTACGCTCTGCACTTCTTGTGCAGACTTGGTGTCGGCCCTAGCTGTTCTTGAGGCGTAGAAGCTCGAACTTGCTCATTTGGAGACTCGAGGTAGATCTGGTGGCGTTTGCAGACCTTGAAGTCCCTTTCTATTTTTCCTATTTTATTGTTTCTTTTCGTTCAAAATAGTTGTATTTCTTTCAGACTCTGTTTGTAGTAAATTCTAGAAGCTCGTGAGTTGTGACTCCAGATCCGAATTGTAGTAGATATTATGGGCTTTTATGTTATTCCGCACTCGGTTTTATTTCATTTTGGCTTAATTGTCTTTATCTATTGAAATTGAACAAAATTGACTTAACTGTTATCTAACGTTGGCTTGTCTAGCAAGTGAATTGTTAGGTGCCATCACGGTACTGAAGGTGGGAACTCCGGGTCGTGACATTACCCGAGCATTCCATAGATTTCTTTGAGATGCTCACAGATTCCTTCATCAAGGCCCCTGCCGGGGCCAGAAAAGTGCAAGCCTCGAAGGCCGATATATTCAGGATTGCGCAAGGAGAGTCTGAGTTGCTACGCGAATTCATCACCCATTTTTAGAAGGAAAGAATGTTGCTCCCGGTGGTCCAGGATGAATGGGCGGTTGAAGCATTCACTAAAGGACTGAATCCAAGAAGTTCAGACGTTTCCCAGAAGTTAAAGGAAAGCTTGCTTGAGTTTTAGGAAACGACTTGGGCAGATGTCCACAACAGGTACGAGTCAAAGATAAGAATCGAAGATGATCAAGTTGGCTTTCCATCGTCGGCCAAAGGACGATAGAAGAATAAAGAAAAATCAAAAGATGACTACGGCGCGGACAGACGGACTTCGAGGGGTCGGTTTTTGCCAGAACGAACCGAAGGCTGTAGTAGGTCCCCCCGAACAGCAGACAAGTTCACCATTGAAAGAAGGTCCGATCGTGGGCGGAATAATAGGTCGTTACAGGATAAGGAGACACCAGGGTCTCGGGATTCTTCTTACCCAAAGTTATCGGAATATAACTTCAACGTCAGCATAATGGAATTAGTGTTAGCTATGGGAAACATAAAAAAAAAAGCACGGTTCCCAAGACCAATGAGATCTGATTCCAGTCAGAGGGATAACATATAGTGTGAATACCATGGGATAAAGCCACCGGACATGGGACTGCCGACACCTTTGGGAAGAAGTGGAAATGTTGTTGAAGAATGGTCACCTCAGAGAATTCTTAAGTGACCGAGCTAAGAAAAATTATGGTCAGAACACAGGCAACGTGAAACCCTCGAAAGCAGGAGAAGAACCCATTCGCCAAACGATCAATATGATCTTCGGGGGGGGGGGAATGAGATTAATGGGCTCACCTTTTCGGCAACAAAGAAGACGAAAGTTTCAATAACTCATAGTAAAAGGCTTTGGGAAGATGATATTACTTTCATAGAGGAGGACACAGACGGATTGTTGTTGCCGCACAACGATGCACTAGTAATTTCTTTAAATGTGTTGGACTTTAAAATTAAATGTGTTTTAGTGGATCCAGGAAGTTTGGCTAATATTATACAATAGAGAGTACTAGAGCAAGCTAAACTCACAGAAAGCATTGTTCCGGCTACAAAGCTCCTCGCTAGTTTCAACCTCGTAAGCGTAACGACTCGGGGGAGATTTTATTGCTCATGAACGCTGAAACAGTAATGAAAATAACTCTCTTCAAAGTAGTAGATGGTTAGATGGGATACAATATCATCTTCGGAAGGCCATGGCTACACGAGATGAAAGTTGTACCCTCGACGTATCGCCAATTGCTGAAATTTCCAACTCCCGTAAGAATCCGGCATATAAGGGGTGATCAATAAGTAGCAAGGGAGATGAATACAATTTCAGTTTCCAGTAGAAAAGGAAAGGAGCACGCAACATAGCAATTACAGGAACCGACACCTGCTCCCGAGCTGGAAGAAGTTAGCCCCAGAGCAAAATCGTCGGAATAATATCAACTATCGAGATATTTCCAAGTTGTAGAATAGACGGACGCGAAAAAGTCCATGGCAAAAGAACTGGAGCGAGTTGCATTGTTCGAAGAATTCCTAGAAAGGAAATTCCATTTGGGAACGGGACTACACCCGGAGCTCAGGTCTGGTTTTATTGGATTTCTTAAATTTAACGCCGATTATTTTGTATGGTCACATGAGGATATGACAAGTATCTGGGGTAGCATTGCCGAAGCTAAGCATAGATCCGACGTACCTCTTGTAAGTTTGCCGAAGCCAAGAACAAATTCGTCAAAGAAGAGGTAACCCGCTTACTTAATATCGGTTCGATCCCAGAGGTAAAATATCCGGACTGGCTGGCTAACGTAGTGGTACTTCCTAAGAAGAACAATAAATTCTGTATGTGCGTAGATATTATGGCACGTGTATAGGGTAAAATATGTTATGACACGTGGTCATCCAAGGAAAAGACACAGTGAACCCAAGACGGGGATGGCCGATGACCGAACACAACTATCCCACTTGTCACCGGAAAGGGTAACACCAATAAAGATATATTAAATGCTTACGCCCACTAGCATTTAATAAAGAATATTTTGCAGCATTAAGAACGACGTCCCTTTACAGAGAATTTGGCATTTATGTTTACTATTAAATCTTCATCAATGACCCTCATAATTGGCATTAAAGGAGAGCATGATCATAGGACCTTCTTCCCTAGACACAGTTATAAATAACGAGCCCAGTTATCATTGTAAAGGACATGAGTTTCCCTGGCTAACTTACACTACATTCTATACAAAGCTTAATGTCATTTTACTTTCTTGCTTTTAATCTCATTATTGTTGTGTCCGGAAATCTTGTTCCCGGAATTGTTATTTTTTCTGTTTCATTTACATTCTGAGGCTAAGTGTCGTATTATTCTTCTATTATTTGATCATTTCTGGATCAAATTGGTTCACTTGTCTAGAAATCACGTATAAATTCAACTGTACCGTTTTACGGGTAAACAATTGGGGTTAAAGCCAACTTTCAGATAGAGCCCTAAGTAAGAATATTAACGACAAATTTTCAATGAAAAAGTATAAAATAAAGGTAGAAAAATAAAATTTGATCAAGAATTTGATAAGTTGATATACAACAACAACATACCCATTTGAAACCCACAAAGCAGGGTCTCGGAAGGTAGGGTGTACGCAGACCTTACCTCTACCTTGAAAGGTAGAGAGGTTATTTCCGAAAAATTCTCAAATCAAGAGAAAGCATGGCAAAAAAAAAAGTCAGATAAGGACAATCAATTCAATTTAGTATGAAAATGAAAGTAACGAAAGCGAATAAGTCATGATAAAGTAGTATAAAAAGGAACAGTAGCTATCACAAATAAATTAGATAATCGAAGTACAAAAAATAATAGATAGTAGCAGAAATCAAAGGGTAAAAAACTATAGAGCAAGATAAGTTGATATATAAGTTGCCAATTGAGAGACTTTTCAATATTAAAAATAAGAACAGTAAAAGAGAGAATGAAAAAGGTAAATATATAAAATAATAATGTGGGTGTGTATTAGTTGTTAGGATATAAACGAGGCAAAAAAAAATTGGCTACGCTACCCATATAAGGAAACAACTCATTAAAAGTTATTCTATTCTCTAACTATTACAACGATCCTAACATTAAAGTTATTGTACTTTCGCTCCAAAAATTCTTTTTAAAAATATAGACAATTTTTTTAAAATAATACGTACATATTCAATACATCTTTAAGGAAAAAAGGAGACCGTCAAAAGTTGGAGCCCCTTTATTGGCCTTATAGTAGAGCCACCCATAAAATTGCATTAATTCGCAGAGTTTTAACTAAAATATGTAATTTGATTAAATTTTAAAGAAATAAGGTGGAAAAAATAACTAAAAATTTGCATGTGTTAAATCATTAATTTGTTTCGAATTGCAACAATTTCTGAGACAGTTGAAATTGATGCATTTGTGAAGGTTATCGAAAACCTTCATAAAGAAACCACCATAAGAAGAAAAAATTTTAGGAGGTTGGAATAAACGCCACGAATTGAATATATATTGAGGGTCTTTTATAACCCCCGTACCAAACGTATAGTAGGAGTTTTTTGTGACAAATTTTTTGTAGTGAGCTTAAGTGCCGTCCTTCAAACAGAAAAATTAAAGTAAATAAGAAAAATTTAACTGAAAGACCTTTTGATATCGATTTAGGTTATATAAGTATTATACACATCTTTGACAAAAAAAAAAAGATGTATTATACAAATTCAGTTTAACTAATTATAACAAGTTATTACTCTATTTTCTATGTTATCATACTAGATTGCTATACATATATATTATTATAGGTCAACTTATGTAATGGTATAAAAAATTTACATGTTGTCGATGCGCAAAACTAAAAGATAGATATCGGGAGAAATATTCTTCGTCAGACTTTACATGACGGACCTTTATAGTATAATTATACATGGAAGACTGAACAATTTCTATTCGAAGTTTATAATATTCTTCGTTAATTAATAGATATATTCAATGGAGTATTTGACTTGATTAGTTGTTGAGCATTACGTTTATATGGAAGTTTAACTTTAAAAAAAAAAAAAAAGAAGTTAAATCAGCTCAAATGTCAACTAATAAAATTATTACTCCTATATGGAAAAACATTGTTACAACGAACTTCGTACTTGGAAGTACGAAACAGGTACTGATTGTCAATTAACAGCACATTACGTGAAGTAAGATTATAACATCCATATATGAATATAATATAAAAATAAAAATAAAAAACAAAGCAAATTACTTGCAATCTCGTCAAAAAACGAAGCCAAACTTAAAAAAAAAAAAATGTAAGGAACTGACTTTACACTGAAAAAATTTCTTCTGAAAAGAACTTGTCCGCTCACAATGTTTATATCAAATTACTAGTATAAGTGTCATACATATAATGGAGTATATAATAATCATAATTAATTGATATTTATTCCATTTTTATATGATTTCTTTTAAAATTAAATTATTGAATTTAATAAAAATAGCAAATCAATGTAAGAGAACAATGAGTAGACCTTGAATGTTCAACTTTATGAAAAAAGTGGCGGTCAGCTGCCGGCTTTAGGACAAAAATATTTCTGCAAAATAATTGGATGAATGTTGTCCAGTTTGGTATATATCACTATCATTCAAGACTTTTATGAGTTATAATTTTGACAGTAATATTTTTATTGAAAATGCCAATGATTTCATCTGAAGATTCCTTAGAAAGACCAAGGAGGTTAGATGTTATTTGTACGTCATGCCCCTTTACAATTTATAATTTAAGAAAATGATCTTTCTAGATCTCTTATGTGTAAAAAACAGATCTCTTACGTGTAAAAGTAAATTTTCCATGTGTAAACAAAGAGGTAAGATCATAAAATTAAAAACAAATTTGTAAAAAGTCACAAAACCAATTGATCCGGAATTTAGGCGACGTTTGGTTTAAGAGTAAGTTATACGTGAATAAATAATATAAGAATTGTTGATGCGATGATTAGTTATGAAAAAAATACTATAATATGCTTAATAATGAATGTGTTGTTATGCAATGATTAATACGGAATTATTAAGAGAATGTTATACATGAATAAATTACTCTAAAAGGGAATATTTGACATTAAATAGTTTAATATTTGCATTGCTAATGATTTTATTCTTATTCCACGTTTAATCCAGCATAAAAATAATATGTAAATTCCCTCATAATTCAATGCACGATGTTTTATGGAGTATTATTATTTTTAGCCCGCGCCATAAATTACTTACATCTGATCGCCGAAAAAGTATATAAAATTTGTATATAACATACATAATGTATATATATACAAAAAATATATAACTTTTATACATTTTCTCAGCTATTATTTTTACAACGACTATACAGTATCATTTTTCCATGTTTTATACCACCATTAGTTCTTTCTATACCCAACCAAATGACCCCTAGCTAAACGAAGCTGCAACTATAAAGTATGGTTTCCTATTGGAAGTTTCCACACCACGAAAAGCAGTTTTCGTTATATAGGTACGTTTGTCTACACAAATTGTTCTCAAAAGTTGTGGGATTCTTGAGAAATCTGTTTGAACATAAAATATAAAAAGATAGAATTATTTACATGTCTTCCACACTAGTTGCACAATCACATTTGTTCATATTTGAGATACAATACCTAGTATGGCGGTATTGAACTTTTAATTTCGAGTAAAATGGAACGGAGAAAAGATACTATAATAATAAAGTTGTATACGGTAAAATCGGAGGGTCCAATTTTCTGTCGTTATGACGCTTCGTAAACACGTCTCGAAGGCTCGAGACCACGGTCGAGTTTCATCCCTCGAGGGTCGTCGACGCTCGACTTCGGAGCAGTACAGACCGACGGTTATGGAGAGAAAGTGGGGAGTTCCTAAGGCGCATAAATAGGGTTGACAAAGTCTAGTGGACTAGTCCCAAAAATGAATCAAGGCATTAACTAGCCGTACCATCTCCATATCTTTATAATTAATGCATTTTGTACTATGTTGGGGTTCCCTCTCATATATAAAGGGGATCTTTGCCACTTTGCAAACACCTGTTGCTTAATACTAAATACTAAAGAATGTTCTATCTGCTCTCTAACACATTCTCCCGACCTCTTTACTTGCATTTATTGTTCATATTCATTGTGTGCTATTTATTGTTCTTCATTCGTGGCTTATTATTGGCTATAAAGAGCCGTCATTGATTTATATATAACTATTAGTCTCCAGCGACTACCCTCGGTGTCACGACCCGGATTTCCTACCCTCGGGAGTCGTGATGGCGCCTACTAATGCGAGCTAGGCAAGCCAATCCTTAACTGCTTACTTCATTAACGATTTCTTCTTTTAACAATTATTAGTGATATCATGAAAGCAATGGAATTTAAATGATTATGCGGAAGACTTAAATTAAAGAATACGAAACCATAATGCGAGAATCAACATATGCCTTTACCCAGGAACTGGTGTCACATTACTCATGAACTTTTAAGAGTACTAAATACAACCTTTTGAAAGAAAAAAATATATAAGCTGTTTTGTCTCGAAATACAGGAGATAACAGACTGGAATAAAAGATAGAAGAGACGTCGGGACTGCGGATGCCTGCAAGGCTACCTCGGTGTCTCACTGGACTGAAGGCTGACCCCCGTGCTACCGCTGTTGTCCAAGACCTAGATCTGTGCAAAAGAGCACAGAGTGTAGTATCAGCACAACCGACCCTATGTGCTGGTAAGTGTCCAGCCTAACCTCGGCGAAGTAGTGACGAGACTAGGACCAGACTCCAAATAAACCTGTACAATTCATATACATATATATATATATATATATATACAGCGGAAAAGAGATACAGAAATAACCAGTCAATGTGGGAGGGGGAAACATACTGTGGGGAAGTAACAGTTTCAAATAGAAATCCTCAATAACAGAAAGAAGCAGCAAAGCCAGAATATCAACAAGAATCAAAAGTCAACAATTTGCACAGCATCACCCTTCGTGCTTTTACTCTCATTCTCACCAAAACAATACACGGCATCACCCTTCGTGCTTTACGCTCTTCCTCACCCAAACAACAATCACAAGGCAAATAGGGTAAGGGAATCTATAACCTCGAAGTAAATCAAATAACAACAAGTAATAAAAGAAACAACATAACTCGGATATCAACAAGGAATCAGGAATCAACAAATGCATGGTATCAACCTTCGTGCTTTTACTCTCGTCCTCACCAAAACAATCAGATAATAAAAATATGCACGGCATCACCCTTCATGCTTTTACTCTCTTTCCTCACCCAAACAACAATCACAAACAAAGGGGCAAGGGAGTAGACAAATAATGGTAGAAATCCCGGCAAGGAAACATAATTAAGCAGTTAAATCCCGGTAAGGGAAAACAATTAAGCAGTTAAATCCCGGCAAGGGAACAATATCAATATTCTCAGCTTCCCGACAAGGGAGATAATCAACAAAACAACAAATATCCCGGCAAGGGAGCAATTTAATAATTCTTTCTCTTTCTTTCACTTTCAGTTCTCATCTCACTTTACCACCTGAGCCAACGCTCCATAGGGGTTCAATCATCTCGTACACTTTCACAATTCGTATTATAACTCGAGCCAATACTCCTCTAAGTGCAGGGATCAAAATTTCTCTCACATGCTTGTTACAATATATAGAAAATCATCATTTAGGCATGGAAGATACAATAAAATCAGAATATCCGCAATATAAGGACTCACGGTCATACTAGATACCAACGTATAGATACTCGTCACCATGCCTATACGTCGTACTCAATAATTAGCACGTAGCAAATAAGACTCAACTCCTAATCCCTCAAGCTAAGGTTAGACCAAACACTTACCTCGAAGCTTTGAACACCATTCAAGCATCAATTATAGCTTTACCCATTGATTCCACTACCAATCCGCTCGAATCTAGTCACACGTTACTTAATTACATCAATAAGTGCTAAATGAATCGACCCCAATGCATGAAAAATGAGTTTTTCCAAAGTTTTACTCAAAAAGTCAAAATCACCCCCGGGCCCACATGGTCGAAACTCGAGGTTCGGACCAAAACCCGTTTACCCATTCCCCCACGAATCCAAATGTATAGTTTGTTTTGAAATCGGACCCCAAATTGAGGTTCACATCCCCAATTTTTTTGAAAAATTTAGGTTCTACCCAAAACACCCATTTTCCCCCATGAAAATCTTTGATTTTAAGTTGAAATCATGTTAAAAGATGTTAATGAGTGAAGAAAATGAGTTAGAAATCACTTACCAATCGTTTGGAAAAGAAAAGTTGTTTAGAAAATCGCCTCTTATGTTTTGGGGTTTTGAAAAGTGTAAAAATAACTGAAATTCTCATGAATTTATACCCCTCTGAAGCGCCCACCGCGGATCACGCTAAGCCGACCGTGGCCACGCTGGCCCCTCCTGAAGACCTGCGAATTTTTGC
The DNA here is from genome assembly GCF_000393655.2 of Nicotiana sylvestris. Classification (NCBI taxonomy): domain Eukaryota; kingdom Viridiplantae; phylum Streptophyta; class Magnoliopsida; order Solanales; family Solanaceae; genus Nicotiana; species Nicotiana sylvestris. Next base: position 33,556,885 of record NC_091057.1, read on the forward strand.
CCTGCGCAAAGCTGATCGCGGCCGCACAGCATCCACCGCGGACCGCGCAAAGGCGACCGCGGCCGCACGCGATTCCTCGCGGGACGCGCTAAAGGGTTTAGAGGCCTGCAATATTTTCCTGAACCTGCAACATCTGGTCTTTTAAGCCTACAGCATCCCGGAACCTACTCGGAACTCATCCGAGCCCTCGAAGCTCTAACCCAAGTATGCACACTACCTCAAAAACACTCTACGAACATATTCGTGTGATCAAATCATCAGTATAACATCATGAACATCGAATTAAGCCTCAAGATCAATGAATTTTTCTCAGATTTCCTTTTAAACATCAATTTCCCGATTAGGGTCCGGATCACGTCAAACGACGTCCATTTTTAACCAAACTTTACAGGAGTGATTCAAAACAATATAAGACTTATACCGGGCGCCAGAACCAAAATACAGGCCCGATACCATAGTCTTCTAATCAAATTTCATTTCTAATTTCCTTAATTATTTCAATAAAACAATTTCACTCAAAAATTTATTTCTCAGGCTTGGGACCTCGGAATCCAATTCCGGGCATACGCCCAAGTCCCTTATTTTTCTACGGACCTTCCGAGACCGTCAAATTATGGGTCCGTTTACCCAAAATATTGACCGAAGTCAAATTAATTCATTTTAATATCGAAACTTAGCATTTTTCATAGAATTTCATGTTTAAGCTTTCCGGCTACGCGCCCGGACTGTGCACACAAATCGAGGCAACCCTAAATGAGGTTTTCAATGCCTCGGAGACACAGAATTCAATTAGAAACCGGTGATGACCCCTTTAGGTCGTCACATTATCCACCTCTAAAACAACCGTTCATCCTCGAACAGACAAAAGAAGGAGGTACCTGAGTCGGAAAATAGATGAGGATAATGGCTCCGCATGTCGGACTTGGACTCCCAGGTCGAAGCCTCAAGGGGCCTGACCTTTCCACTGAACACGAACAGAAGGGAAATTCTTGGATCTCAACTGACGAATCTGCCGGTCTAGAATAGATATCGGCTCCTCCTCATAGGACAAGTCCTTGTCCAACTGGACAATACTGAAATCTAACATGTGGGATGGATCGCCGTAATATTTCCGGAGCATAGACACATGAAAAACTGGATGCACGACTGATAAGCTAGGAGGCAATGCAAGTCTATAAACCATCTCTCCCACTCTGTCAAAAATCACAAAAGGACCGATAAACCTAGGGCTAAGCTTGCCCTTCTTCCCAAATCTCATCACGCCTTTCATAGGCGACACTTAGAGCAATACCCGCTCACCAACCATAAAAGCCATGTCTCGAACCTTGTGATCTACATAGCTCTTTTTCCTGGACTGAGCTGTACGGAGCCTATCTTGAATGATCCTGACCTTGTCCAAGGCCTCCTAAACCAGATCCATACCCAACAACCGAGCCTCTACCGGCTCAAACCATCCAATCGGAGATCGACACCACCTACCATATAAACCTCGTAAAGAGCCATATGGATACTCGAATGGTAGCTGCTGTTGTAGGCAAACTTTGCTAAAGGCAAACACTGATCCCACGAACCTCCGAAGTCAATAACACAAGCCCGGAGCATATCCTCCAATATTTGAATAGTCCGCTCGGACTGTCCATCCGTCTGAGGATGAAATGTTGTACTCAACTCAACCTGGGTGCCTAACCCTCGCTGAACTGCTCTCCAGAAGTGCGAGGTGAACTGCGTACCTCAGTCTGAAATGATAGATACCGGCACACCATGAAGGCGAACAATCTCCCGGATATAGATCTCAGCTAACCTCTCGGACGAATAGGAGACTGCCACAGGAATGAAATGTGCTGACTTGGTCAGCCTATCAACAATGACCCAAATTGCGTCGAACTTCCTCCGAGTCAGCGGAAGACCAACAACAAAATACATAGTGATCCGCTCCCATTTCCACTCGGGAAGCTCAATCCTCTGAAATAAACCACCAGGCCTCTGATGCTCGTACTTAACCTGTTAACAATTCAAACATCATGCCACATATGCCACAATATCTTTCTTCATTCTATGCCACCAATAATGCTACCGAAAATCCTGATACATCTTCATGGAGCCCGGATGGATAGAGTATCGGGGACTATGGGCCTCCTCTAAAATTAACTCTCGAAGCCCATCCACATTAGGCACACAAACTCGACCCTGTAATCTCAGAACTCCATCATCACCTAAGGTAAACTGCTTGGCACCTCCACGCTACACCATGTCTCTAAGGACACACAAATGGGGATCATCAAACTGCCGATCATGGATACGCTCCAATAACGAAGAACGAGCGACCGTGCAAGCTAATACTCAACTAGGCTCAGAAATATCCAACCTCACAAATCCATTGGCCAAAGCCTGAACATCCAAAGCAAGAGGCCTCTCACCGACTGGAATATAAGCAAGACTGCCCATACTGGCTGACTTTTTACTCAAAGCATCGGCCACCACGTTGGCCTTTCCCGGGTGATATAAGATAGTGCTATCATAATCCTTCAACAACTCCAACCACCTCCTCTACCTCAAATTCAATTCCTTTTGTTTGAACAAATACTGAAGACTCTTGTGATTGGTGAACACCTCACATGCCATGCCATACAGATAATGCCTCCAAATATTCAATGCGTGAGCAATGGTTGCAACTCTAAATCATGCACTGGGTAGTTCTCATGAATCTTCAACTGCCTCGAAGCATAGGAAATGACCTTGCCCTCCTACATCAATACTACACCAAGCCCAATGCGAGATGCATCATAATAAATGGTGTAAGGCCCTGAACCTGTGGGCAGGACTAACACCGATGTCGTAGTCAGAGCTGTCTTAAGCCTCTGAAAGCTCACCTCACACTCGTATGACCACATGAACTGGGCACCCTTATGAGTCAACCTGGTCATCGGGGTTGCAATGGATGAAAACCCCTCCATGACGATAATAGCCTGCCAATCCCAAGAAACTACGAATCTCTGTAGCTGATGCTGGTCTAGGCCAGTTCTTGACTACCTCAATCTTTTTCGAATCAACCTGAATACCCTCTACGGATACAATATGACCCAGAAATGCAACCGAACTCAACCAGAACTCACACTTCGAAAACTTAGCATATAATTGACTATCCTTCAAAGTCTGAAGAACCACTCTGAGCTGCTGCTCGTGCTCCTCCCAGCTGCGGGAATATATCAAAATGTCATCAATGAAGAAGATCATGAACGAATCCAAATAAGGCCTGAACACTCGGTTCATCAAATTCATAAAAGCTGCTGAGGCATTTGTCAACCCGAATGACATGACCAAGAACTCATAATGCCCGTACCGAGTGCGGAATGCTGTCTTAGGGACATCGGATGCCCTAATCCTCAACTGATGGTAGCCAGATCTCAAGTCAATCTTTGAAAATACCTTGGCACCCCAAAGCTGATCGAACAAATCATCAATCCTCGGAAGTGGATACTTATTCTTGATCGTGACCTTGTTCAACTACCGGTAATCAATGCACATCCTCATCGAACCATCCTTTTTCTTAACATACAACACCGGCGCACCCCAAGACGAAATGATGGGTCTAATGAAACCCTTCTCAAGCAAGTCCTGTAACTGCTCCTTCAATTCTTTTAACTCAGGCGGGGCCATACGGTATGGCAGGACAGAAATGGGCTGGGTGCCCGGAGCCAAATCAATGCAAAAATTGATATAACTGTCGGGTGGCATACCCGGCAGGTCTGAAGGAAAAACCTCAAGAAACTCCCGAAAAATGGGCATAGAATCAATAGAAGGGACCTCCGTACTAAAATCGTGAACATAAGCCAAATAGGCCAAACACCTCTTCTCGACCATACGCCGAGCCTTCACATACAAAATAACACTTCGGGTAGAATGACCAGGAGTCCCTCTCCACTCTAAACGAGGCATAACCGGTAAAACTAAGGTCACAGTCTTGGCATGACAATCCAAAATGGCATGGTAAGGTGATAACCAGTCCATCCCCAAAATAACGTCGAAGTCAACCATGTCTAAAAGCAATAAATCAACATGGGTCTTAAGACCCCCAATCACCACAATACAAGAGCGATGGACTCGATCGACCACAATAGAATCACCCACCGGTGTAGATACATAAACAGGCACACTCAATGAATGACTAGGCATGACCAGGTACGGTGCAAAATAAGAGGATACATACGAATACGTAGACCCTGGATCAAATAACACTGAAGCATCTCTATCACAAACCAGAATAGTACCTATAATAACTGCATCTGAAGCCTCAGCCTCGGGCCTAGCTGGAAGGGCATAGTATCGGGGCTGGGCCCTACCACCCTGAACTACCTCTCTGGGACGGCCTGCTGCTGGCTGGCCTCCACCTCTGGCGGCCTGAGCTCCACCTCTAGGACCTCTACCTCCACCTCTAACACCTCTATCCCCACCCCTAACTAGCTGGGCGAGCTGTGGAACACCTGGTGCATGTACTATCGCACGAGAACCTTGATGCTGAGAGCTACCCGGTGCTCGAGGGCAAAACCTGGCAATGTGACCCAGATCACCACAAGTGTAACAAGCCCTCGGCTGCTGAAACTGTTGGCCCTATCGACCTGAATGACCACCTTGGAAACTCTAAAGCGGTGGTGCACTGATGGGAGCTGGTGGTGCACTGTAAGGCTGCTGATCAGAATAATGCGTCTGAAAACCACGACCACCTGACGTACCATGAGAGATTTGGAGAGCTGATTGAAAGGGCCTAGGAGGATGGCCTCTACTATATGAATCTCTACCTCCAGACGAGGTACCACTGAATATGCCTGAATGATGGGGCCTCTTATCTTACCCATGACCACCTCCCTGTGACAGGACTATCTCAACCCTGCGGGCCACATTGGCTGCTTCCTGGAAAGTGATCTCACTCCCGACCTCCTTGGCCATCTGAAGACGAATCGGATGAATACGACCATCAATAAACCTCCCCACCCTCTCTCTCTGTGGGAAGTATGACAAGAGCATGGCGAGCTAGATCGATGAACTTGGTCTCATACTGGGTGACCGTCATGGAATCCTACTGGAGGCGCTCAAACTGCCTCCGAAAGGCCTCTCTCTGAGTCATAGGAAGAAACTTCTCCAAAAACAACACAATGAACTGCTCCCAAGTCAAAGATGGTGAACCGGCTGGTCTAGCTAAGCAATAATCCCTCCACCAAGTCTTGGCGGATCCAGACAGATGAAAGGTAGCAAAATCAACTCCATTGGTCTCAATGATCCCCATATTCCGAAGAACTTCGTGACAACTATCCAGAAAATCCTGAGGATCCTCAGTAGATGCACCGATGAATGTAGAAGTGAAGAGCTTGGTGAACCTATCCAGCCTCCACAAAGCATTGGCGTACATAGCCGCTCCATCGTCGGTCTGAGCTACTACACCCGGTTGGACCGCCACAGCTGGTTGAAACCGCTGGAATCTGAACCTGGGGAGCTACCTTCTTTGGAGTGCGCGTAGCAGGAGTCTGAGATCCTCCTCCAGTCTGAGAAGTGGTTGGTGCTACTGGAAGCAAACCTGCTCGGGTGACACTCTCCATGAGGCCCACCAATCGGACCAGAGTGTCCTGAAGAGCTAGGGTGTCAATGAACCCCTCTGGGACATGAGCTGGGCCCACTAGAACTGCTGGGGCCGGAACCTCTTCCTCAAAATCAACCTGAGGCTCCGCCACTGGTGCTGCTGCTCGGGGCTAAGCTCTGCCCCTACCTCAGCCTCCAGCACGGCCTCGGCCTCTGCCCCAAGTGGGAGCTGCTACAGGGGGCTCGGGCTTCTGAGAGGTAGATGAGGAAGCGCGTGTTCTCGCCATTTGCGAAGAACAGAGTAAAATTTTAATTAGCATTTGAGGAACAAATCCGCACGACAAGAAAGAACAAATGTGAGATTTTACTAACTCTGTAGCCTCCGGGGGATAAATACATATGTCTCCGTACCGATCCCTCAAACTCTACTAAGCTTGTTCGTGAGTTTTGAGACCTATCCAACCTAGGGCTCTGATACCAACTTGTCACGACCCGGATTTCCCACCATCGGGAGTCGTGATGGCGCCTACTAATACGAGCTAGGCAAGCCAATCCTTAACTGCTTACTTCATTAACGATTTCTTCTTTTAACAATTATCAGTGATATCATGAAAGCAACGGAATTTAAATGATTATGCGGTAGACTTAAATTAAAGAATACAAAACCATAATATGAGAATCAACATATGCCTTTACTCAAGAACTGGTGTCACATTACTCACGAACTTCTAAGAGTACTAAATACAACCGTTTGAAAGAAAAAAAATATAAGCTGTTTTGTCTCGAAATACAGGAGATAACAGACTGGAATAATAGATAGAGGAGACGTCGGGCCTGCGAACGCCTGTAAGGCTACCTCGGTGTCTCACTGGACTGAAGGCTGACCCCCGCGCTACTGCTATTGTCCAAGACCTAGATCTGTGCAAAAGAGCACAGAGTGTAATATCAGCACAACCGACCCTATGTGCTGGTAAGTGTCCAGCCTAACCTCGGCGAAGTAGTGACGAGGCTAGGATCAAACTCAAAATAAACTTGTGCAGTTCATATACATATACATACATATATATATATATATATATACACAGCAGAAAAGATATACAGAAATAACCAGTCAATGTGGTAGGGGGGAACATGTTGTGGGGAGGTAACAGTTTCAAATAGAAATCCTCAATAACAGAAAGAAGCAGCAAAGCCAGAATATCAACAAGAATCAAAAGTCAACAATTTGCACGGCATCACCCTTCGTGTTTTTACTCTCATTCTCACCAAAACAATACACGACATCACCCTTCGTGCTTTACGCTCTTCCTCACCCAAACAACAATCACATAGCAAATAGGGTAAGGGAGTCTATAACCTCGAAGTAAATCAAATAATAACAAGTAATGAAAGAAACAACATAACTCGGATATCAACAAGGAATCAGGAATCAACAAATGCACGGCATCAACCTTCGTGCGTTTACTCTCATCCTCACCAAAACAATCATATAATAAAAATATGCACGGCATCACCCTTCGTGCATTTACTCTCTTTCCTCACCATATAATCAATAAAATCGGCACGGAATGGTACATCGTGCGGCACGGCATCACCCTTCGTGCTTTAACACTCTTCCTCACAATAGCAAACAATGCACAGCATCACCCTTCGTGCTTTAACACTCTTCCTCACCCAAACAATAATCACAAATAAAGGGGCAAGGGAGTAGACAAATAATTGTAGAAATCCCGGCAAGGGAACACAATTAAGCAGTTAAATCCCGGCAAGGGAACACAATTAAGCAGTTAAATCCCGGAAAGGGAACAATATCAATATTCTCAGCTTCCCGGCAATGGAGATAATCAACAAAACAACAAACATCCCGGCAAGGGAGTAATTTAATAATTCTTTCTCTTTCTTTCACTTTCACTTCTCATCTCACTTTACCACCTAAGCCAACGCTCCATAGGGGTTCAATCATCTCGTACACTTTCACAATTCGTATTATAACTCGAGCCAACACTCCTCGAAGTGCAGGGATCAAAATTTCTTTCACATGCTTGTTACAATATATAGAAAATCATCATTAAGGCATGGAAGATACAACAAAATCAGAATATCTGCAATATAAGGACTCACGGTCATACTAGACACCAACGTATAGATACTCGTCACCATGCCTATACGTCGTACTCGACAATTAGCACGTAGAAAATAAGACTCAACTCCTAATCCCTCAAGCTAAGGTTAGACCAAACACATACCTCGAAGCTTTGAACACCACTCAAGCCTCAATTATAGCTTTACCCCTTGATTCCACCACCAATCCGCTCGAATCTAGTCACAAGTTACTTAGTTACATCAATAAGTGCTAAATGAATCGACCCCAATGCATGAAAAATGAGTTTTTCAAAAGTTTTACTCAAAAAGTCAAAATCACCCCCGGGACCACATGGACGAAACCCGAGGTTCGGACCAAAACCCGTTTACCCATTCCCCCACAAATCCAAATGTATAGTTTGTTTTGAAATCGGACCCCAAATTGAGGTCCACATCCCCAATTTTTTTGAAAAACCTAGGTTCTACCCAAAACACCCATTTTCCCCCATGAAAATCTTTGATTTTAAGTTGAAATCATGTTAAAAGATGTTAAGGAGTGAAGAAAATGAGTTAGAAATCACTTACCAATCGTTTGGAGAAGAAAGTTGTTTAGAAAATCGCCTCTTATGTTTTGGGGTTTTGAAAAGTGTAAAAATAACTGAAATTCTCGTGAATTTATACCCCTCTGAAGCCCCCACTGTGGACCGCGCTAAGCTAACCGCGACGCGCTGGCCCCTTCTGAAGACCTGCGAATTTTTGCCCCGCACGGACCGCGGCCACACAGCACCCATCGCGGACCACGCAAAGGCGACCGCGGCCGCGCTGGCCCCTCCGCGGCCGCACGCGATTCCTCACGGGCCGCGCTAAAGGGTTCAGAGGCATGCAATATTTTCCTGAACCTACAACATCTGGTCTTTTAAGCCTACAGCATCCCGGAACCTACTCATAACTCATCCGAGCCCTCGAAACTCTAACCCAAGTATGCACACTATCTCAAAAACACTCTACGAACATATTCGTGTGATAAAATCATCAGTATAACATCATGAACATCGAATTAAGCCTCAAGATCAATGAATTTTTCTCAGATTTTCTTTTAAACATAAATTTCCCGATTAGGGTCCGGATCACGTCAAACGACGTCCGTTTTTAACCAAACTTTACAGGAGTGACTCAAAACATATATAAGACTTGTACCGGGCGCCGAAACCAAAATACGGGCCCGATACCATAGTCTTCTAATCAAATTTTATTTCCAATTTCCTTAATGATTTCAAGAAAACAATTTCACTCAAAAATTCATTTCTCGGGCTTGGGACCTCGGAATACGATTCCGGGCATACGCCTAAGTCCCATATATTTCCTACGGACCTTTCGAGATCGTCAAATCACGGGTCTGGGTCTGTTTACCCAAAATATTGACCGAAGTTAAATTTATTCATTTTAATATCGAAACTTAGCATTTTTCATAGAATTTCATGTTTAAGCTTTCTGGCTACACGCCCGGACTGTGCACGCAAATCGAGGTAATCCTAAATGAGGTTTTCAAGGCCTCGGAGACACAGAATTCAATTAGAAACCGGTGATGACCCCTTTGGGTCGTCACACTCGGCGGGGCATTAGACTCGACCCCGAGGCCCCGAATAAGCAAGCTCGAGGCCCCGATCAACAGCCATTCAGTTTGGTTAACATCTTGTTTTAAGTTCATGTCTTTATTCCAAGTACCTCACTTAGCATCTATTGCCCTAACAACTAGCATAAAAATAGATCACGTATTTTAGAACCACAAAATCAAATTTAATTGTTATTACTGTTGATACCCAATTTTTCCCTATAATATTTTTGAAATGCATACATACCTTTAAAACTACGCATTAGCATCAATTAGTATTTTTTCATAATTTTTACATTTTTAAATTAATTTATCTCAGTATTTTATTCACATAAATAATTACAAAATTGCATCACAAATGTTTTTAAAATATTTCTTGATTTAATATTACTATTTGTGGTCCTATTGAGTCCAAATTATTTCATAAATAGCCAAATTGGCACCTTTGGCTATAATCGCAATGACTTTGTAACTATAGCCCATGCATACAATTTTTGCGTTATTTTACCAGAAATTAATCCTTTGTATTTTTAAGAAACTAAATTACTATTTTTAAAATATTTATATGCATGAAATTTATTTTTTATAATTAGTAATTATTTTTAATCAATTGTTTGGGGTATTTAACAAATAGCCTCTTTTATTTCAATTTTATCCTAAAATCTACCAGCCCAATACCTTATAAAATTAGCCAAAAAAAACCCAGGCCCAATACCCTATCTGCCCGACCCAAAAACCCTTTGGCCAATCCTGGCCGTTGATCATTCTTGATCAACGGTCCAGGATCCCCCTACCTTAATTAAACCCATATACCCCCCTCTAACCCTAATCATTTTCACCATCCCCCTTCCCCCCCATGCCCCCATCGTCACCCTTCTCTCCGTCTCTCAAACGCTCTCTAACTCTAACCCTAATTCCCCCGTCGTCACTCACCTACTGCCTTTATATGGTGGTTCTTCACCACCTCATGCCTCTAATGGCCTCTCATATGCTATGGTACATCCATCTCCAAGACCCTTGAGGAGATTCTCAAGGGACCTAGGCACGTTTGTGTACCCCTTTGGGTTTTTCTCGCTTATTTCAGGCCATTTGGTTCGACTTTGAGTAAGATCCTTCTTATTTTCGTCTTAAATCCATTGATTCCTAAGCCTATGATCCCGTCTCTGTTCTACTTTCAAAAACCCTAATTTTGGGTCTCCAGTCTTTTTAGATCTGCACAGATCTGAGACGAATCGAACCTATCTCACATGTTTTTGTGAAAGTTTTTATGGCTTTTCAATTGATTCTCCGTTTTTCCTAAAAACTAGGGTTTACTGAAAATCATCTTCTCTAAAAGCTTTTCGATTTTGAATGTTTAGTCTTCTGTTCTTACGTGCTTCTGACCGATTTATGTTGAGTTTGCCTTAACCTAGTCGATTTACGCTAAAGCCCTAATTTTCCCATATTTTGATTCGATTCTGAGTTCTTCGTGTTACTTGTGCAATGTTTCATTCTGTGTTTGATTCACATGCTTCCCTTAGTCAGATTCATTATTTTTGACTTTTTACCCTAGTTCATCTCTATTAGGTTTTCTGGTTTGACTTCTTGACTGATTTCTGTGTGTTTATGAAATTGTATTTTAGCCTATTTATGTATTTGTGGAAACCTATATTCTCCCCCCCCCCTCTTTAATCAGTACTATTTCAAATTTCTGATTTATTGATTTGCTCTGTCAAACTTATGTGTTGATTCTTGATTGTTTCCGTTATTTACGACCTTAATTAGTTTTCTTACATTATGTGATTAGCTGTGATACTTACTGATTCTTCAAGATTGCTTCCTTAATTGAACTCCTGTCTATTTACCCCTAATTTCTCACTTGATTTTCTTTACTTAAATGTATCCTGCCCTTTACCGTTGGGTAATTACCCTTAATTAAGGAAAAACTGCACTAATTTGTGTGTAATTGATTCTGTGGATTCCTTAATTGTTGAGTGATTGATCTCCTTTACCGTATTCTATTTTGCTCCTAACCACTATATATACTCTCCTCTATTCTCACTTCTAGATGAACATTAGTTCACAAAAGCACTCTTACACTCTAACAGCTATCTGTTCTTCTCTACTACTTGTGGTGTTCATTAGTCTAGCTGGTTGTAAGCCAAGGCTAGATATTGCACAACATCTGCTTTATATCTTGTGTTCTCTTTCCCTAACAGGTATGTCTCTGATTAAATTTTAGAATCAAAACCCTGTGTGTTTCATCACTGCCTTAGTTCATTAGTTATGAGTTCCATTCTTGTTCCTGTTTACTGTCTTGCTTAGCATGCCTAACACAGTCTTGTTCAATATGTGATTAGCATGTCTAAATTATACTTGTCTATCTACTATTTATCTAGCATGTCTAAATCTTGTTTTGTCTAGTGTGTGATTAGCATGTATCCACTATGAATACTTGTTTATATTTGCCTAGCCTGTTCATTTAAGTTCTTGCCTATTCTGCTTTGCTCATGCTAAGTTATCTAGTCTCTCCAAGGTAACTCTAGCTGTGTTCTTGATCCTGTCCAGTGTTTATGTGTTTTCAATATGGCTTTACTATGATCCTTGCTCTATGTATCAATCACCTACTTTATAGCTAACCTATTAATTCTGTAGAACCCTTGAAAATTCTGTGCATCCTGTTGTTTATGTGCTCCACTATACATTGATGTGTATTCTGTGTGTCCCCAACCCCTCTATCCCTGTTTGGAATCTATTCGCCAAGTGTTCTGAATCTGGTTGTCCTGTGATTTGTGTTGGCTGATTTCAAAAAGCATTTTTATACCTTTCTCAAACATGTTTATTTTCAGAAAACCTTTTTTCACTCCTAAATCCACTTCTATATTTTTTTCTTATCAAAACTTCTCAAAACTATGTCAAGCACTCTCACTTTACTCTTAAGTCCCTAGGTTCTGCCCCTCCAGTATGTGTACTGCCTTGGGATCCTCTTGAGATCTCTTGGAACTCTAGCACACTGGGGCCGGCTATTCCACACTACACTTACTCAATCCTTTTTGTGAAAAGTCTGGGTGTGAGCACTGCTCGGGATCCTTGAGGTCCATAGGGAACTCTGACACACCTGAAATTGGCTATGAAATCCTTGGCATTTGAGACTACTAAAGGCCTGGTACTCCCAGGTTTGCTTTGAGCCTACTTCAGGCTCCCTATAGCTTGATTTATATTTCATTTATGTAACTCACTCAGTCATTGGTCTGTAATAATCATTTGTAAAAAAATATTGGGGTAACTAATGAAAAGGGAGGGTAGCTATATGATCTTATGGGTAATGCTGGGTAGAAATCATGTTTCTAGGTCTCACATTATGCAAATCTGCACTAGAAATCATGTTCTAGGATTACTGTGTCTATTTGCATTCAAACCATGCCAAACCTGTGCACTAGACATCCTGATTTATGGCATTCACGTTTATTGCTTCAGCATACTGCATGTCATGTATCACTATTCCAACCTTTGATTTTGCATAATTACTATCGCATAGAGATCCTGTTATTAGGTCAATAATCCTGCTTAAATAAAAATAGTCATCCCATGTATGCATTAGATACCCTGCTTTAGAAACTCTGTTTGCATATATTTGAACATGTCTATTTCAACTAAATAAATAACTAGCTACGAAAAGGTTTTAAAATAGCCTCCTACATAGGTATCATGTCTCTAAATACAAATTGGTATAAAGCACCTGTTATAGAATGTATCACCTAGATCTGCATGCTCATAGGTCGAATAATATCAAATTGTTTAAATAGCCCCTACAACTGTGATTGTGTATAATTCCCATGCCTAGGCAAGCCTTAGGTGATTAATGTCCTTATATAAAAACTGAAAACTATGTTCTGACTGTTTACAAACTACTTAAGTCCAACAGATTTTGAAAACCAATAGGCAAACTGGTTAGGATTCTTCCACTTCCCCTAAAACAAATATTGCATATCCTGTATCTATAACAGTCATCTAGATATCATGTTCCTAGGCTTTCTGAATTTCTTCAAACTCAGCTATTTGAGACATAATATTTTCCTATGTATGTATGGAGGTAAACATGAGCCGTTTACCTGCTTCTTTAATTGACAGTCCTATATGTTATTCGTTATCGCCTATACTTTTCCCTTTTAAAACACCTTAGGATTGTCTAGGACTGCCTAAGTCTAGAAGTCCTAAATTCCTCCAAGACCACAAGGAAGGGACGGGTAACAGCACGCTTAGAGATCGCTAATCAAACTCGCTTATATAACCGTTAAGGGGAGGGTAATGGGCAGTAAAAAGATATGATGACCTGTGCGCTAATGCAACGTGTAGCCCCTCTCATTGAGGAGTGATTACCAGGCATTGCATGGGTATGATCCTGTAGGCTAATCAACTTAGGACTTCCCTTTCCCATCCCTATATGTGTTTAAGTTATCTAAACTTTCTTTACATTTATGTGTGTTTAAGCTGTCCAAACCTCTTTTACTTTCATTATCTGAACTTCCTTAATCATATATGCATTTAGATGGGGAAAACTACTTTATTTGCAAATATGTGCTAAGACTGTTTACTTGTTAAATGACTAATTCACATAGTTTAAGTTCGGCCAGGACCCACCATTGTGGACCACGAGGGGTTCCTAACACCTTCCCCTCAAGGTTACTTCGAGCCCTTACCCTAATCTTTGGTAATGCAAACTAGTTATATGAGTTACTCACTCTAGGTGCCCTAACGCACCTTAATCCGTTAGGTGACGACTCTTCAAATTCAAATACCCAATTGTCAAAAGGAAACGAGTTGTTCCCCCATGAATGTCAAAACCCGGACTCCACGAGGAAAAAGGGGGCGCGACAATTACCATTTTCACGGTAGCACCGGGGAAGGCTCCCCCAGCCGAGTAGGTACCGGAGAGATCAATCAACAATGGGTCAGCAACCGACCCCGCCATCATAAAGATGCTCAAGGAACTCACGAGGAGGATCGAATTGGGAAAGAAGAAGGTAGAAGCCAACGATTAGAAGGTCGAGACCTACAAATCCAAGGTCGACCAAATTTCGGGCGCACACCCGATCCTGAAAGGTGTGGATTCAAAGAAGTTCGTATAAAAGCTGTTCTCGCAGGAAGCAACCCCAAAACCTATTCCAAAGAAGTTCAGAATGCCCGAGCTTCCGAAGTACAACGGAACCTTGGATCCCAACGAGCACTTCACCGCCTACACTTGCGTAGTGAAGGGAAAAGACCTAAAGGACGACAAAATTGAGTCCGTCTTGCTAAAGAAGTTCGGGGAAACACTCTCGAAAGGGGCCATGATGTGGTATCATAACCTAGATCCTAACTCCATAGACTCATTTGCCATGCTGGCAGACTCTTTCGTAAAGGCACATGCCGGTGCCATCAAAGTAGCAACAAGGAAATTCGATGTCTTCAAGATCAAGTAGAGGGAGAATGAGATGTTGCGAGAGTTCGTATCTCGCTTTCAAATGGAACGAATGGAACTACCACCAGTCTCCGACAACTAGGCAGTGCAGGACTTTACTTAAGGTCTGAATGAATGAAGCTCGGTGGCTTCGAAGCAGCTAAAATAGAACCTAGTCGAGTATCCCGCCGTGACCTGGTCGGACGTCCACAACCGATACCAATCAAAGATCATGGTCAAAGACGACCAACTAGGAGCCCCATCGGGCTTAGTATATCCTAGCAGTCTTCCGAAAAAAGAGCCAAAGCCAAACAAGTAAAGATACCAACCATATACTGAAGATAGAAGAAACGCCCCGAGGTGCAACATACCCCACAATGATCGAAGGATGGACCGAGGCCAAAACCCTCGGGGACTCGTCAATAGAGCTGGATTCGATAGGCATACAGGGCCAACGGAGGCACCTCGCTTGTTAGAGTACAACTTCAACGTCGACGTATCAGACATTGTGTTCGCCATCAGTAAAATCAGAGATGCTAGGTGCCACAGGCCTGTGCAATCAGATCTTTCATAAAGAAATCATAACTTAGTGTGTGAATTTCACAACACGCACGACCACAGGACCGAGGATTGCCACCAACTCCAAGAAGAAGTAGCCAGACTACTCAGTAAAGGTCATCTTCGAGAATTCCTCAGCGACCAGGCCAAAACTCAGTGCTTGAAACTGCACTCGTAGGATGCATCGATGCCCCACAGGAGCCCATGATAAGAAGAACAAAAATATCCATCACTAGAGAAAAGCAAACTTGGGGTTACATACCCGAGGATGCTCTCACATTCAGCGACAAGGACATTGAGACCTTGTCTCAGCCTCACAACAATGCACTAGTAATCTCTTTTCTTGTAAATACATTTCAAATTAAACGTGTACTTGTGGATCCAGGTAGCTTGGCCAACATTATCAGGTCGAGGGTGGTAGAGCAGCTTGGACTGCTTGACTAAATCGTACCCGCCTCTCGAGTCCTCAACGGATTCAACATGGCGAGCAAAACAATGAAAGGGGAAATCACCCTCTCAGTCGACATGGCTGGCACAACGCAAAATGCCAAATTACATGTCATCGAATGAGACATGAGGTACAACACCTTACTCGGAAGGCCATGGATATACTGCATGAGAGCAGTATCGTCCACCCTCCATCAAATGTTGAAATTCCCGGCAAAGGATGGG
This sequence comes from Nicotiana sylvestris, assembly GCF_000393655.2. Classification (NCBI taxonomy): domain Eukaryota; kingdom Viridiplantae; phylum Streptophyta; class Magnoliopsida; order Solanales; family Solanaceae; genus Nicotiana; species Nicotiana sylvestris. The sequence goes on from NC_091057.1 coordinate 33,572,799, forward strand.
ATTAAAACCGTCAATGGGGAATAGCATGCGGCAAGAGAAATGTTTGCAGTGCACGATGTGGCGCCGACAGCGGTACCTCCACCTTTGAAGGAGCCGAAGGATATGATAACATCAAAATAACGATAACAAGCTACACTATTAGCTACCCCCGACTAAATAAAGCATAAGACTGTACCGCGTCCTCATCACAAGCGACTGAAACATATCAGGGCTCGAAACACCGCCGACACATTCTACACTAAGGTATGACCGTCTCCTTTTTATTTCAATTACATTTTACACTAACCTGAGTGCGGGTATCCGATCGAAACGGCCAAAGCACCCTCCAACTCGAAGGCCTTAGGTTTCAAAAGCATGTGTTGCACTCTTTTCCTTCGATTGGGCTTTTATCCCAAAAAGGGTTTTACCGGCATGGTTTTTAACGAGGCAACATCCATATGCTACCTAAGGAAGACTCAAAAAGTATTCAAGGCTTCTTTTGAAATCAACCTCGAATACTGGGGGGCAGCCCCCCCCCCTCCCGAAGGTCATCTACTCGGAGAAGCCAAGATACGCCAAATAGGGTATCGATAGGAAAATGATGTACTGGGCCAAACGGTCGAACGAATCGTGTCCGTATAGAATAGCCAAGCCCCTGACGGCGAAAACATGTATACTTGTACCAAGTAATCGAAGAATACTTTCCATCAAAGCATTTCATGCTTCAAAAGAAACACGATATTATTGCAAAAATGGCTCCTTTGTCAAAAACGTCCCGAATACTCGGGGACTGGCATCAACAACTCGAAACAATACGACCCCCAGGTCGAAGCTTCAAACTCATAAGCCCTCAATGAGGCAACAACAAGATCACAAAACAGCTCCAGAGCCAAAAACATCCTGAACACCTGGGGACTAGCGTTGAAAACTCAAGGCCACATGAGCTCCGGGTACAAAACTCTGAAATCGTAAGCCCTCAATGAGGCAATACCAAGTTTACAAATAATGGCTCCCGAGCCAAGAAATCCTCGACGACTCGGGGACTGCCGTCAATCGCCATATCTATCAGCTTATCAAAACCCGAGGCCGTAAGACCACATGCGGGCAGCCTCGATCTCGTAAGACCTATATAAGGCAATAACAATATCTGTAAGACCTCAAGCAAGGCATGAACCACACTTGTACCAAGTGACAATATCTATAAGATCTCAAGCAAGGCATGAACCATACTTGTACCAAGTATCCAAAACTTTAAGACCTCAAAGGCATGTAAAACTTGTAAGACTTACTAAAGGCATAAACCCGATCTCAAAGTTAAGGCTATATATCGAACTTGTAAAACCCCTAAAAAGGCATACCCTTGATATAGACACCGAAACTACTTCACTCGGTACTGAAAGGCTCTGGCCAAACACAAATGACTACGGTCATAAGGTTGTACCAACCAAATTAACGCGACTTGGGGATGCCTGACCGTCGCTATAAAATCACAGGCCTTCAATTATTTCAAATATACTTCGAAAAGAACCGGTTAAATAGGCTACACTCAACATAGGAAAAAGAGCTTCGACCATGTCAGATCCTAAATACAGGCTTCGAGATACTCAGCCACCGAGCCAAACCTCCCGAGGTGCTCGATCATCGCCATATAACAACTCATAATCGAGGTTTTTATCAAACCGTCAAAGAGTCATGCAAACATTATTTCAAAAAATCCTTATCAAGGGAAAAATAAAGCCTATATAAAAGGTTGCATCGACCCAAAGCATAAGAGCCACTGTTGCCAGCCCACATAAAAAGGTCGCATCGACCCAAAGCATAAAAGCCAATGTCGCCATCCCACACAAAAGGTCGTACCGACCCAACGTGTAAGAGCCTAAGGGCCAATTTGAAATTCAAAAACTTGAGGGTCGAATGAGCTCGAGTTGATATCCGACTCGGAGGCTGAACCCAAAATAGTTGACCAAACATGCCTAAGAGCACAAGCATAAGAGCTCGAACGCTAGCTTATGATAAAAGGTCGTATCGACCAAGAGTGTAAGAGCCTACGGGCCAGCCTAATGAGCCCCAGGTCCATATCACTAATCTAAGGATTCCTTTTAACTCAAAGACCAGTTCATCTGTATAAAACCAAAACAACGAGGAATACATAAAAAATAAAACTGCAAGGCTTTTTTTGTACATATATGCAGAAAAATACAAGCTCCATTTACAAAGTGTTCCTTGAAAGCACTACACGCAGAAAAGTCAAGGCCTAATCTACATCCCTCTCGGGGACTATGGCCCATCAGCTTCTTTCTCTAAATCTTCAGCGTCAAACAGAAGGAACTTAGCATCATATTCTTCCGCCTTCGCCTGCTTTATCTCTTCCAAGAGATCGAAGCCCCTAGCATGGATCTCTTCGAGGGTTTCCCCTCGAGATTTATGCCAAGCATATTCCTTGCTCCTGCCCTCACGGTCAAAAGTTCTTCTCAGCTTAGCTTGAGCATCGGCAGCGTCCTTCAAGTAGACCGGCACATTTTTGTCAGCCTTAGTTCGGCTCATTACGGCTTCATCCCGTGCATACACAACCTCGACCTTTATCTTCAAAAGCTCAGACTTGAGCTTTGTAATCATATTTGTTCGAACCGAGTTATTATCACGAGCTAAGCGAAGTTGAACCTCAAAAGCGGAGGCTTTATCTAGAGCACCCTTCCCCACTAAAGCTTGAACGTTCACCTGAGCCTTTAACTCATGACCTCGATGGTGAAAAGGCCGATACAGCCTGATGAGATGGCTAAGAGTGAATTCGAGCCTTGCTTTCTCCGCAAAGAACCTCATCATCAATACTATCCGCCAAAATGACGGATGAATCTACGCCAAGGTAACCTGGTACTTTTGATAGAAGTCGAGCACAACCCTATCAAGGGGGCCCAACGTGAAGGGGTATGTATGCACGTTCAAAAACCGTTTGGCATGGTCCATGATGCTCTATTTCGGGAAAGGTACCCGCAGTACTACCTCTTCCCCAATCCACAATCCTTCCTCGCCGACTCAAGAAGATCCCCCCTCGAAACAAAGTGCCCAGAGGCGGAGCTCCCTTCACCTTGCGGAGCGGACCCTGACGTAGCAGCCATGACTATGGTAAAACTAGAGAATTAGAATGGGAACTTGAGCAAGGGTGTCAAAATTGAAATAAGGAAGGACCTAACATGGGAAAGGAGAACTCTATAAAAGAGGATAACTACTCAGGATAGCAGAATCTCCAAAAGGGAGAAGACAACCGTATATATATATATATATAGAAAGCGGCAACCAGCCGACTGCCTCGAAGGCCTATTAAAAATACTGGCTAAAGTTTTTATTGCTTTAGGAAGATGTGCCGGCGGGATCGCCTCGGTCATTTCGTAACCACATCATACACTCAACGCCGCCTTACGACGTTTTAGGGTCAAAAACCCACGCATCAACCGAGCCTCGAGATGGTACCCGATCTCGAGGACCTCCACCAAAACGAAGATAGGCTCTAGGAAGCCATTGGCATCATTGCAAGTCCCGAGATAATACCCGATCTCGAGGACCTCCACCAAAAAGAAGATAGGCTCTAGGAAGCCATTGGCATCATTGCAAGTCCCGAGATGGTACCCGATCTCAAGGACCTCCACCAAAAAGAAGATAGGCTCCAGGAAGCCATTGGCATCATTGCAAGTCCCGAGATGGTACCTGATCTCGAGGACCTCCACCAAAAAGAAGAGAGGCTCCAGGAAGCCATTGGTATCATTGCAAGTCCCGAGATGGTATCCGATCTCGAGGACCTCCACCAAAAAGAAGATAGGCTCAAGGAATCCATTGGCATCATTGCAAGTCCCGAGATGGTAACCGATCTCGAGGACCTCCACCAAAAAGAAGATAGGCTCCAAGAAGCCATTGGCATCATTGCTAGTCTCGAGATGGTACCCGATCTTGAGGACCTCCACCAAAAAGAAGATAGGCTCCAGGAAGCCATTGTCATCATTGCAAGTCCCGAGATGGTACCCGATCTCGAGGACCTCCACCAAAACGAAGATAGGCTCCAGGAAGCCATTGACATCATTGTAAGTCCCGAGATGGTACCCGATCTCGAGGACCTCTACCAAAAAGAAGATATGCCCCAAGGGTCCATTAATATCATTATGAGACTCGAGATGGTACCCGATCTCGAGGGCTTTTCCCAAGAAGAAAATAAGCGCTAAAACTCTACTCATATGGGCTTGGCCTCGAGGTCCCATTTAAACTCGGGTAAGCCCTCATCCGGGATCTATCTGCAACTCCTTAAGGCTATCTACACTAAGTTCAAAACAAGTCCCCAGGTAGTCTGAGCTTGAGCGAAACCCCACTCGAGGACTGCTCCCGAAAGCCTAAAGGCTATCTTTATTCTTAGGCGTCCGAGCAAATCCCCCCATCGAAGATTATCATGAGGTTTAAAAGGCTAAGTCTTATATTGAAAGTTCGAAGCCCTTTTCCCATTCAACTCAGAGTCGGGGATCCCGACGACCCGAGTTTATCAGACCGATCCGAGCTCGGTCCAAGGAGTTGAAAAGGGCTCTATGGGGAATCGTGTTAATCAATTGAGGGCCGGAAGAAATACTTGCACCCAGGTTCGATATTGATACTGTGAGCACGTGATTTTGTCCTATATATGAATTACTCCCATAAATTCAAAACAAAATAACTTCTTTTCATTATTTGCAATTTTTGAGGATTTTGTGGCATTTTCTGACAATTGTTTACATTTGTCTGTGCATTTTTAATTTTGTTTAATTAATGAAAAATACAAAAATATGTTGCATTTGCATTTAGGATCTAATTTTGCATTATTGAATTAATTAGTAATTTAGTGGTTTTATAAAAGTGAAAAAATCAAAAAAAATATATATATATATATAGAGAGAGAGAGAGAGTTCATTTTTGCACTTTAATTTTTTTTTTTTAATTTTGGTAGTTTTTTTGAATTTGGATTTAAATTATTTGTGTTAATTGTTATTTAGAGTTAATTTATGTAATAGGATAATTTGATTAATTTAGGATTATTTTTAATTTTAATTTAAAAAGAAACTAAAAGAAAACAAATGAAAAAGAAATAAAGGCTGCTTTGGGCTGCAAACCCCGGGACCAAACCATTTTACCCCGAAAACCAGTCAAAACTCGGCCCAGACCCGTCCCCATCCAGTTTTTCCCCCCCCCATTTAAACTAAACGACCCCGTCTTGATAAGCGTGAATCCCAGTCGTTGATTTCCTTTAGATCCAACGGCTGGGAATTAGGGGTCTTGTTGATATATATATGTCCAAATCCATCGCCCCCCTACCTCATCTCGTCTCTCATCTCCCTCAGAGCCCTAACCAAACGCCGCCTCAAACCGCCATGAATAGCCTGCCGTAAATCGTCTCCGCCGGCGGCGGTACTCCAATCGACCCCATGTTTACATCACCGATTCTCCTCCTTCTCCTCTTTCCAAATCTCCAAATCCCCACTCTCGAATCCCAGCCCAGCCTATCGAATCTTGCATCAAAGAGAGTGGCTGAAACCTTAACTCATCCAATTAGCCCCAAATTTACTCCCTAAAACCCCGTCCCTTTCTCGTTCAGATTATCTAAACCACTGCCTTCGAATTACCCTATAGCTCCTCGAATCGTAAATCTAAGTCAAGCCCTAAAAATCCCAAAAACCTCGAATTCGGGATTCCAGTAAGGATTTAGGTCTAGTTTAACTTTATTCTTGTGTTCTTGATAAGAACACATGATTAATGTCAATCTTGGCCGGAAAATTTGAAGGTTCGAAGGTTCCCGCATTTCTTACGGTCCAGGCCATGGTTAGGTATTTTGTTCTTTACCTTTTGAGTTTTAATTTTTGCATGCATTTCCCTTCTCTTCTTCCTCTGTTTCTTTTGTTTGTGTTTCGATTTTGCTTCTGTTCTTCCGTTCTTGCAATCATTTATGCATGTGTTTCTTTTTAGGTTAATTAGTATCTTTAGTTTTATTTGATTCGCCCGTTTATTTTGAGCCTTTGAAACCTTAATTCATAGAGCCTAATGACTCCGGTTGGCTTCTTTCTTTTCCTTCTTCATCGAACCTTCTGTGAAGTTCCGAGTTGAATTTGAGCCCAAGAGAAAAGGATTAGCCCAGAATTTGTAGACTCAGGCCAACATGGACTTGGGTCGATTGGACCCGTATTTGTTTGGTTTTCTAAAGTAAAAAACAGGGGTGTAGAGGGTAGTTTATGGATTCTATGGTAGGGAATATTGTTGTAACTGAATAGGGAAGCTTCTAGGAAGCTGGGGTGGGGGGCTATCTTGAATTCTGAAAATTTAACTAAGGGCACCTAAGCTAGAACAAAAATTAGAAAAGAGGCAAAGTGCAAGTTGAGGCTGCCCTACTTTCTTGCCTATAAAGGCATCATTTCTTGCCTTTCAAAGCAGAAAAAAAGAACTAAGAGGCGGAAGAGAGATTCAGAGATCAAAAAATCCAGAAAAATACAAAAGGGCAAAAATTCTACTATTCCATTGAACTTCAATGATTTCTTAATTTCTGGAAAATTCCTATTCTGATATTCAAAATGGATTGATGTTTGGTTGTCGAAAGTTTTGATTCAAGCTGGTTGGGGGTTATTCTTCCATTGGGTTTCTGGGTTAATTTCAACACTGGGTCATGTGAATCTGAGGCTATTTTTCTGCTACTGCTGTTGCTGAGCTACTGACACTCACTTCTTCTTTGTTTCTTCTCTTTTCCCAGGTACATTTTGATCCTTATGAGTGTCATTTGATGTGCAACTTGAAGTATGAGTTGGGAATGAGATGGATATGATGTTGTTGATGGATTTTACCTCTTCTTCTTTCAGTTTTATACTCACCATATAGCTTTGAATGTTCTGATTAGTGTATTTGTCAAGAATGGTTTATAATTGAGAATTAGACCATGTTAGTTCTTTCATAGTATTTCTGTAACTAGTGCTGGAATTCCCTCTGTGTGTTCATCTGTTTCTTCTTTGAGTCCAGCCTATATTAGTGCGATAAGTTAGGCTAAGTTTGTCAAATGACTTTTAGCTAAGTCCTGTATGTGGAATGTGGGCACGAACATGATAATTTATGAAAATGTTCAATCAAATGATTGCCCTAATTTATTGTATTGAGTACTCCTAGTAGTTTATGATTTGCAAAATGTGAAATCCCCTTTTTCTTTGTTTGTACTCTCATTTCTATGCCCATCTCAGTTTTGTCTGCTTCGTTCGTTAATACTTTCCTCCTCATTGTATTCGATTAATTGGCAATCTTATCTTGTGGACCACATTCTGAACCCTGTCGATTTTTGTTGTTACATGGGTTCGATTCGTGACCCATGTGACAACTTGGCTTGAGCGTGTTTCATGGGAGCTAGGCTAGCTGATTGGGCTTAAATGAAATTCGGAGCCCAACACCTTGTGCACTGTGATCTCATTGAACCGTTGGGCCTTCCTCTAAGCCCAGCTAAATTTTGGGCTTGATATATCCTAGACCTCATTTGGTCGCAATTTCAGATTCCGTTAATTTTCGCTATGATCTCATTGTTTTTAGTCATGGCCCTCCCGATCATAGTTAGAATTTAGTCTTAGATAAATGGAGGTGTGCCATATTAGACAACACAAATAGTGTATGGCCGTCCGAATTTAGTTTGAATAACCCTTTAAAATTAGAATTGAGGCGCACCATGCCAAACAAAAACGACAATTGCATAGCCCTCGTTTAATTAATTTTGATTTAATCTTCGGGACTCGAGGCATGTCGTTTAGCAAATTTTCCATGGTCCTCGCAAAGTTAAAAATGCGTAGTCGCTTTAGGCGCGTTATTTTAATAATTTATCTTCCTAAATTCAGGTGCACATTTATGTGACCCAAATCCAAATCTCAACGATGTTAAGATATGTCAAAAACCACGGGTGCATTTATGTGATGTCGTTCGAGACGTATTTTAATAACGTTGCAATTTTCTTTAAAAAATAAATAAAAGTGGTTTAAAGTTAAAATTGCACATAGGTTAAAACATGTATTAAAATCAAGTAAATAGGCCAATTATAACAGTTGAGCGACCGTGCTAGAACCACGGAACTCGGGAGTGCCTAACACCTTCTCCCAGGTTAACAGAATTCCTTACCTGAATTTCTGATTCGCAGACTGTTAAACAGAGTCAATCTTTTCCTCGATTCGGGATTTGACCCGGTGACTTGGGACACCATAATTATCCCAGGTGGCGACTCTGAATCTTTAAAAAAATAAATCCCGTTTCGATTGTCCTTTAATTGGAAAAACTTCTTTATACACCTTTCCCGGGGGTGATGTGAAAAAGGAGGTGTGACAGCTCTGGCGACTCTGCTGGGGACCGAACCTAGAATCTCTGGTTCAGGGTTCAAGAATTCGAGCTTAGATGAATTGTTATAATTGGCTTTATCTATTACCTGATTTTATCACATGTTTGGGCCTAATGTGCTAAATGTTGCTTTTAACTGCTTTGATATTATCTGAACGTATATATATAAACTGCTACGAAATCTCTCCCTTCTCTTTCTTGAGGAGTGCACGTTGGTCGTGATTCTTTCTGTTAGTGTTGTATCCCAAATAGAACGAGGTTCGGACATGTTGCAAAGCCGGATGATCTTTTGGTTACCGGTACGCAGCCCCCCCCTCGGCTCGAGTTGTCCGCTCGGATAAGCCAGGTCTACAACAAATAAACCCAGGGTTTTAAACCTAGTATAGCAATACCTCATGTCGGATCCCTAGTAGGAACGTTTGTTTGCATCATATGCATTTTGACTTTAGAGACTCAACACAGGGGTTGGGTCTGTCTAGGACAGGTGCACCCGAAAAAAAAGACCATCCTGATGCATCTTACTTGCTACTTGTGCATTTATTTGTTTCGGATTTGCATGCTGACCGGCTTTTCAATAAAAGGAGAGAGTTTGGAAAATAAATAGCAGTGTAGGGGGTTAAGAGAGTTAATCACCTGTTTTAAGAAAAACCAGTGTCCAAATAGCGCCGAAACTCTGCCCGAATTTTTTTTTAAAAAAAGAGAGGAGAAAAACGAATTGAAAAATGAAAAAAAAAAAAAGTTTGGTTTTCAAAATAGTCTGTTTTATTTGCCCGAACTACGCCAGTTTGATTCCCACCGGATGCGGGATACGTAGGCAACCCCCATGGGGCCCAACTTCTTTTTTGCAAAAATAGCCCAAAAGAACAAAAATTTTACTTTTATTTGAAAATAATTAGGGTGATGTCATTCTTGTCAGAAATAGCCGAATGTCCCTAAAAGGGCGCCGGAAGGTTGCTTTTGCAAGAACAGCCGCCTGTGGTCATTTTTCAAGGTTTTCACCGGTTAGCCAACACAGCCTTAAAATCTTCATCTTCGAGGTGCTGAAAGGTCGTATTTGAAAAACCGGATTTGATTTTCTTTAAATGACAGAAAAAAAAGAGAGAGGAAAAAGTGTCAATTTTGTCTTTGAGTCAAATGAGTCTTGATTTTTTCTTAATCACCCTAATAAATGTGCAGAATGAGCACGAGTCCAAATTTGTCGATAATAGTCCTGAACAAGATCCCTTTGGAGTTGCATATGTGGTGGGAGGATCTGGGAAAATCGGAGCAAGATAAAGTCAATCTACATTTGGGAGGTCTCACCGGGTTGTTAAAAAGCATACCTAGAGGAGATATCATAAAGGCTTTGGTTACGTTTTGGGACCCAACCCATAACATATTTCACTTCTCGGATTTTGAACTCACTCCAACTTTGGAAGAGATAGCAGGTTATATGGGAAGTACTGAAGGGCTGAGACATAAGTATCTGATCGCTCCAAGAGTCATTAACTCTCACAAATTCATGGATTTGTTAAAGATAAGCAAGGGAGTCTCGTACTCCGAATTGGAGGGTGGTTTTTCCACTCTACGTTTTATATATCAGAGGTACTGGCATGTAGGAGGGTTCAACGATCCGGCAAGCGGGGTTTGTAGCAGAGGAAACCGAACAAAATGGGATGAGCATAGGCGTTTTGCCTTCATGGTAGCTTTCCTAGGCCTTGTGGTGTTCCCCCGAAAAGACGGGAATATTGATTTACGGGTGGTTGGAGTCATCAAGGTCCTGATTACCAATGCCAAAAGCATTCTTGCCCCTATGATAGTGTCTGAGATATACCGAGCTCTCATAACTTGTAAAGCTGGGGTAGATTTCTTCGAGGGATGCAATTTTCTATTACAGATGTGGATGATCGAGCACCTGTGTCATCGCCCTCAGTATATGAGTTACGGTTCCACAAAGAAAAGTTGCATTGAAGAGTTTGACATAAGGATTTCAGGGTTCAAGCTGCTAGAGGGGTTCGGAGATTGGGTATCCTGCCTTCGTTCCATTACTGCGGGACAAATATAATGGACATTGGGTTGGCTTCATGTTGAAGAAATTATGTATATGCCCGCAAGTGGTCCTTACTTCCTCCTAATGGGTCTGCGAGGTATCCAGCCTTACGCTCCTTACCGGGCGATGAGACAGTTGGGAAGGTGTCAGGTGATGCACCCAGATGAAGATCTTAGTGTTTATGTGGTCGAGGTTAGTTCTGACGGTCAATTTCATGAAGAAACAGTTCGTTCTATTTGGAATGAATGCCAGTATTTGACAGTGAACACTCGAGTGCGTGACTTTTCTAGAGGCGAAGTCTCACCCGCCTATCTTGCCTGGTATAGAAAGAAGAACACTGCAAGGGCCGAACCAGAAAAACCAGCCAAAAAGCCTCACATTCAGGAATTCGTTGAGGCGTCGCAAGAACAGTGGGCTTGGTTGGCTAAGGAGAATGAGTACAGGGCCACAATAGGAAAATTGGAAAAGCAAGTCAGAGAACTTCAATTCAAGAATAGCTTGCAAGTCGCAGCGGACGAAGGAGAAAGGAAAAATCTAGCTAAAGAAAACGAGGCCCTTCGAGGCCAAATTCAAGAAATGAAGATAGCTGCAGAAAACCCCGCCCGAAGTGCCAAAGATGAAAAACTCATAAATAACCTGAGGCAGAAAGTGAGCGACTATGGTTTTGATTTGAACAAGGCAGAAAGTGAACTAGCCAGGGTTCTAACATAATTGCCTAAAACGCAAATGAACGAGCATGCCTGGTTAAGCAGTTGAAAGAAAAGTACGACAATGAGGTCGCGGGGTTAAAGAAAAGGGTCATCGCCACGGAAAACAAAATGATCAAACAGGCAAAAGATTTCAAGCTAAAAGAGAACATTATTATACAGCATTGGCACAATTAGAAATAGATTTGCAACAACTTCAGGAGCAGAATCATGTGGCCAAGCAAACTTTGGAAGCCAGGGCCCAACAGATCGGGCGTTTGTTACAAGAAAAAGGTGCCATAAGAGAGAGAATTAGAAACATCGTCGATTACATTGTTGTGAAGTGACAAGTCTGTGAGGATATGACTCGCACCACTTTCTTCGCAGCAGTGATGACATTTGTTAAACAAATAATGAATGACTTGGACCGACTTCAAAGGGATCTTGCATATAGGCTCGCGGCGAGACCGAATGATGTCCCGCAAGCGCCAGGAGCATTGATGTATTCATGATTTTTCATTTGAGTTTGTATTTCCGTTTCCGTTAGAGTCTGTCAGTTGCATAAGTTTGTATTTTCTCTCTGCTGGAGTCTGTCAAGTGTTTTCGAGTCTGCATTTTCTTCTGTTGGAGTATGATAAGTTTATTTTTGAGTCTGTATTTTGTGTTTTCATCAACGTCTGTTAGTTTCTCTTGGAGTCCGTTGGTTTTGAGTCTTTGTAATCAAAGCATTTGCTTTTTATGAAAATTGAAAATCCCAAAAATATTTTATTTACTTTCACACTTATCTCCCAGAAGTACGCTCGGTCTGATTCATGCGGGATCATGATACGTAGGCAATCTCCATAGGATTCGACCATAACCAAAGAAAAAGAGAGAGAAAAACAAGAGAGAAAAAGAAAAGAAAAAAAGAGAAAATAAGAGAAAAGAAACAATGGCAAAACAAGAGGGAAATGAAAAAGAAGAGCAAAGGCCATAATGAAAAGAAAGAGAAAAAGAAGGAAAGTTGTAAGTGGAAAAGCCGGGATGACGCAAGCAGCCGATCAAATGCATGATAGAAACGGTTAACTGCTTAGGTGCATTCATTCCCCAAGTGTGTGGTTACCAATATGTTAAAGCCCTAACCACTAACAAGGTTGTTGTTGATGTATTGAGTCCAGGCAGGTGGTTAGTTGATTGGCATTCTAGCAACTCACTCATACAACACCCGATCAAAACACAAGCTGAACATGGCCAAACAAGAATTGGAGGCAAGTATTGTTGACCCGTCAAATGAGGTGGAAGAATTGGATGTTAATGCGATAAGGGAAGAGATGTATAAGTTAAAGCAGCAAATGGCTGAAATGTACCAAGCCTGGGCAAAGGGGCATCCAACACCGGTTTATCCCGCCAACCCTGTTTATATCACACCATTGGCTCAACCTCAGGAACCTCCCACTGTGAACTCATCTCCAGCCTTTCCCCTCTACCAACAATGCCACGGCACCACTTCTCATACATCACAAGCTCCTCTACCCAGACAAGTCCTGCACCCTCCCCCACCAATCACACCTGTTTTTATGGCACCTCCACCTTCTACATTATATCGATCTTCCAGCGAACCTATATTCCAGACTCACGACAACCAGTATTATCCCCTCGAACCCACCTTCAAAGTTCCAGAACATATTCTTACACCCCTCATCTTGATCTCACGGCAGAAACCGAGAAGCCACCCAAAAATCCCGAACATGAGGAGATGATCAAAAAGGTCAAAAGCTTAGAACAATCATTCAGAGATATGAGGGGTTGGGAGGTCAAGTAAGTGTGGCCTATAAGGATTTATGCCTGTTCCCAGATGTTCAGTTACCAGTAGGGTTCAAAATGCCCAAGTTTGATCTATACGACGGGCATGGTGACCCAGTAGCACACTTAAGAGGATTCTGTAGCAAGATGAGAGGAGCAGGCGGAAGAGATGAGTTGCTGATGGCATATTTCAGTCAAAGTCTGAGTGGATCGGCGTTAGAATGGTATACCAAACAAGATCACAGCAGGTGGTACACATAGGACAATTTGGCCTAAGCCTTAGCCTGTCATTTTCAGTATAATCTTGAAATTATCCCAGACCGTCTGTCATTGACGAAGATCGAGAAGAAGCCCGGTGAGAGTTTCAGAGAATATGGGTTTCGTTGGAGAGAGCAAGCAGCGAGGGTTGACCCTCCGATGAAGGAAAGTGAGATGGTTGATTATTTCTTGTAGGCTTTGGAGCCCACTTATTTTGGTCACTTGGTGTAAGCAGTGGGCAAGTCCTTTAATAAAGTTGTAAAAATGGGAGGCATGGTTGAGGAGGGACTCAAGTCCAACAAGATCATGAGTTATTCTGCAATCAAAGCGACCACCCAGGCCATTCAAAATGGTACCGGGGGTGTACTCGGGAAGAAGAAGAAAGAGGATGTTGCAACAATTGAGTCGGGAGCTTGGGTCGGATCTAGGAACCTTCCACGTTACTACAACCAGCCTCGGCCCTATCAACAAACTTACCCCCACACTCTATATAGCCCACCACAACACTACTACCCACCCCTCGATCCCCATTTTTCCGTCCATCACGCACAAACATATACCTAACCTCCTACTCACGCACAATGGCGTGCGCCAGCTCCACAAAATCCACACCCAGCTCCACAGAATACCTATCCACCCTCAAAAGCCTACAGAAATCCTCCTGGAATAGGTTTTCAACCCAATCAAGCCTTTAAGAATGCGAGGTTGCAGAAGTAGAAGACTTTCACTCCATTAGGAGAATCATATGCTAGTCTATTCCACAGACTGAGACAGTTGGGTATGTTGAATCCGATCGAGGCTAAACTGTCGAATCCCCCTCCCAGAAATCTTGATCGCTCGGTAAGTTGTGAGTATTGTCCAGGGGCCCCAGGTCATGATACAGAGAAATGCTGGAAATTGAAAACAGTTATTCAAGAGCTCATTGATACTAAACGGATTGAGGTACAAGCTCCGGAGGCACCCAATATCAATCAGAATCCCTTGCCAACCCATCATGAGACAAATATGATTGAGATAGTGCATAAGGGAGGGCAACTCAAGAAGCCTTCGCAAACGGTCATGATGATTCGGGCTAGTGAAGCCAAGCCATCTGAAAAGTCAACAAGTGAGAAGTCTGTGATCAAGTTGAACGGGTCAAATAGTGAACCATCTACGGTGATCAAGAAGGGGTCCTCAAGTGACGTTGCAGGGAAACATGAAAGAGAGAAAGTGGTTGTGCCGGGAATAACAAACAAGCTTGTGGTAATTGTAAAGGGTGCTCGCACAGATCCTGTTATTATCAAACCGGTAACTCAATTACCGATAGTCAGCAACAAGGCGGTCCCGTGGAATTATGAACGAGTGACAGTAACTTACAAGGGGAAAGAGGTTAAAGAAGAAGTGTGTGAGACCCATGGTTTGACTCGATCAGGGAGATGCTTTGCCCCCGAAGAGTTGAGAAAAGCTAAGACCTCCAAAGATAACCCTGTGTTGGTGAAGAAAGCTGTGACCGAGGAAGAAGCGCAGGAGTTTCTGAGAAAGATGAAAGTGCAGGACTATTCCATTGTGGAGAAGTTAAGGAAGACACCAGCTCAGATCTCGTTATTGTCATTATTGATCCATTCAAACGAGCACCGTCGGGCTTTGATGAAGATCTTGAATGAGGCCCACGTTCCTGACAAAATCTCAGTAAACCACTTGGAAAAGATAGCTAACAAGATATTTGAGGTAAAGAGAGTCACTTTTTCTGACGATGAATTGCTCGTGGAGGGTACTGAGCACAATAGAGCCCTCTATCTGACGGTGAAATGCGAAGATTCTGTGGTTACTCGGGTACTGGTTGACAATGGGTCTAGTGCGAACATTTGTCCTCTCTCCACTCTGAACAAGTTGAAGGTGGAGGATGAAAGAATTCACAAGAATAGTATCTACGTTCGGGGATTCGACGGTGGAGGGAAAGATTCAGTCGGGGACATAGTGCTTGAGCTCACAATAGGGCCAGTTGAATTTACTATGGAATTATAGGTGCTCGACGTGGCTGTTTCTTACAATCTGCTATTGGGGAGACCCTGGATTCATGCTGCCAAAGCGGTCCCGTCTACTCTGCATCAAATGGTCAAGTTTGAATGGGATCGATAGGAAATTATTTTACACGGCGAAGATAATTTATGTGTTCCCAATAATGCCCTTGTTCCGCTCATAGAGGTTGAAGACGACAAGGGGCCATGGGTTTATCAGGTTTTTGACACAGTACCAGTAGAGAAAATTCCAGAAGGGAAGTGTGTTCCAACTCCCAGGGTAGCTGCGGCATCAGTCATAGTAGCCGGCAAAATGTTGAAAAATGGTTTTGTAGCGGGCAAGGGTTTGGGTGCATCTCTGCAAGGTATCATACAACCGATTTCTCTTCCCAAAAACTTGGATTCATTTGGTCTGGGGTTCAAGCCCACAGTTGCGGATGTGAGAAGAGCCGGGAAAATGAAACGGAGAGCATGGGCCCTTCCAAAGCCAGTCCCGCGTCTTTCCAGATCATTTGTCAGGCCTGGAATCAGAAAGCGCCCAGTGACGACGGTTCCCAGTTCGGTGGTTGATGTGGATGGAGACTTGATGGAAAAGTTTGAGAGGATATTCGACGAAGTGAACATGGTGGAAGCTGGGGAGGGTTCTAGCAAGGCGGATGTGCAATTTGTTGGGCCCAGTGCAAAGATTAACAATTGGGAAACTACTCTTCTCCCCACCAGGAAGGAGTTTTGGTAGTTTGCTTTTATTTTCTTTCAGTTTATCTGGATTATTCCATGGTTGTACTTCAGATTCAATATTCCGTCTTTTTGGATGTATAAACCTTGTTATCTTTTAATTTCAATGAAATGCAATTTCCCTTTTCCTCTCTTCCAGATAGTTTTATTTTTGTTTTATCTTTTCTTCCTTGTACAGTTCTTTTTATGCTGGCTTCAATGATATGACATGCATGCGGAATCTCCGGCCCAGTCTTAAAAGCCAATCTAATTCCGAAATAGTAATTCAAGAAATAAAATGTGATGTTGAATCGGAATATGATGAGGATGAAGCCTTTGAAGAGATCAGTAAAAAATTAAGCCATTTTGAAGAAAAACCCAAGCCTAACCTGAGTGATACAGAAGCAATCAATTTAGGGGACCAAGATAATGTACGGGAAACTAAAATAAGTGTCCATCTTGAACCACGACTCAGAGAGGAGATAATTACAGCAATGTTCGAGTATAAAGATGTTTTTGCATGGTCCTATGACGATATGCCAGGTCTAAGCACTGACTTGGTGGTTCACAAATTGCTCACTGATCCGGCATTCCCTCCTATCAAGCAGAAGTTGAGGAAATTTAAAACTGATATGAGTGTGAAGATCAAGGAAGAGGTCACCAAGCAATTCAATGCAAAGGTCATTCGGGTCACTCGGTATCCCACTTGGTTAGCCAATGTAGTGCCTATGCCGAAGAAGGATGGCAAGAACAGGGTGTGTGTTGATTATCGAAACCTCAACAAGGCGAGTCCCAAGGATAACTTCCCACTGCCGAACATCCATATATTGATCGATAATTGTGCCAAACATGAGATTGGTTCTTTTGTGGATTGTTATGCGGCCAGATCTTAATGGATGAAGAAGACGCAGAAAAGACAGCATTCATCATGCCATTGGGAACGTACTGCTATCGGGTCATGCCATTTGGTTTGAAAAATGTTGGGGCAACCTACATGAGGGCAATGACGACCATATTCCACGACATGATACACAGGGAGATCGAGGTTTATGTGGATGATGTAATTGTCAAGTCTAGAAAGCAGTCTGATCATGTCAGAGATCTGAGAAAATTCTTCCAAAGGCTTTGCAGGTACAATCTCAAGCTCAATCCTGCAAAATGCATGTTCGGTGTTTCGTCGGGAAAGTTGTTGGGATTCATAGTCAGCCGACGAGGTATTGAATTAGACCCGTCAAAAATCAAAGCTATCCAGGAATTGCCACCTCCAAAGAACAAAACTGAGGTGATGAGTTTGTTGGGGAGATTGAATTACATCAGCCGGTTTATTGCTCAGCTCATGACAACTTGTAAGCCTATCTTCAAACTGTTAAAGAAAGATGTTGCAGTCAAGTGGACAGATGAATGTCAGGAAGCATTTGATAAGATAAAGGGGTACTTGTCAAACCCACTTGTGTTGGCCCCGCCAGAACTAGGGAGACCTTTGATTCTGTATTTGACGGTCCTGAACAATTCATTTGGTTGTGTGTTGGGCTAGCATGACATTATCGGCAGGAAGGAGCAGGCCATTAATTATCTCAGCGAGAAGTTCACAACTTACGAGGTTAAGTACACTCATCTTGAGAGGACGTGTTGCGCCCTCACTTGGGTGGCACAGAAGTTGAAGCATTATTTGTCATCTTACACTACTTACCTCATCTCTCGTTTGGATCCGTTAAAGTATATCTTTCAGAAGCCTATGCCCACAGGAAGGCTCGCAAAGTGGCAAATCTTGCTCACAGAATTTGACATCATCTATGTGACTAGGACTGCAATGAAAGCACAAGCATTGGCCGACCATATGGCTGAGAATCCTGTAGATGAAGAATATGAGCCTTTGAAAACTTACTTCCCTGATGAAGAGGTAATGCACATTGATGAATTGGAATAGATTGAAAAGCCAGTATGGAAACTTTTCTTTGATGGGGCTGCAAACATGAAAACGTTGGGATAGGAGCGGTACTTATTTCTGAAATAGGGCATCACTACCCTGTTACGGCTCAACTTCGGTTTACTGTACTAACAACATGGCTGAGTATGAGGCATGCATTTTGGGTTTAAGGATGGTTGTGTATATGGGTGTCCAGAAGTCTTAGTCTTAGGTGACTCGGACCTGCTGGTGCACCAGATTCAAGGAGAATGGGAAACTAGGGATTTAAAACTCATACCGTACCGGCAATGTTTGCATGATCTTTGTCAACGTTTCCAAGCAATAGAGTTCAGGCATATCCCGAGGATTCATAATAAGGTTGCTGATGCTTTGGCTACTCTGGCATCAATGTTACATCGTCCAGATAAGGCTTATGTAGACCCGTTGCATATTCAGGTCCGCGATCAGTATGTTTACTGTAACGTGGTGGAAGAAGAACTCAATGGCAAACCGTGGTTCCACGATATCAAGGAATACATCCGGATGAGAGTATATCCAATACAAGCTACAAGTGATCAGAAGAGAACAATTCGTCGTTTGGCAAGAGGATTTTTCTTCAGTGGGGGAGTTTTGTACAAAAGGACTCCAGATCTAGGACTGTAGAGATGCATAGATGCTAGGCAGTCCACAACTATTATGACTGAAGTACATTCTGGAGTTTGTGGACCGCACATGAGTGGGTACGTGTTGGCAAAGAAGATTCTCCGAGCAGGTTATTATTGGCTCACTATGGAGCGAGACTGTATCAGTTTCGTGCGTAAATGTCATCAGTGCCAAGTGCATGGATATTTGATTCATTCTCCACCATCTGAATTACATACAATGTCTGCACCATGGCCTTTTGTTGCTTGGGGAATGGATATTATTGGACCAATCGAGCCAGCAACATCCAACGGGCACAGGTTTATGCTGGTGGCCATTGATTATTTCACCAAGTGTATAGAGGCTAAAACATTCAAGTCTGTAACCAAGAAGGCGGTGGTTGATTTTGTGCATACAAATATTATTTGCCGGTTTGGGATACTGAAGGTGATCATTACAGACAATGGGGCTAATATCAATAGTCATCTGATGAAAGAGGAATGTCAGCCGTTCAAGATTACACATCGCAATTCTACCCCATACCGCCCTAAGGCAAACGGAGCAGTTGAGGTGGCCAACAAGAATATAAAGAAGATACTTCGAAAAATGGTGGAAGGTTCTAGGCAGTGGCATAAAAAGCTGCCATTTGCATTATTGGATTATCACACTACTGTCCGTACTTCAGTAGGGGCGACTCTTTATTTGTTGGTGTATGGCACCGAAGTAGTGATACCCGCATAAGTGGAAATTCCATCCCTTCAAATTGTTGTGGAGGTTGAGATCGATGATGATGAGTGGTCAAAACCCGCTTGGAATAATTGAGTTTGATCGATGAGAAGATACTGGCAGCAGTGTGTCATGGCCAGTTGTATCAACAAAGAATGACAAGAGCATACAATAAGAAGGTGCGTCCATGGAAGTTTGAAGTGGGTCAGTTAGTATTGAAGCGCATTCTTCCTCATCAGGTTGAATCAAAAGGAAAATTCGCCCCTAATTGGCAGGGGCCGTTCGTTGTAACTAGAGTGATGTCCAATGGTGCATTGTATTTGACAGATGTAGAAGGCAAATTTGTAGAAATGTCTATCAATTCTTATGCAGTCAAGAGATACTATGTATGATTTCTTTCTTTGATTGTACTTGTTTGTATTTGGCATGTCTCGAATATTGAAATGACGAAGGCATTTTGTTCTGCTAGCTAAACACTTTATCCCTTGTCACCCCTTTTGAGCCTTATTTGTTTTCTTTCATACCCCTCTTTCAGAATCAGTAACAAATATCAGAAACACAAGCGTAAAAGATAAGTAAAGGAAGAAGAGAAAAATAGAAAGAAAAGAAAGAGAAAGAAAAGCATGAAAAGAGAAAGAAAGAATGAAAAGAGAAAGAAAGAGTGAAAAGAGAAAGAAAAGAATGAAAAGAAAAAAGAGAGGAAGAAAAACAACAAAAGGGAAAAAGAAAGAAAAAGAGAGAGTAAAGAAAGAGAAAAAGAAAAATCACAACAACAAAGTAATTCTATGACATAAACTACGTTCGACCTGATTCCTTTTAAGGATACGTAGCCAGCCTCGCGGTTCGGTCCCATCAAAATAAAAATCCAAAAGTCCCCAAGCAAGAAACTGGGGCAGAAGTTGTGGTTGTTGTAAGAAATCTAGTTCCGAAAGTTGTAATTGTAAACCCATGATGAGTTGTTTTGAGCCTTTTATGCCCTTGCTTTCTAACCCCATCCAAAAGCCCACATTACGGTCCAAAGAAAGACCTTCCGATCAGTCTTCAAGAAATGCCACGGCGAGCAGGTAGCGTTGATTCACATCAGCGGCAACGCTCTGGTCCAAAGAGGGAAAAGAAATCAAAAAATGAGAGAGTCTTATTGGTGAAAACCCTCACGGGCACCGTAAAGCGACGAGAGCTGAGAGAAATAAAAAATGAGAGAGTCTTATTGGTGAAAACCCTCACGGTCACCGTAAGGCGAAAGTGAGTTGAGAGATGAACAGATGAGAGAGGTCTGCTGGTGGAAACCTTCCAAGGCACCACAGGATGAACAAGGTCAGAATTTGGTTGAAGAAATCAGGTTATGGAAATTCCGGGGCAACAAAGTGTGGTAACTGGAAGTTGATTGGTTGGACAAATTGGGCCGATTAATCCAAAATGTGTGTCGTGATCATTGGTGTCGGCTGCTCCACTTAGATAAGTCATTTTTCTTTTTCCTCTTCAGATAGTCTTCCAGTTTTGGATTTCCTTATCCTTAATTTCGAAAGTCATTGCATTTCATTTCTTTTAGGTTTATTTCTCTAAGAAGTTCCCAATGTCAGTTCTGTTTAAGCATATAAGAAGGAATTTCAAAGCTCACTACCAGCTTCAAGATTGCAAAGCACAGTGCGGCCGGAGCACACCAAAAGATAACATGATGCAAAGTGGGATAAAGTGCCAGCGAAAGCTCCGTCGGCAAAATGATTTAGTAATTTCATGGGAGATGCAGAGTTTTAGTTAAAGGGGTCAGAGGTGTGAAACAACGGTTCAGGTATAGAACACTCAGGTCATCCGGAGCCATAGGATTTTGAAAGTCAATCGGAAAGTCAGGCGGTTCAGGGCTGGTTCGGGGAAGCTAGTCAAAACAAAACAAGGTAGTGGAGAGACCTTCAGCAAAGAATGCCATCAACTAACCACCACATTTTAAACTGACAAAATTGTTTTCTTTGATTAAAATAGGGGCAGGAAAATTCGGCTGTTTCGGGGAAACCCTTCGTGGAGAAAGGCAGTCACCAAACAGGTTTGATTTTTGATTTTCAGGACCCTCCTGGAAAATGGGACCTAGTTTAAAGTTCAGAAATAGCATAATCTAGCATAAATGTATCCCAAAAGAATATAAGTTAGCTTAGAAATTTGCATGTTCGAGATAGGATTCAATTAGGAGTTTCTAAGACCCTCTTGAATAATGGACTTAGCTTTAAGATTTCGATTAGATAACAACATGTAGCGTAAACTCATTTGTAGGGTAGTATAATTCAGCCATGAAAGTTGTCACCCTCGAGATAAAATTTGACCTTTGATTTTCAGGACCCTCCTGGATAATGGGGAGTAGTTTAAAGATCCTCTTAGATAGAAAGATTTAGCAGAAGTCACACTTGTAGAAAATATAATGTAGATTTAAAATTGTCGTTAGTTAAGAGTTGTCAGGACCCCCCTGAATAATGGGACCTAGCTTTCAAATTCTTAGTAATATTTGGTGATACGATTTAGTTTTACCCTCACATCTATGCCCAGATATCCAAACTGGGGCAGAAAATTTTCTTTGTTTTTTCTATGTTGTTGAAGTCAGGGGCCCGCCTGGAGAACAGGGAATACATTCAAGTCAGCAGTTAGGATCCCGCCTGGAGAGCAGGGAATACATTTCAAGTAAGAAGTCAGGAGCCCGCCTGGAGAGTAGGGAATACATTTCAAGTCAGCAGTCAGGAGTTCGCCTGGAGAGCAGGGAATACATTTCAAGTCAGAAGTCAGGAGCCCGCCTGGAGAGCAGGAAATACATTTCAAGTTAGAGTTAGGAGCCCGCCTGGAGAGCAGGGAATACATTTCAAGATTAGAAGTCAGGAGCCCGCCTGAAAAGTAGGGAATACATTTCAAGTTAGAAGTCAGGAGCCCGCTTGGAGAGTAGGGAATACATTTCAAGTTAGAAGTCAGGAGCCCGCCTGGAGGTCAGGGAATACATTTCAAGATTAGAAGTCAGGAGCCCGCCTGGAGAGCAGGGAATACATTTCAAGTTAGAAGTCAGGAGCCCGCCTGAAAAGCAGGGAATATGTTTCAAGCCAGCAATCAGGAACCCACCTGGAGAACAAGGGAGTACAATCCAAATTTTAGCTTTCAAGTTCTTATTGATAGTTGGTAATGTGATTCGTTTTACACTTACATATGTTCCCAGATACCCAAACTGGGGCAGAAAATTTTCTCTGTTTTTGTCATTTCGTTGAAGTCAGGAGCCCGCCTGGAGAGCAGGGAATACATTTCAAGTTAGAAGTCAGGAGCCCGCCTGGAGAGCAGGGAATACATTTCAAGATTAGAAGTCAGGATCCCGCCTGGAAAGCAGGGAATACATTTCAAGTTAGAAGTCAGGAGCCTGCCTGGAGAGCAGGGAATACATTTCAAGATTAGAAGTCAAGAGCCCGCCTGCAGAGCAGGGAATACATTTCAAGTTAGAAGTTAGGAGCCCGCCTGGAGAGCAGGGAATACATTTCAAGTTCAGCAATCAGGAGTCCGCCTGGAGAGTAGGGAATACATTCAAGTTCAGCAATTAAGTGTCCACTAGGAGAAAGGAAAAAGCATCTCAAAGTGTAGTTGGCAGTCAGGCATCCACCTGGAGAAGCGGAAAACATCTCAGATTACAATTCAAAGCAGCAACAAGGGGACTACACCGGGAGAGTACAAGTCAACAAGGCAACAAGAACCACAAGAGCAAGTCTGAAGTTACAGATAGGATTTTGTAATGCATAGATCATAGCATAGTCTAGCTTCTTTTTATTTTATCGTGGTGTAATAAGGGGATGCAGTAAGCAGTAGCAGCAGCAGTAACAACAGTAAAATCACAGCTTCAAGGTAGTCCAGCTACCAAACATTCCTGAACTACACTGACCTGATTCCTTTTTAGCCAAGTATATGTAGGCAATCTCGGAAGCAGGGTGCGGTCAAATCTTTCAAAAAATGCTTCCCACGGAGTATTCAAACAGGCAAAAATCGCTCGTATCCGCTCATTTTATCTTTGCACGAAAACTCTTCGTGTTTCCGGGATAAGAGGGGCAGCTGTGAGCATGTGATTTTTGCCCTATATATGAATTACTCCCATAAATTCAAAACAAAATAACTTCTTTTCATTATTTGCAATTTTTGAGGATTTGTGGCATTTTCTGACAATTATTTGCATTTGTCTGTGCATTTTTTATTTTGTTTAATTAATAAAAAACACAAAAATACACTGCATTTGCATTTAGGATCTAATTTGCATTATTGAATTAATTAGTAATTTAGTGGTTTTATAAAAGTGAAAAAATCATAAAATATATATATAGTTCATTTTTGCACTTTAATTTTAATTATTTTTTTAATTTTGGTAGTTTTCTTTGAATTTGGTTTTTAATTATTTGTGTTAATTGTTATTTAGAGTTAATTTATGTAATAGGATAATTTGATTAATTTAGGATTATTTTTAATTTTAATTTAAAAAGAAACTAAAAGAAAATGAAAAAAGAATGAAAAAAAACAAATAAAAAAGAAATAAAGGCTGGTTTGGGCTGCAAACCCCGGGCCCAAACCATTTCACCCTGAAACCCAGTCAAAACCCGGCCCAAACCCGTCCTTATCCGATCCCCCCCCCCTATTTAAACTAAACGACCCCGTTTTGATAAGCCTGAATCCCAGTCGTTGATTTCCTTTAGATCCAACGGCTGGGAACTAGGGGTCTTGTTGATATATATATATATATGTCCAAATCCATCGCCCCCTACCCCGTCTCGTCTCTCATCTCTCTCAGAGCCCCAACCAAACGCCGTCTCAAACCGCCGTGAACCGCCTGCCGAAAATTGTCTCCGCCGGCGGCGGTACCCCAATCGACCCCATTTTTACATTACCGATTCTCCTCCTTCTCCTCTTTCCAAATCTCCAAATCCCCACTCTTGAATCCCAGCCCAACCTCTCGAATCTTGCATCAAAGAGAGTGGCTGAAACCCTAACTCATCCAATTAACCCCAAGTTTACACCCTAAAACCCCCGTCCCTTTCTCGTTCAGATTATCTAAACCACTGCCTTCGAATCACCCTAGAGCTCCTTGAATCTTAAATCTAAGTCAATCCCTAAAAAACCCAAAAACCTCGAATTCGGGATTCCAGTAAGGATTTATGTCTAGTTCGACTTTATTCAAAAGAACACATGATTAATGTCAAACTTGGCCGGAAAATTTGAAGGTTCGAAGGTTCCCGCATTTCTTACGGTCCAGGCCATGGTTAGGTATTTTGTTCTTTACCTTTTGAGTTTTAATTTTTGCATGTATTTCCCTTCTCTTCTTCCTCTGTTTCTTTTGTTTGTGTTTCGATTTTTCTTTTGTTCTTCCGTTCTTGCAATCATTTCTGCATGCATTTCTTTTTAGGTTAATTAGTATCTTTAATTTTATTTGATTCGCCTGTTTGTTTTGGGCCTTTAAAACCTTAATTCATAGAGCATAATGACTCCGGTTGGCTTCTTTCTTTTCCTTCTTCATCGAACCTTCTGTGAAGTTCCGAGTCGAATTTGGGCCCAAGAGAAAAGGATTAGCCCAAAATTTGTAGACTCAGGCCAACATGGACTTGGGTCGATTGGACCCGTATTTGTTTGGTTTTCTAAAGTAAAAAACATGGGTGTAGAGGGTAGTTTAGGGATTCTATGCTAGAGAATATTGTTGTAACTGAATAGGGAAGCTTCTAGGAAGCTGGGGTGGGGGGCTATCTTGAATTCTGCAAATTTAACTAAGGGCACCTAAGCTAAAACAAAAATTAGCAAAGGGGCAAAGTGCAAGCTGAGGTTGCCCTACTTTCTTGCCTATAAAGGCATCATTTCTTGCCTTTCAAGGCAGAAAAAAAAGAACTAAGAGGCGGAAGAGAGATTCAGAGATAAAAAAATCCAGAAAAATACAAAAGGGCAAAATTTTTACTATTCCATTGAACTTCAATGATTTCTTAATTTCTGAAAAATTCCTATTCTGATATTCAAAATGGATTGATGTTTGGTTGTCGAAAGTTTTGATTAAAGCTGGTTGGGGGTTATTCTTCCATTGGGTTTCTGGGTTAATTTCAACACTGGGTCATGTGAATCTGAGGCTATTTTTCTGCTACTTTTGTTGTTGAGCTACTGACACTCACTTTTTCTTTGTTTCTTTTCTTTTCCAAGGTACATTTTGATTCTTATAGGTGTCATTTGATGTGTAACTTGAAGTATGAGTTGGGAATGAGATGGATATGATGTTGTTGATGGATTTTACCTCTTCTTCTTTCGGTTTTATAATCACCATGTAGCTTTGAATGTTCTGATTAGTGTATTTGTCAAGAATGGTTTATAATTGAGAATTAGACCATGTTAGTTCTTTCCTACTATTTCCGTAACTAGTGCTGGAATTCCCTCTATGTGTTCATCTGTTTCTTCTTTGAGTCCAGCCTGTATTAGTGCGATAAGTTAGGCTACGTTTGTCAAATGACTTTTAGCTGAGTCCTGTATGTGGAATGTGGGCATCAACATGATATTCTCTAGTTGCTTTATAAGTTAGTTTTCAATTTAGGTTCATTTGGAATAAAAATTTAAAGTATGAAGAATGAGTTGAAAAGAAATATTTGCTAATGCGTGTATGTTGAGTTTTGGTCGAACCAACCTAATCTGTGAGTAAGTAACCGTGTGATAATTTCTGAAAATGTTCAATCAAATGATTGCCCTAATTTATTGCATTGAGTACTCCCAGTAGTTTATGATTTGCAAAATGTGAAATCCCCTTTTTCTTTGTTTGCACTCTCATTTCTATGCACATCTCAGCTTTGCCTGCTTCATTGGTTAATACTTTCCTCCTCGTTGTATTCGGTTAATTGGCAATCTTATCTTGTGGACCACATTCTGAACCCTGTCGATTTTTGTTGTTACATGGGTTCGATTCGTGACCCATGTGACACTTGGCTTGAGCGTGTTTCATGGGAGCTAGGCTAGCAGATTGGGCTTAAATGAAATTCGGATCCCGGCACCTGGTGCACGGTGATCTCATTGAACCATTGGGCCTTTCTCTAAGCCCAGCTAAATTTTGGGCCTGATATATCCTAGACCTCATTTGGTCGCAATTTCAGATTCCGTTAATTTCCGCTATGATCTCATTGTTTTTAGTCATGGCCCTTCCGATCATAGTTAGAATTTAGTCTTAGATAAATAGAGGTGTGCCATATTAGACAACACAAATAGTGTATGACCCTCCGAATTTAGTTTGAATAACCCTTTAAAATTAGAATTGAGGCGCGCCATGCCAAACAAAAATGACAATTGCATGGCCCTCGCTTAGTTAATTTTGATTTAATCTTCGGGACTCGAGGCATGCCGTTTAGCAAATTTTTCATGGTCCTCGCAAAGTTAAAAACGCGTAGTCGCTTTAGGCGTGTTATTTTAATAATTTATCTTCCTAAATTCGGGTGCACATTTATATGACCCAAATCCAAACCTCAACGATGTTAAGATATGTCGAAAACCACGGATGCATTTATGTGACGTCGTTCGAGACGTGTTTTAATAACGTTGCAATTTTCTTTAAAAAATAAATAAAAGCGGTTTAAAGTTAAAATTGCACATAGGTTAAAACATGTATTAAAATCAAGTAAATAGGCCAATTATAACAGTTGAGCGACCGTGCTAGAACCACGGAACTCGGGAGTGCCTAACACCTTCTCTCAGGTTAACAGAATTCCTTACCCGAATTTCTGATTCGTAGACTGTTAAACAGAGTCAATCTTTTCATCGATTCGGGATTTGACTCGGTGACTTGGGACACCATAATTATCCCAGGTGGCGACTCTGAATCTTTAAATAAATAAATCCCGTTTCGGTTGTCCTTTAATTGGAAAAACTCCTTTATACACCCTTCCCGGGGGTGATGTGAAAAAGGAGGTGTGACAGACACCATCCGGTGGAGTCGTGCATTCAGAATCTCCACAAATGCAAATAAAAGGAAATATAGCATAAATCAAAGACAAATTGGAGGAACATCCTTGTATTCATAAGCATATTTTACAAAAACCCACGAAGGGTCCTTACATATGATTACAAAAGCTCACGAGGGGTCCTTACACAGAAACAAAGAAGCAAAAAAAATACATTTAGTAAAAGCCAAGAGCCTAATCTGTTCTCGGGCGTACATCCTCGGTGGCAGTATCTTCGAGCGCCATCTCCTCGGGGGTCTCATCTCGATCTTCCAAAATGGTATCTCCAAGGGAGAAGATGAAGAAGAGGAAAGTGAGAAGATGGAGAAGAGGAAAGTGAAGAAGCAGAAAAAGATGAAGAAAAAGCCATTGCCCGCCAAAGAGCAAAAGCTTTTACCAGACCAAGAAGATCGCGGCCCGGTAGAAGACTTGGCGAGCGTCGGCCTTACCTACATGGCTACTTTGAGTCCACTTCTTGGGACATTGTGTCGTGCAAGTTACCGGCCGGAAGTGCCACTTCACCCCACGAAGAGCAAAAGGGATGAAGTGCCACACCAGGCCGGAGTAGGGAGGTGAGCAGCGGTGTATAGTCTGAACACCCCCTTGAGCAGCGGTGTAGAGTCCAAATATCTTCCCGAGTCAGAAGAAATCGGCGCCCTACCTCATTACCTCGAGCCAGCGACGACAACAACAACAACAACAACAATAACAACAACAACAACAACAACAACAATGACATGTCGATGTAATCTCGCTCGGCAAGGGAAAGCCCAGGAAAAAGGCCATGGCATGGCTGAAGAGAACGCCGCCATGTAACCTTAAGGCCGCGGGCCTCAAACATAAGGGATAACGACAGATGAGGATGAGGAGAAGAAAGGGGTGGAAGGATATTGGAAGAACTTGAATGAGAAGTTGGTTCCAGGAGGCTTCCATTTATAGAGAAAGGGTAGCGTAACTGACATGCACAATCAATGCTCTTTGAAAAACTTAACCGACAACGCTATCAATGTCTTTGAAAGACATATCGACAGACGCAATCAGTACTTTTTCAGAACTGGACCGGCGACGATATTATCGCTTTGAAGAATAAGAGTCGACAGTGCATTGAATAATTCTAGAGAAATGGATCGACGGGACTCCTCAGTTGTCACAAAGGCTCGCGCCACAAGTATGACATCATCACGGGAAACCCGAAGAGATGGGTATAAAAGTCGTTTCTTATCATTCCACTCTAAGAAACGCGGGGACTATCTGTATACGGTAAAATCTGAGGGTCCAATTTTCTGTCGTTATGACACCTCGTAAACACGTCTCGAAGGCTCGAGACCAAGGTCGAGTTTCATCCCTCGAGGGCCGTCGACGCTCGACTTCGGAGCAGTAGAGACCGACTGTTACGGAGAGAAAGTGGGGAGTTCCCAAGGCGCATAAATAGGGCTGACAAAGTCTAGTGGACTAGTCCCAAAAATGAATCAAGGCATTAACTAGCCGTACCATCTCCATATCTTTGTAATTAATGCTTTTTGTACTATGTTGGGATTCTCCTCATATATAAAGGGGATCCTTGCCACTTAGCAAACATCTGTTGCTCAATACTAAATACTAAAGAACATTCTCTCTGCTCTCTAACACATTTTCTCGACCTTTTTACTTGCATTTATTGTTCATATTCATTGTGTGCTATTTATTGTTCTTCATTTATTGCTTATTATTGGCCATAAAGAGCCGTCATTGATTTATTTATAACTATTAGTCTCCATCGACTACCCTCGGCGGGGCATTAGACTCGACCCCGAGGCACCGAATAAGCAAGCTTGAGGCCCCGATCGACAGCCATTCGGTTTGGTTAACATATTGTTTTGAGCTCATATCTTGATTCCAAGTACCTCACTTAGCATCTGTTGCCCTAACAACTAGCATAAAAATAGATCACGTATTTTTAGAATCACAAAATCAAATTTAATTGTTATCACCATTTTTACGATAAACAAAAGTAGCTAGTGATTGAGTGATAGATTGATGAACCCTTTATAGAGTCTTATCTTAACCTTCAATTTTCTCGTGTTGAAGGAGAAAAATATTTTTATCTCATACCAA
Source organism: Nicotiana sylvestris (assembly GCF_000393655.2). NCBI lineage: Eukaryota > Viridiplantae > Streptophyta > Magnoliopsida > Solanales > Solanaceae > Nicotiana > Nicotiana sylvestris. Next base: position 33,601,916 of record NC_091057.1, read on the forward strand.
CAAATCTTTTTCAAAATTATTTTTTGAAAAATTTTCAGAAAAATTCGCAATCGCTATCAATGAGTGTGCACTGGGTACCTGGAAGGTAGTCAGTTGTAAGGTCTTTTTCATATTATAGATATATGCAAAAGAATATAATGCTAAATACTACTCTCTCCGTCCATTTATCTTGGACAATACGAGGTACGAGGGTCAAAATATCTAATTAATTTGAATTCAAAAATCTTCAATTTCTTAAAGTAAAATTATATATTTAAATTAACAATTTATAATTTAAAGGCATTTAAAAAAATAATCAATATTAGGATTTTCTTATGTTCTCAGGATCGAATGTCCTGTTAACCCATATTTGGTGCCATGGGCCTCTTGAGCTAGTAGATAGCCTACATTTGTTGCATTTCTGGGTTACTGCCAAACATTTTGGGCCTGAACTACTCACTGATGATATTTTTCTGAGGAATCGCTTTTCGCTAATTGTCTTTAAAAAGTAGTCATTGGAATTTGAAACTTTAGGATAATATTCTAAAGTTTAATTGTAAAATTTGAAACTCGAAAACAATCTATTTTACAATTATAGGAATTGAAGAGTGTCTATTTGTTTATTTTACCCCTTTTTTCTACATCAACTCTTAAACAGTTTGATTATTTTTCTTAAGTTTAGATTTACTTGTGTTTGGAACTTAATTTTTTTATGTAGTTTCATTTTGAATTTTATTGACAATCTTGAGCCATTCAAGGCACCAACGTGAAGGTAAATGATTTTTGTTACTATTTGTTAAACCAATAAAATTCGCGTAATGAGAATATTGTACGAGTCAGAGCATTTGAATTTTTAAGTTTGCGCAGAAATAGTTATTTTTTTAGCTAACAAAAATTATTTCATACGAATCAATTGACTTTGTATTGATTGTGGTTCAAAATTTACATGAACATCAAAAGAAGTAGGGATATTTAGCTAGCGTTTGGACATAAATTGAGTTGAAACTTGAAAAAATAATTTTTGAAGTAGTTTTGAAAAATAATTTTTGGAAGTTGAATTATGTTTGGACATGCATTTTATTTGAAAAAAATTTGAAGTTTTGTAAGTAGGAATTTGATTTTCACCCAAAATCTACCATAAACTAGATTTTGAAAACTTGAAAAATATTTTCAGAAATTTTTCAAAAACCGATCACTAATCTATGGACAAACAATATTTTTAAAAAAAAATTTGAAAAAAACTTGCCAAAATATATGGCCAAACTGGGGCTTAGTTATACTACTACAAAACATTTTAGTTTTTAGCCAGTTAAAAACATTCAGAAAATTTAAAACTATTTAGAATTCTAAGTTGCAATACTGTGATGACAAAAATTAAATTAAGACACTAGGAGAAAATTTATATGATTTAAGAAAAATTAAAAATACGAATATAGCTGCTTTGCTTCGGCTTTGAACACTGAATCAGCAATGGCGGCACTACAATACTTGGAATCGCGACGCAATGACCATCCAGAGCTTTCTGATTGGTACAACACGCTTGCAGATCTGTACCAGCGCAAGCTCTGGCATCAGCTGTCTCTCAAGCTCGAACAGTTCGTCGCTCTCGCCGTTTTTCTGGTACTTTTATCCATTTTCTCCCCCTATTTTTATTCTTGTTCTCTTGTCTTTAAGTCTTTTCTCTTTGTGGTTTAAGATTCCGATAAGTTAGGGTTTTACGTGATTGATGCTCTAGTTAGGCTCCTTGTTTCGTGGCTGAATTTTCGAAAGAGCTGAAAATAAGGGAATTTTGAGTTTGGGATTTGCAATTTTGGTTTTTGTGTTGAGAACTGAGGCTATAAGTATTCTAGGATTTCAAAGGTATTGAAAAGGCGACATCTTGGCAGATGCGAATCCATGACTTGAAGTTTAAGGGATCCTACAGCAACCTCAAGTTAATACTGAATTTCTAGTTTTTAAAAGGAATTTAAGGTGGCATCTTGGGGCTAAGATAAGTGAAGTGAATTGAAGAACAGAGGAGCTTAAGTTGGAGAAAGGGTGGAGGCATTATCAACTAAGTCTGTTATAAGTGGTCGTTCTCTTGCTACTCGAAGCTTGGCAGCGATAAAACACAGTTCTACCCCTAACTGGATTGCGCCTTTGAGGTTTTGAAAGGCATGAAAATTCGAATCTAGGTCTGAAAGAGCTGGATCATCACCCTTAGTTACGGCGAATAGTATGTTAGGCACCTGATATCCCAGGCTCTGAAGATTTGTAACTTTGATTGTATGCTTTTGGTATTGGCTTGTTGAACTCGAAAGATAAGGGCTTTTGAATTAGCTTTTTGTAAGTACCAATGAGAATTGCTTTGGAATTATGATTCCCATGGTGTACATCAATTTATGTGTAGCTGGAGTTTTTTTCCCGAGAATGGTTAATATGTGTAGTTGGAGATATGTGTCCGCATTTCTATGATACTGAAATTTCTAATCAACAATTGACTGTCATATACTTACTAGGAAAAAGCCTTAGTTGATTTTATTTATGTTTATATGTGGATGTGAGATCCAATTCCTTAAACCTCTTTGTGGATCATTAAACCTCTTTATATCTAAAATTTGCATATTGAGCAAGATGGAAATGATAAACCCCATTTGACAAGGAGGAGATCCACCTCCATTGCTAAGTGGGATATAATGATTTGATTTCCAGCCATGGCTGAGATTGGAAGTTCTTAGATAAGAAGTGAATTTGACTTGTGCTCCTGTTTACAGCACACATTTAGTGCTAGTAAAAGGGAAAAAGCTACCTTATCTTTTTCGTCTATACTTTTTTCTTGAGGTTGAGTATTGCCTAATACAAAGATATTAAAGATTATTGTCTGTTTGCGGAAATTTTTTTCATGGAAAAGGGTTAGCAAGAATTATCTTTTCTTATGGGTAGGGTTTAGTTAGAAATATCTGGTTCTTATTTGTGGTTAATTCTGTATTTGGATAGTTGATTAGTTCCGTATAGCATGGATAACCATAGTTAAGATACTCATATTTTGTTTCCATACATATTCACTGGATAGTTGCAGTCTTGCAGATAAGATACTAATATGTTGCCTATGCTTACTGGAATGCTACTGGATCTGCCATAAAGGACCCTCTTTTTGAAGTTTATTGACAAAAGATAATTATACAGTTCATCAGAGTTTAAATCATCTGAATTAGAATATCCAAACAATTTTATTTATGCAAATCTTATTAGTTTCACTTGTCCTTTGCGCACGAGTTATGGAAGTTTGGAGCTCTAAAATTATGTAGCATTGAGTTCTCCGAGTATAGGTCACACTCAGTGCTGTTGATGATTTTGAAGATTGCTTCATGGCAATACGTGTCCATAAGCATAATAAATGTGGTGTTATTATTCTGCTTCTCATTATCTAACTGCACCTTGTTAAATTTGCATATGCTTGATTCTCAGTCACCATAGTTACAGTAGTTGTCTTTACTGTTTTGTATACAGTTTGTAAGCACGTGATTTTTGCCCTATATGAGAAATACTCCCAGAAAATGCAAAATAAAATGATTTTCCTTGGTGTGCAATTTTGAGTATTTTTGTGATATTTTTGGATAATTATTTGTATTTGTCTGTGTTTGCTTATTTGTTAAATTAATAAAAAATATAAAAATATGTCGCATTTTGCATGTAGGATTTCATTCTACAATTGTTAGTAATTAAATTAGTTTTACAAAAATTAAATTAAAATTACAAAAATAGGCATCTTTTGCATTTTTAGCATTTAATGTCCAAATGAACAATTTTATGCTTAATTATTACTTAATTGTGCGTTAATTGTTATTGGGAGTTAATTTGCGATTTTATAACTTAATTTAGTTCTTAATAATAATTTAAGTATTTTTATAATTTAGTTTTAGAAAATAAAAGAAGAAAAGATAACAAAAATACAAATAAAAATCGGATTGGGCCACTTCTTCAATTTTCAACCCCAGGCCCAAACAATTGTTCACGACCCAGTCCACTTCACACGGGTCGACCCGGTCCGCCCCATTAACCCAATACCCAACCCCTTTCTTCATTTTTTGGTCTAAATACAAAAACAAAACAAAAATAACAAAACAAAAAAAACCCTAACACTAACATCCGCCTCCCTCCTCCATCTTCTTCTTCTCCAAAATGCCAAAAACCCCAAGCATCCATGGCAGCACTTCCGTCTCCTCCGGCTCACAACCACCACCATCATCAGCCACCCATCGACTCCTTCCGTCCATCCCGTCCAGCTTCTCCGTCGACCACTGCTCGTCGCAACACCCGAAACCCACCAGCCCGTCGAACACCACCCAAACACCGTCCAAACACCATCTACGGCCATAACCAGTCGACGACCAAACGACCCAAACCATCACCCTCGTCCCCAGTTTGCTGCGTCGACCACCTTCCTCCTCCTCGTCAACCAGCTGTTGCTTCATCTTCTCCAGCTCCTCCGTCTGCTGCAACCTCAGTTCCGCCATGGACTACTGCTGTCCGCCATCGTCCACCTCCAAACAAACCCAAACAGCAGCTCGTCCATGGCCGAGCCGCATCTGTTCCAGCTCGTCGTCCATGGATACATCGCTGCTGATGTTCATAGCTGTTTCTTCTGCTTTCAGCTTCATCGTCCAAATGAACCTCCGGTGTTGCGTCGTTTGCCTCGCCGATGCTGTTGCTGCCTTCATCTTCTTCGTACACGCAAGCACCAAACACACCCCCAGCTGCTTCTTCCCTCCACTTCATCGTCCAGTTTGCTACTGCGTCATCGACGTGTTCGTCGTCGTTTGTTCGAGCTTTGGTCAACGCTCGTCAAAACAGCCCCTGCGTAGTCAAGCTCGTCGTGTTTAGTCGTTGTTCGTCGTTTCGATCCGGTTAGTAGATTTTTTTTTAGTTTTATTTTGTCCGTATTTTGTTTTGATATTTCTCGAATCTAAAATCAACAAATGTTTGTTTTGTTTATCGTTTGAATTAATTTTTAGTTCGTTCATGTGTTTTGTTAAATTAATTTTCAGATTTCAAATGGAAGTTAATTAGTTGTTTTTCATGTTTATTTCATATTTGTATTGTTGTTTAAGTGAATATTTGTTAGTTTGATGTTTGTTAGATTCAAATTGAAATTTAATTAATTATTTCTTCAATTTGTTTCATGTTGTTATGAATTTTCCAGAAAATGTTAATGTTGTTTGAATTGTTAGAATCCGTCATGTTTGTTGTTTAAAAAACAGATTTAATTCATGTTCATCTTTGTTTGAAGTTCATGTTTAAATCCAGTGATTTAATGTGAGTTTATGTTTGTTTGTGATTTGTTGATTTAATTTGAATCATGCATATTGTTGTTGGTATTGTTGTATCTTTGTTCATCCATTGATGATCTAAATTAACCAGGATTGGTTCCCGATATGGTTGATTTATTTCCATTAATTTGGAGTTTGTGTTGTTCATCATGTTCATATGATTTGTTGTTGAAGATTGTTGAGAAATTGGTCATCTTGACTATATTTTGGTTGAGTTATGATTAATTGTTTGTTTAGAGCTGAGGGGTAATTTGGTAAATTGCAATCCGTTCAGGGGTAGATTTGTAATTGCAATAAGGTCGGAGGGGTAGTTTGGTAATTGAACATTATTTCAATTCTTTATGTTAAGCATGGGGGACAAAATATAATGGGTTGGTGTTTGATATAATTGTTTAACATAATAGGACAAAACATAATGTAGTGGGGAGGAATCTTGCACTTGTTTAATGTAGGCATGGGGGACATATTGTAATGGGTTGGTAATGTGGCATTTATTTAATGTAGGCATGGGGGACATATGGTAATGGGTTGGGAATGTGATATTTATTTAAAGAAGACATTTAATAGTGGGACACAACATGCCATTGGGGGAATAATTTGGGGTTGGGAATTGAAGACTTGTCTTGCTATAAATATAGAGTCATTTCTTGACATTGAGGAGAAGACTAGAGAGTTTTAAGAAGGATTTTTGGGGGAGAGAAAAAGAGTTGAATATTATTGAGAGGATTTTTAGAGAGAGTTGACAGATTCTTTTACACTTGAGAGTTGACATACTTTTATACTTGAGAGAGTTTGTGATAGTAAAAGAGAAAGACAATTTGAACTTTCACTCGAACAATTCTGTTTGCTTTTCTTCGAGTGTTATTCAAAAGTCAGAAACTACTGCATCTCGTATCTTTTCTCTCTTCTGCTTTGACTGCGATTGTACTTTTGCACTGCTGAGTTTTCAATCTGTTACTGGGTTATTCTACTGGTTGTTACTGGTTTTGCGGTGTTGCTGAACCTGCTGTTGCCGCGTTATTACTGTTGCTGACTCCTACTTCTTTTGTTCTTGTACTGCTGTTTCCAGGTACACATTTGTACACTCTTGGCTTGAAGCGAAAAAATGAAATATTAATCAGGCTCCTGTTCCTGTTGAATTCTTTTGTTTGGATCTGTGTTTGAATATTAATTTTCCTCTCTTTGTATAAAAATGTAGTCGATTAATTAATGAGTAATGAGGCTGCATATGTATGATTTCTTCATCTAATAATGCTAGTTTAAATTACTTGAAGAATAGTTAATCGGCTTTGATATTATTGTGTATCCCTCTCATGTTCCAGCATTAGTAAATAATAGAGTATAAAAATGAAAGCAGTTTTTCTTTGTACAAACTCGATCGCAATTTTCCAATCGCATTAGCCGTAAACTAATAACTAATAGGTTACGTTTTCAGCATGTAAATAATTAAGAGATTTTCTTTTATTTTTAGAGACAAACTTAATAGAAAATATAGTCACTATAGGTTTATCCTTTAAAATAAAAATGAGACGAGCCTCGCCAAATAAATCACAAACCGCCGGGGCCCTCAATAAAATACATAACCATTGACTAGACTTTGGATTTGGTCGTTTAATGAACCTTCACGGCCTCTTCCTAAAATAACAATACGCTAGTTGCTTTAGGCGTACCTTTAATAATTTAACCTTCTTAAACTCGGGTGCACATTGATGTGACCCGAATCCAAATCTCAACGGAGTCGAAATGTGTTAACAACTACGGGTGCATTGATTGTGACGTGGTTCGAGATGCATTTTCATGACGTTGCAATTCTATAAAAATAAATGATAATAATAAAAGCGGTTTTAAACTTAATAAAAGCACATAAGTCACAACATGTATTTAAATCCGATATTTAGTCATTATAACAATTTAAGCGACCGTGCTAGAACCACGGGATTCGAGGGTGCCTAACACCTTCCCTCGGGTCAACAGAATTCCTTACTTAGAATTTCTGGTTCGCAGACTTCATTTGGAAAAGTCGAAAATTTCCTCGATTTGGGATTCAAGATAAACCGGTGACTTGGGACACCAAAAGCCAAACCTTTCCCAAGTGGCGACTCTGAATTAAATAAATAATCTCATTTCGAATATTGTCACTTAAATTGGAAAAACTCCCCTCGCGCATTTATCCTTCGGGGCGGGCGCGCAAAAAGGAGGTATGATAGCTCTGGCGACTCCGCTGGGGATGTAAACCCAGAACCACTGGTTCAGGGTTCAAGAATTCGAGCTTAGAATAATTGTTATATTTTGCTTTATTATCTGATCTTTATTACATGTTTTTGCATAACGTGCTAAATGTTGTCTTTTACCTCTTTGATATTATCTGAACTGTATATAAACTGTGCCGAAACCCTTCTCTTCTTACCTCCGGGGAGAAGCTCGCTGGTCGAGACTCCCTATTCTGTTAGTGTCAATACCTGAAATAAGAAAAAGGTCGGACAAGTTACAAAGCCGGACGATCTCGCGGGTCCCCGGTACGTAGCCCCCTCCTCGACTCGAGTTGTCCGCTCGGGTACACAGTCTAGAACAAATACTCAGGTTACGAACCTAGAATAACTTGACTTCATGCCGGATCCCTAGTAGGAACGCTTATTTGCATCATGTTGCATTTGACTTAGGGGACTCAACACAGGGGTTGGGTCCGTCTAGAATTAGCAACCTGAAATGAAAAGACCATCTTGTTGCATCCTATTTGTTTCCGTGCATTTATTTGTCTCGGACATGCATGCTGCCTGACTTTGGAGTATTTGAAAAATATAAACAAAAAAAATAAAAAAAAACAACAGTGTATAAGGCTAATTTTCTACTTTGAAAAATAGCAATGGCCAATTACTGTCAAAACTCTGCCGAAATTTTGCGATAATAAAAGGGGAAAATGTTTTATTTACTAAGAAAAAGAAAAGCAAAAAGATAGAAAAATAGTCTTTTATTTTTTGGAAGTTGTTTGTTGAAAAATAAAAGGAAAGAATTTTGTTCTAAATTAATTCGGTTAATTTGACCGAACTACGCGGGTCTGATTCTCACCGGATGTGAGATACGTAGGCAAACCTCATCGGTTCCGGCCCCAATTTTTAAAAATAAAAAAAAAAGATATTTTTCTTTAGTTCTTTCTTTATAAATGTTTCTTTAGAAAATACAAAAAAAAATAAAAAAATATAGAAGTTTTCTTTAAACTCAAATAAAAAAAAATAAAAAATAAATAAATAGTCTCCTTCTTTCTGAAGTCTTTCATATGAAAAAATGAAATAAGAATTAAAAAACAGCAACAAAAATCCAAAAAAAAATACTCTTTGCTTTTTAGTCTCTTTTTTTTAAAATGTCCAAAAAGAAAATATTTGAAAAACTGAATTTCAAAATATTAGGATTTTTCTTTAGAAGTGCTTTTGTAAATAAATAAAACTCAGAATTCCACATCATTTTCTTAAAAGTCCCTCTTTCAAAATTTAAGAGGCAACATCATATACATTCTTTCTTCCGTAGAAAGGTAAAACAAACAAAAAAAAATCAACCAAACACATTTTCTTTTTGTTTAAAAAATAATAAAGAAAAAAAATTTCCAAAGTTCAAGTCAAAAGCAAATAATTTTTTAGAAGTACCTCTTTAAAAAAAATAATAAAACAAAAATCAAAACAATAAAAAATCTTCTTTCTTCTTTTAAAGCATTTCTTTCAAAAATTCAAAAAAAAAGGGTTAGTTTGCTTACTCTATTCACGAGCCCGAACTACGCGGGTTTGATTCTCACCGGATGTGAGATACGTAGGCAACCCTCATCGGGTTTAACCCCACCTTTTGCTAAAATAGCCAAAAATCAATAAATAAATAAAAACGTGTCAAATTTTAAATTTTGCCATAAATAAGTTGGGTGGTGTCCAACCTTCCCTTTTGCTAAAAATAGCCAAAAATATATGTCAAATTTTAAAAGAGTCATAAATAAGTCAGGTGATGCTGTTTTGTCATAAATAGCCGAATGTTCCCGAAAGGGACGCCGGAAGGCTGACTTTGCATAAACAGCCACCTTTGGGTCATTTTTTAAGGTTTGGTCCAGTTGACCCACACAGCCTTAAAATCTTCGTCACCGAGGCGTTGAAAGGCCGTGTTGGCAATATTGAGTTTTCTAATTTGAAAAAAAATGATAAAAAGAGTCATAAATAAGTCAGGTGATGATGTTTTGTCATAAATAGCCGAATGTTCCCGAAAGGGACACCGGAAGGCTGACTTTGCATAAACAGCCACTTTTGGGTCATTTTTTAAGGTTTGGTCCAGTTGACCCACACAGCCTTAAAATCTTCGTCACCGAGGCGTTGAAAGGCCGTGTTGGCAATATTGAGTTTTCTAATTTGAAAAACGATAAAAAGAGTCATAAATAAGTCAGGTGATGCTGTTTTGTCATAAATAGCCGAATGTTCCCGAAAGGGACGCCGGAAGGCTGACTTTGCATAAACAGCCACCTTTGGGTCATTTTTTAAGGTTTGGTCCAGTTGACCCACACAACCTTAAAATCTTCGTCACTGAGGCGTTGAAAGGTCGTGTTGGCAATATTGAGTTTTCTAATTTGAAAAAAAAAACGATAAAAAGAGTCATAAATAAGTCAGGTGATGCTGTTTTGTCATAAATAGCCGAATGTTCCCGAAAGGGACGCCGGAAGGCTGACTTTGCATAAACAGCCACCTTTGGGTCTTGTTTAGTATTTTTTATCCAGTTGACCCACACAGCCTTAAAAACCTTCGCCCCGAGGCGCTGAAGGGCCGTGTTTGCAACACCAGGTTTTTATTGTAATTTGAAAAGAAAAAAAACCAAAAAAAACAAAAAACAAAGAGTCAGCGGTCGAGTGAATACCGTTTGAATTTTGTCATAATAAGCCGAGCCAGCTTCGGTCGCGTCTTAAACCGTTCTTGCCGAAGTAGCCTTAGAGTATCTTTCAGTTGTCGAAAGGTTATTTTCGTAAAAGAACGGACAAGTTTGTAAAATGATCCTCCCCGGCCTCAAAATTCATGTGAAATTTGGAAGGGGCCACGTTTGCAAAAAATAACCGTTCGGTTGCATTTTGTGAGTGTTGAAACCCAATTTTTATTATGAAAAAAAAATGTTTCATTACTTTTACCTTTCATTTGGCCCGAACTACGCAAGATCTGATTCATGCGGGATCATGATACGTAGGCAATCTCCATCGGATTCGATCATAGCTATAAAATAAATTGAGAAAAAAAACAAACTGAAAGAAAAGGAAAAAGAAAATCGAGTGAAAAAGAGAATAGAAAAAAAAAGAAAAAAGAAAAAAAAGAAAAAAAGAGAGTGCAAAAAAATAAAAGAGCGGCACAAACAAGATCAAGAGTGACTAAAGAGAGGCAAGAATAAAAGAAAAGAGGTACATAGTGAAGAGGGCTAGTTTAGGGTCGGGATGAAACATGCAACCCGTTCAAACACATGGTAAAAGCGTTTAACTGTTTAGGTGCATTGCATCCCATCTTGCGATTTCCTATATGTTAAATGCTTCAAAACTAACAAGGTTGTGTGTGTGAGTAAATTAGCCAGGTTCTGTTCAGGTGATTGGTTTTGTTGGTATGCAGTGATGAGCAGCCTCGCACGCGCCACAACATTATACACAAAACTGAGCTCCACCTCCCAGAAACGCCCATCCTTACCAAGCTCCATATAGTCCCCCAATCAAATGTTCATCAGTACAATCCTCACCCAAGAGAGTCTTTCAAAAGGAATCAGTTCACCTCTATTGGTGAATCATACTCAGGCTTGTTCCAAAAGCTAGTCAGGCGAAGTCTGCTGCAGCCAGTGGCCCCAAATCGGCCAAACACCGAGTCACCCCTCCCCGCATCGAGCTAATACTAGATGTGAATGCCACTCTGGAGCAGTGGGGCACGATACAAAGGACTGTTGGTCATTAGACCCTCAAAATAGCAGTTGAGGACTTGATTGAAGCTGAAAGAGTCGTTCACCTGGACGAAAAGGTTCCTAATATGATGAACATTCCCCTGCCTACTCTCACAAATGGGCCAATAGATGGAATGATATGTGAAGCTGAGGAATTTGATCCGGCACTGAAGGCTATTGCAGCCATTGCCGAGACAGAAGAAAAGCCAAAAAACGATTGTCAAGCTTGAAAGTTCCCCATCAGACGGGAGTCTCGGTAGCCAGTCTTGCTATCCTTTCTGCATCTGGATTGTCTCAGGGTGTGATCCAGATGTTTTACTTTATTGTCTTACTTTCCAATGTAAACCCTTCTATCTTCAAAAATAAAATAAAATAAAATAAAATCAAATGAAATTGATATTTCATTTTCCCGGAATGTCTCTTTTCTTAAATCTTGTCAATTTTCTCATTCTCTTTTAGTTCTGTTAAATGCAGATTTCAATAATATGACATGCTTGCGGACTTCATGCCCGGATCTTAAAACTCTGTCAGACCTCGAAATAATGAATCAAGAATTGGGTCGCAATGAAGAATAGCTTAAGGAAACAAGACAAAGAGTTGGAACAACTGAAGGAAAATTGATTCCCGAAATTGGAAAGGTCCATACATTACAACAAGAGTACTGCCAAAAAGAGTGCGTTGTACTTGGGACACATCGAAGGAAATGTCCTTGAAATAACTGTCAATGCAAATGCAGTCAAAAGGTACTATGTTGGATCCTTTATATAATAAAATCTTTTCCGGTTGAGATGACGAAGGCTTTCATTCTCGCTACCCAAACGCTATCAACCCTTTGCAAACCCATTTGAGCTGGTTACTCTTCTTTGATTACCCTCTTTGGAACCTGAAAATATTATTGAAAATAAAATGAAAAAAATTGAAATGAAAAAGAAAAAAAAGAAGAAGAAAGAATTGGAAAAATAAGAAAATATATATACAAAAAAAGGGAGACAATGAAAATGAAAAAGGAAGGGAAGTGAAAAACAAAGCAAATCAGAAAAAAAAAACAAAAAACAAAAAAAAACAAAAGTGCCTAAACTACGTTTGACTTGATTCCGAAAGGATACGTAGGTAACCTCTCCTTGGGGTTCAGTCACACCAAAACAAAAATCCAAGAAGTCCCACAAAAGTGAAACTGGGGCAGAAGTTATAACGATTCAGCAATAATCCCGCCCAAAAGGTTCCAAAGTTGTAGTTCAATCCAAATTCTTTTCACCCCAAACCTTGTTCAAGTCCTTCTAATCAATCGGCAAAGCGGTTCAAAATGGGAGGATGGATTTATTTGGGTCTGATACAACAAAATGAGAAGAATAAAATGAGAGAGCCTTATTGGTGAAAACCCACACGGGCACCGTAAGGCGACGCTAAGCAGAGAAAATCAAAATGAGAAGTCTTGTTTAGTGAACACCCACCCGGGCACTATAAGGAGCTGGTAAGAAACGAAATGAAAATGCCAGCTCATGAAAACCCACAAAGGGCGCCCATGACCGAAAATAAGATCCTCACAACCACCGTCATCAACAGAGTCCTAGCAAGGTTACTCGGTATTTAAGGAAAAGTTGTGATAATTTTTTGGGAGTCAGACGGTTTACACAGATCAGGCATCCAGTCCAAAAGGCATGTCATGTTCATTGAAGTCCGCATGTACTCCGGATAAGTCCTTCTCTCCTTTCCCCGAAAGGGACACTTCTAGTTTTAAACTCATTCTCCATTCAATTATTTGTTTCTCTTTGAATCCCTTTTGGTCTAACACTGTTCCAAAACCAAGACAAAGAAAGGATGGCAAGACTGATTTACAGGGCTTTCGTTGGATACACGCTAATGTGCAAAGGGCACCCAGCCTCAGCAGGGGGCATCAAGACGACCTCGACTGGTCATGGCAGCCTATAAAGGCAATTGAAGTTGAAAGGTTTGGGTTTCACATGGTTAATCGCCTCCACGAAGGAAAAAAAAAAATCCCCACAAAGCCTCCCCTTGTAAAAATTCCCCAGCAAGCTTGCCCCAACAAATCCCCAGCAAGTCCGTTCTGTACAAATCCCCACAGAGTCTCCCCTTGTACAATCCCCCACAGAGTCTCCCCAATAAAATATATATATATATATATATATATATATATATATATATATATATATATATATATATATATATATATATATATATATATATATAAATCCCCGTTGGAATTTCCCCAGCACATCCCCAGCGAGTCCCTTTGTAAAAATTCCCCAACAAGCTTACCCCAACAAATCCTAGAAAGCCCGCTTTGAAACAAATCCCCAGCATGCCCCGTTGTACAAAAATCCACACAAAGAATCCACTTTGTAAATATTCCCCCCACAGAGCTTCCTTTTGTACAAATCCCCACAGAGTATCCCCAATAAAATCCCCGTTGAGAATCTCCAAGCAAAATGGGACACAAAAAAAAAAAGAGCCTTACGAGGCAAATCATCACAGAATCTGGAAATACAAAGCCTGAGAAGTCAAAAGAATTTCGTCATTTGAATCAAATCAATGGCAAGATTTCGCAACAGGAATGAGGATGCAACAAAGCAACTGGGAACGATCAAGGTCACCGAACCGACCGTCATTTCCAAACTAACAATTGTTCTTTGTCTGAAAAGTTGAAACAGGTATAATCCAAGATAACCGTGCAAGAAGCAGGTGTCGCCCGAAGAAGGAGGTACATGGTTACAAGAAATATCTTGGCAATAAGGAACTCACTCGAAAGGTAAGTTTCCACGAGACTCCCTTTCATCTTCTACTAAAACAAGAAAATCCAAAAAAAAAGGGTAGCTAGCATTCTCGAACTTTACCCCCAACCAGTCAGCATTAGGGTTTTAAACCCTAAACTGAACTTTTTTTAGCCAGCATTAAGGTTTTAAACCCTAAACTGAGCTTTCCCGTACAGTCACCATTAGGGTTTTAAACCCTAAATTGAACTTTTCCAATCAGTCAGCATTAGGGTTTTAAACCCTAAACTGAACTTTTTCCTTTAATCAACATTAGGGTTTTAAACCCTAAACTGAACTTTTCCTTTTAGTCAGCATTAGGGTTTTAAACCCTAAACTGAACTTTTTCCATTCAGCCAGCATTAGGGTTTTAAACCCTAAACTGAGCTTTTCCATGCAGTCAGCATTAGGGTTTTAAACCCTAAACTGAACTTTTTCCTTTAATCAGCATTAGGGTTTTAAACCCTAAACTGAACTTTTTCCATTCAACCAGCATTAGGGTTTTAAACCCTAAACTGAACTTTTTCCATTCAGCCAGCATTAGGGTTTTAAACCCTAAACTGAATTTTTCCTTTCAGTCAGCATTAGGGTTTTAAACCCTGAACTGAACTTTTTCCTTTGATCAGCATCAGGGTTTTAAACCCTGAACTGAACTTTTCCATTTAGTCAGCATTAGGGTTTTAAACCCTAAACTGAACTCTTTCCATTCAGCCAGCATTAGGGTTTTAAACCCTAAACTGAGCTTTTTCCATGCATGTCAGCATTAGGGTTTTAAACCCTAAACTGAACTCTTTCCTTTAGTCAGCATTAGGGTTTTAAACCCTGAACTGAACTTTTTCCTTTAATCAGCATTAGGGTTTTAAACCCTAAACTGAACTCTTTTCCATTCAGCCAGCATTAGGGTTTTAAACCCTAAACTGAGCTTTTCCATGCAATCAGCATTAGGAACCCTAAACTGAACTTTTTTCCATTCAGCCAGCATTAGGGTTTTAAACCCTAAACTGAGCTTTTCCATGCAATCAGCATTAGGGTTTTAAACCCTAAACTGAATTTTTCCTTCAGTCAGCATTAGAGTTTTAAACCCTAAACTGAACTTTTTTCCATTCAGCCAGCATTAGGGTTTTAAACCCTAAACTGAGCTTTTCCATGCAATCATCATTAGGGTTTTAAACCCTAAACTGAATTTTTCCTTTAGTCAGCATTAGGGTTTTAAACCCTAAACTGAACTTTTTTCCATTCAGCCAGCATTAGGGTTTTCAAGCCTAAACTGAGCTTTTTCATGCAATCAGCATTAGGGTTTTAAACCCTAAACTGAATTTTTCCTTTAGTCAGCATTAGGGTTTTAAACCCTAAACTGAACTTTTTTCCATTCAGCCAACATTAGGGTTTTAAACCCTAAACTAAGCTTTTCCATGCAATCAGCATTAGGGTTTTAAACCCTAAACTGAATTTTTTCCTTTAGTCAGCATTAGGGTTTTAAACCCTAAACTGAACTTTTTTCCATTCAGCCAGCATTAGGGTTTTAAACCCTAAACTGAATTTTTCCTTTAGTCAGCATTAGGGTTTTAAACCCTAAACTGAACTTTTTCCATTCAGCCAGCATTAGGGTTTTAAACCCCAAACTGAGCTTTTCCATGCAATCAGCATTAGGGTTTTAAACCCTAAACTGAATTTTTCCTTTAGTCAGCATTAGGGTTTTAAACCCTAAACTGAACTTTTTCCATTCAGCCAGCATTAGGGTTTTAAACCCTAAACTGAGTTTTTCCATGCAATCAACATTAGGGTTTTAAACCCTAAACTGAATTTTTCCTTTAGTCAGCATTAGGGTTTTAAACCCTAAACTGAATTTTTCCTTTAGTCAGCATTAGGGTTTTAAACCCTAAACTGAACTTTTTTCCATTCAGCCAGCATTAGGGTTTTAAACCCTAAACTGAGCTTTTCCATGCAATCAGCATTATGGTTTTAAACCCTAAACTGAATTTTTCCTTTAGTCAGCATTAGGGTTTTAAACCCTAAACTGAACTTTTTCCATTCAGCCAACATTAGGGTTTTAAACCCTAAACTGAGCTTTTCCATGCAGTCAGCATTAGGGTTTTAAACCCTAAACTGAATATTTTCTTCAATCAGCATTAGGGTTTTAAACCCTAAACTGAACTTTTTTCCATTCAGCCAGCATTAGGGTTTTAAATCCTAAACTGAGCTTTTCCATGCAGTCAGCATTAGGGTTTTAAACCCTAAACTGAATTTTTCCTTTAGTCAGCATTAGGGTTTTAAACCCTAAACTGAACTTTTTCCATTCAGCCAGCATTAGGGTTTTAAACTCTAAACTGAGCTTTTCCATGCAATCAGCATTAGGGTTTTAAACCCTAAACTGAATTTTCCTTTTAGTCAGCATTAGGGTTTTAAACCCTAAACTGAACTTTTTCCTTTCAGCCAGCATTAGGGTTTTAAACCCTAAACTGAGCTTTTCCATGCAGTCAGCATTAGGGTTTTAAACCCTAAACTGAATTTTTCCTTTAGTCAGCATTAGGGTTTTAAACCCTAAACTGAACTTTTTCCATTCAGCCAACATTAGGGTTTTAAACCCTAAACTGAGCTTTTTCCTTAGTCAGCATTAGGGTTTTAAACCCTAAGCTGAATTTTTCCTTTAGTCAGCATTAGGGTTTTAAACCCTAAACTGAACTTTTTCCATTCAGCCAGCATTAGGGTTTTAAACCCTAAACTGAGCTTTTCCATGCAGTCAGCAATAGGGTTTTAAACTCTAAACTGAATTTTTCCTTTAATCAGCATTAGGGTTTTAAACCCTAAACTGAACTCTTTCCCATTCAGTCAGCATTAGGGTTTTAAACCCTAAACTGAACTTTTCCTTTAATCAGCATTAGGGTTTTAAACCCTAAACTGAACTTTTCCTTTAGTCAGCATTAGGGCCCCAACCCTAAACTGAACTTTTCCCCAGTTGGTCAGTATTAGAGTTTCAACTCTAAAACTGAACTTCTCCCCAGCTAGTCGGTATTAGGGCTCCAACCCTGAACTAAGCATGCATATCCTCTTTCATCAATTTTATGAACTTCCTGGCGAATAATTCACGAAATTTTCCTAGTGAAACTGGGGCAGAAAATTTCGTTCATTTATTTTTCCCGCAGGTCTAACCTCGAGCCACACAGATCGAAACGACCCACAAGATGAGTCCCAACTCAGAATCTAAGAAGAAAAAGAAAAAAGATGTCCCGAGACACCGGAGAAAATGGAAGGTGGATCGTTCCAAGATTTGATCAAGGTCCCGAGTTCTACCAACCCCGTCCTATTCAGTATCGCAGAAATAAATAGGCGCCTACAACTTGCAAGCATCAAGATTCAGATCGGAGTCTACAAGCAGAATCAGCTAAGACCCAAGATCAAGTCGCAAAAGAATCATAGATAGGAATCTTGTAACTAGCAGTTGACATGCATATAAGTGTTTAGTTCAGTTTCAATTTTTCTTTGGTTGTAATAAGGCGGTCAGTAAAGCAGCGGTGACAACAGCAACAGCAGTAACAACAAGCATTGCAATCCCATGGTAGTCCCAGCTACCAAAACTTCCCGAACTACATTAACCTGATTCCCCTTTAGCCAGGGATATGTAGGAAACTTTTGAAGCAGAGGTTCGGTTAAATCTTTTTCAAAAAAATGCTTCACACGGAGTACTCGGATAGGCAAAAATCGCTCACTTTATCTTTGCGCGAAAACCCTTCGTGTCTTCGGGCAAAGAGGGGCAGCTGTAAGCACGTGATTTTTGCCCTATATGAGAAATACTCCCAGAAAATGCAAAATAAAATGATTTTCCTTGGTGTGCAATTTTGAGTATTTTTGTGATATTTTTGGATAATTATTTGTATTTGTCTGTGTTTGCTTATTTGTTAAATTAATAAAAAATATAAAAATATGTCGCATTTTGCATGTAGGATTTCATTCTACAATTGTTAGTAATTAAATTAGTTTTACAAAAATTATTAAAATTACAAAAATAGGCATCTTTTGCATTTTTAGCATTTAATGTCCAAATGAACAATTTTATGCTTAATTATTACTTAATTGTGCGTTAATTGTTATTGGGAGTTAATTTGCGATTTTATAACTTAATTTAGTTCTTAATAATAATTTAAGTATTTTTATAATTTAGTTTTAGAAAATAAAAGAAGAAAAGATAACAAAAATACAAATAAAAATCGGATTGGGCCACTTCTTCAATTTTCAACCCCAGGCCCAAACAATTGTTCACGACCCAGTCCACTTCACACGGGTCGACCCGGTCCGCCCCATTAACCCAATACCCAACCCCTTTCTTCATTTTTTGGTCTAAACACAAAAACAAAACAAAAATAACAAAACAAAAAAAACCCTAACACTAACATCCGCCTCCCTCCTCCATCTTCTTCTTCTCCAAAATGCCAAAAACCCCAAGCATCCATGGCAGCACTTCCGTCTCCTCCGGCTTACAACCACCACCATCATCAGCCACCCATCGACTCCCTCCGTCCATCCCGTCCAGCTTCTCCGTCGACCACTGCTCGTCGCAACACCCGAAACCCACCAGCCCGTCGAACACCACCCAAACACCGTCCAAACACCATCTACGGCTATAACCAGTCGACGACCAAACGACCCAAACCATCACCCTCGTCCCCAGTTTGCTGCGTCGACCACCTTCCTCCTCCTCGTCAACCAGCTGTTGCTTCATCTTCTCCAGCTCCTCCGTCTGCTGCAACCTCAGTTCCGCCATGGACTACTGCTGTCCGCCATCGTCCACCTCCAAACAAACCCAAACAGCAGCTCGTCCATGGCCGAGCCGCATCTGTTCCAGCTCGTCGTCCATGGATACATCACTGCTGATGTTCATAGCTGCTTCTTCTGCTTTCAGCTTCGTCGTCCAAATGAACCTCCGGTGTTGCGTCGTTTGCCTCGCCGATGCTGTTGCTGCCTTCATCTTCTTCGTACACGCAAGCACCAAACACACCCCCAGCTGCTTCTTCCCTCCACTTCATCGTCCAGTTTGCTACTGCGTCATCGACGTGTTCGTCGTCGTTTGTTCGAGCTTTGGTCAACGCTCGTCAAAACAGCCCCTGCGTAGTCAAGCTCGTCGTGTTTAGTCGTTGTTCGTCGTTTCGATCCGGTTAGTAGTTTTTTTTTTTAGTTTTATTTTGTCCGTATTTTGTTTTGATATTTCTCGAATCTAAAATCAACAAATGTTTGTTTTGTTTATCGTTTGAATTAATTTTTAGTTCGTTCATGTGTTTTGTTAAATTAATTTTCAGATTTCAAATGGAAGTTAATTAGTTGTTTTTCATGTTTATTTCATGTTTGTATTGTTGTTTAAGTGAATATTTGTTAGTTTGATGTTTGTTAGATTCAAATTGAAATTTAATTAATTATTTCTTCAATTTGTTTCATGTTGTTATGAATTTTCCAGAAAATGTTAATGTTGTTTGAATCGCTAGAATCCGTCATGTTTGTTGTTTAAAAAACATATTTAATTCATGTTCATCTTTGTTTGAAGTTCATGTTTAAATCCAGTGATTTAATGTGAGTTTATGTTTGTTTGTGATTTGTTGATTTAATTTGAATCATGCATATTGTTGTTGGTATTGTTGTATCTTTGTTCATCCATTGATGATCTAAATTAACCAGGATTGGTTCCCGATATGGTTGATTTATTTCCATTAATTTGGAGTTTGTGTTGTTCATCATGTTCATATGATTTGTTGTTGAAGATTGTTGAGAAATTGGTCATCTTGACTATATTTTGGTTGAGTTATGATTAATTGTTTGTTTAGAGCTGAGGGGTAGTTTTGGTAAATTGCAAATTAATTGATTAATTCATGTTATGATTCTTGATTAATTGATTTAATGTAGGCATGGGGGACATATGGTAATGGGTTGAGAATGTGATATTTATTTAAAGAAGACATTTAATAGTGGGACACAACATGCCATTGGGGGAATAATTTGGGGTTGGGAATTGAAGACTTGTCTTGCTATATATAGAGTCATTCTTGACATTAAAAGCAGAAGACTAGAGAGTTTTAAGAAGGATTTTTGGGGGAGAGAAAAAGAGTTGAATATTATTGAGAGGATTTTTAGAGAGAGTTGACAGATTCTTTTACACTTGAGAGTTGACATACTTTTATACTTGAGAGAGTTTGTGATAGTAAAAGAGAAAGACAATTTGAACTTTCACTCGAACAATTCTGTTTGCTTTTCTTCGAGTGTTATTCAAAAGTCAGAAACTACTGCATCTCGTATCTTTTCTCTCTTCTGCTTTGACTGCGATTGTACTTTTGCACTGCTGAGTTTTCAATCTGTTACTGGGTTATTCTACTGGTTGTTACTGGTTTTGCGGTGTTGCTGAACCTGTTGTTGTCGCGTTGTTACTGTTGCTGACTCCTACTTCTTTTGTTCTATATTGCTGTTTCCAGGTACACATTTGTACACTCTTGGCTTGAAGCGAAAAAATGAAATATTAATCAGGCTCCTGTTCCTGTTGAATTCTTTTGTTTGGATCTGTGTTTGAATATTAATTTTCCTCTCTTTGTATAAAAATGTAGTCGATTAATTAATGAGTAATGAGGCTGCATATGTATGATTTCTTCATCTAATAATGCTAGTTTAAATTACTTGAAGAATAGTTAATCGGCTTTGATATTATTGTGTATCCCTCTCATGTTCCAGCATTAGTAAATAATAGAGTATAAAAATGAAAGCAGTTTTTCTTTGTACAAACTCGATCGCAATTTTCCAATCGCATTAGCCGTAAACTAATAACTAATAGGTTACGTTTTCAGCATGTAAATAATTAAGAGATTTTCTTTTATTTTTAGAGACAAACTTAATAGAAAATATAGTCACTATAGGTTTATCCTTTAAAATAAAAATGAGACGAGCCTCGCCAAATAAATCACAAACCGCCGGGGCCCTCAATAAAATACATAACCATTGACTAGACTTTGGATTTGGTCGTTTAATGAACCTTCACGGCCTCTTCCTAAAATAACAATACGCTAGTTGCTTTAGGCGTACCTTTAATAATTTAACCTTCTTAAACTCGGGTGCACATTGATGTGACCCGAATCCAAATCTCAACGGAGTCGAAATGTGTTAACAACTACGGGTGCATTGATTGTGACGTGGTTCGAGATGCATTTTCATGACGTTGCAATTCTATAAAAATAAATGATAATAATAAAAGCGGTTTTAAACTTAATAAAAGCACATAAGTCACAACATGTATTTAAATCCGATATTTAGCCATTATAACAATTTAAGCGACCGTGCTAGAACCACGGGATTCGAGGGTGCCTAACACCTTCCCTCGGGTCAACAGAATTCCTTACTTAGAATTTCTGGTTCGCAGACTTCATTTGGAAAAGTCGAAAATTTCCTCGATTTGGGATTCAAGATAAACCGGTGACTTGGGACACCAAAAGCCAAACCTTTCCCAAGTGGCGACTCTGAATTAATTAAATAATCTCATTTCGAATATTGTCACTTAAATTGGAAAAACTCCCCTCGCGCATTTATCCTTCGGGGCGGGCGCGCAAAAAGGAGGTGTGACACAGTTTTGATGCCCTTCTTTTTGTTTCCTTACTTTATTCTTAGGCTGGTGACACGCTGATACAGCTGTATCACAATTTCATAACTGATTTTGAGACAAAGATCAATCTTCTGAAGCTTGCACATTTTGCTGTAACTGTTTCTCGGCAATACCCAGAGAAAGAAGCTGCAATAGGTTACCTGGAAGGAGTTGTTGAGAAACTTCTAAATACTAAAGAGATGCGTATATAAGAGCCGATACTGTATATTAAGTTGCAGATAGCCCTATTTAAGCTGGAACAAGGGGATCAAAAAGAGTGCAACAAGCTTTTAGAACAGGGGAAGACTACACTTGACTGCATGACTGATATAGACCCCTCTGTTTATGCCAGCTTATATTGGGTTTCATCTCAGTATCATAAAGCTCGGCAAGAGTTTGCAGAGTTTTATAAAAGTGCTCTCCTCTATCTTGCATACACTTCAGTGGACTCTCTTTCGGAGTCATTCAAGCTGGTATGTTGCCATTTCATGTCTTAGTACTCTTTGTATCACATCCATGAAGTCCAAACATTGAATAAGTCTAAATTGTGTTGTACTATTGGCATCATGGAGAAGGTTGATAAGAGATGTTGCTAGTAAATGCACCAAAGGGTCTCAATGAAGTGGGTAGAGAACCATGAGGTCTCAAGTTCAAATCCCAGCGGAGAAAACAAAAAACATTAGGTGATTTCTTTTCATTTGCCTAAGCTTTTGCGGGGAGAGTTACCCGGGACCTGTGCCGGTGGGAGGTGGCAGGTACCCGAGGAATAATCGATATGTGCGCAAGCTGGCTCAGACACCACCGTCATAAAAGAAAATGTTGGTAGTAAATGTCCATGATATAAAACCTACTTGTTACAGTGCTCATTTAATATCTTTATGCTCCTTGCATCTTATACTACTTGGTATCCAAGAGAATTGAATCTTTGGCATAACCTCTATATAAGCTGTTGAGCATCTGGAAAACCATACCAGGCAGCATTTGGTGGGTCATCTCGAAAGAAAGGAATCTTAGATGTTTTGAAGGCAAAACACGAGCAAGCTGAAATTCAATGTCTTATCTCTCTTAGCTTTTCAATGCAACACGCAAAATGTATATGATGCAGATAGTTTCTTAGATTTTCTCAGTTATCTCTCAGATCAGAGCAGGTAGGAACCGAGTTTTTGGAAGGTTCTGCGATACGGAATAACTACTGCACAATCTTTTTGCTGCTATTGTTTTATAACATGCGTGCTTATCGAAAAAATTAAGTAGTTGCGCATTTTACAAAAATTTGTGTGCATTTTGTTGTGATAAATTATTTACAACAACAACTACCCAGTAAAATCCCACAAAGTGGAGATTATTTAACGTAGGAGAAATTAGTTTGAAATTTGAATAGAGCAAAATGGATTCGGGGGATTTATTTAACTGACCCCAACTAGTTTGTATTTGAGGCATAGTTGATTGAAAAATCGAATGTGCACATATTGATGTGTGCCACAGAGATTACATACCCATTGTTGGACAAAGCTAATGGTCCTATACACTGAATTGGATCACATATTTCTTATTATAGGGGAAACACTTCATAGTTTGAGGGAAATTGTTGAAGGTCCTTGTTTTGAATTTATGATAAGTAATTGCGATGGATCTTAAGTTTCTAAAATATTGTCAGTCATTCCCATAGTGCTTTACTTGAATCTTTTCTATAATTTGACTCTAATATTTGCAACACACTTTAATCTGTCACTTGGGCAGTTGCTAAGAATTAAAATGCTGAGGAAGAACATAGAGTGTTGTTTAGGGCTTTTTAGGCCTTCTTTGTGCAAAGCTTTTGGTAGAATGTTGGTTGTATATGTGACTGGAAACTCTTTCTGTTACTTAAGTTATAGAAAATGCATCTGAAAATTGTTTAGTGTCCATATATTTGATTTTCTATTCTACATAATTGTTTCTTCTATCTTGTTTAGGATTTGGCATTTGATTTGTCTTTATCAGCATTACTGGGAGACAACGTATACAACTTTGGAGAACTACTTGCTCACCCAATTGTAAGTTCTTCTATTTTGTTTTATAGGGATAAATCAAAATCTTCTTTTGATAAGGTAGGGATAAATCAAAATCTACTGTTCAATCTCACAGTAGCTGGTGTCATACATAGAAGTTTTACATAAATTCCATGAAACACATCCAACTATTTAAAATGATTTTCTC
Organism: Nicotiana sylvestris; assembly: GCF_000393655.2. Lineage (NCBI taxonomy): Eukaryota > Viridiplantae > Streptophyta > Magnoliopsida > Solanales > Solanaceae > Nicotiana > Nicotiana sylvestris. The sequence continues at coordinate 33,625,702 of NC_091057.1, forward strand.
CTGATTTTGTTACAGATAAAGAGTTTGATAGGGTCTAAGGTTGAATGGCTATATTATATCCTTGAAGCATTCAACACTGGTGATTTAGTTCGGTATCAAGAATTGTGCCGCATCCATCAAGCTGCTTTAAGTGCTCAACCAGCACTAGTGCAGAATGAGAAAAAGCTTCTGGAGAAGATCAACATTCTCTGCTTGATGGAGATCATCTTCAGGTATTATGGTAATTTTGCAGAGGGTGATACTTCCATTGTTTATTTCTGTTGAACTGAACTTCTGGAGAATGCATTTGCATGCAGTCACCCGGCAGAGGATAGAACTATTCCATTGAGTGCCATTGCAGAGCGCACTAAGCTTAGCGTGGAAGATGTAGAGTATCTCCTAATGAAGAGCCTCTCTGTAAGTGAATTCTTGTTTGTTTAATTAAAGATCTAACCTCTCCTCTGTATGCTAACCAACTTCCATGCACCAAGCCATGCATAAGAAAGAAATTCTCATCTTTGTGAGGTTATTGAATCGTGCTGGCATGTCCTATAGAAACATAGTGTTTTCTTTCACATTCTTTTATAATCTAAGTGAGCTGCAAGAGAACCTTTTTAATGAAGGAACTATAACAGCTATAATCGCCTTAATAGCTTCGCTTATCAAGTCATCAGAAGTACGTTAGCTCCTTTTGCGTTGAGAAGGATAACCTCTCAATTTTCATGTTTCGAGTAAATGATCACGTTACTGTTTTAACTCTTAAGCTGTGTTGCAACAGTCAAACTTTCTATTGTTCAGTTTATATATCCAAATAGTCACGTGGCAGTGATTCTCATTTATTACATTATGCCGTGACCATAAGCTCCTCCACAGGGCAGCAGTATGAAGGTTGTAACCAAGTGGTGCTTTTGCATGATGATCACATTTACCATATTATGATGTGTTTGTGTTTGTATTTTGAAGGGCATAGGGGTGATGGCCCTACCACTTACTCAGAAAGGAAAGAAGAAGCTTTTATACGTTTTCTTGTGCATTTTAGTTCCTGCCTTCTCATTCTGTCTCCCTCTATTTTATCTTTGCATAACTGAATTACAATTTCTCTCTTGTACAGACATTCTTCTGGATGCGTACTTTTTCTGATATTTTGCGAATTTCCTTTTTCTTCTTCTTTTTATATTGATGGTTACATGTCGGCCTTGAGGTTTATGAACAACTTTTTAAATTTGACGTTTTGTTACTGTAGGTGCATCTGATCGAGGGAATAATCGATCAAGTGGAAGAGACTGTTCACGTGTCTTGGGTTCAACCAAGAGTTTTGGGTATTCCTCAGATCAAGTCATTGAGGGATCGGCTGGACAATTGGGTGGATAAAGTACACACGGCTTTGTTATCTGTGGAAGCTGAGACTCCTGATTTAGTTGCATCGTAATCTTTAGTTACCCAATATGCATTTTCAAGTTTCTTAACACCCCATCTCTTCTTCCTTTTTGTCTTGCTATCCCTATGAGAGAGTTGGTAATTCATCAGAGTACGAGGGAGACATTGTTTAGTTTCTCTGGTCTCCATTGTCTGTTCTGGGCTATGTTCCAAATCATCGGTCCCATTTATTTTTTCAGATGTAGGTTCTTTTTCTTGTACTTTATTGCTTCTAGTTTATAGCGACGACTTTTCCAGGGGACACGTGCAGCTAAATTGTAAAATGCCTTATTTTACAGCCTTAGATATTTTTTCTTCTTGGACCTTTTTCTATGCACTACACTTGAGAAGAATTTGATATCTGATAGATATGGATTATATATTACGCGGTGGTGTTGGATTCTATCTGTTTGTTGTGGTTTCGTACGTTCAATTAGGGATATATGCACTTGTTTAATTTGCTTGAGTTTGAGCCTTTGAGGTCCCAAGTGGGATAGTTCTACAGCTAAGAGGAGGTTACAATGCAAACTGTTGTATCACGAATTCAAAATCCAGCTAGTGATGTTCACTGTTACTTGAATTTAATTTTTCTAAAACTTCGAGTTATATCAAAGATTTGGAGCTACTTTTTCGTTTCTATTTTTCTTTGGCGCATTGAGAAACTTTCGTTACAAATTGTTAGTAAATGATAATTTTTCAATTTCCGTTGCATGTACTAGCCCTCTCTGCCATACCAGTAGCTTTAGTATTATTCTCGTATTTTCTTACCAGTAGATTTCTGTTATTGGATGTTGTTTCTTTTATCTTATTACCTTGTTGTTGATATTTGATAATGCTTCTCTTTGATAGCTTTTTCACTGCTGTGTTTCTTTTTAAAACTGTTATGATTGTGCTTAGCTTGAGACAACTTCTTAACCTTCACAAGGTAAGAGTAAAGCTGCGTATACACTATCCTCCCCAGATCCCATTTGTGTGATTACACTGGTTTGTTGTTCTTTGTTGTTAGCCTTATAGATCGCCGAACGCTCAAACTACAAAAAAAACGAACAAAGGTGGTTTAATAAAAACTGCAAGAGTAATTGGATTTATCAGCTTTGTTATGGTTTTACTTTTTAACAGATTAATTTATTTGGTTTGGTTCGAATAAATGCTTAATCGAATTGAGGAGACTGTTAATTAATGTACAATCATAATCTATATCTATATCTATATATTATATAACTATATTAAAAGCACGAAGGCCTTTAGCGAAATGTCGTTCGCTTTTTTTACCCTTTTAAAATAGAGTTCACACTGGACAAAATAGTCATTTAATTATTGTTCTATATTTAGGAATTGCCATTTAATTAATTTCCTACTATTTAGGAGCAATCATTTAATTATTAATCTAATACTTAAAACTTTTATTTTTCAGTTAAACACTTTTAACTTCAACTAAAACTTGGAAAGTTTTTGTTATTCAACTCAAACTAAAAATTTCGTCTTTCAACTAACTTAGGAAACTTTTATTCACTTTCAAAGGAAAATATCATAGGAATTTTTTAAACTGACAGATTAATTCTTCAAAAAATATTAGGTAAAAACGTGCAATTTGATTTTCTTTTTGGTTTAGGAGTCTTTATTTTCCAATAAATCATTAAATTATACATAATTTTATTTTATATAAATCCTTTCATGTTTCAAATTATATACCAAAAATTTCTTTCATCATCAAAATTTTGCCTTGTTCGAGCAACAACTATAAATTAAGGACTTTCAGGTTCTTCTTTGAGCAGTCTTTTATAGCAGTTGAATTTTACCTTCACGCATTTATATTAGTAGTTGAATTTTGTATTTACATATTTATATTAATAATCAAATTTTGCATTCACGTATTCAACAAGTACATTTTTATTTTGGTATTCTTAATTGTGAACCTTGAATGAACATGAGCCTGTTTGGCCCAAATCTCAATTTTTTTTAGTTGTTTTATAATTTTTAGAATAATACTTATATATTAAAGAAATAGAATAATTCACATGTTGCTTGCGAGAAAAAAAGTTCTTTTGTCAGTTAGATGATCCTTCGTATGTTTTCTAGTATGAACTTAAGAATATATATTTCTCAAAAAGATTTAAAAAAAAACTCTGAAATCTTCGAGAGTTTATTGTAAGCATAAACACTAATTCATACCAGGATCTTGAACATAATAATCTTACATAAAATTGTTACATAAAACATACCAAAAGCGGAAGTCATTATCGTGAAGCGGAAACATTAATCGGTAAAGTGGTTTCTCGCCCCTTGCCCTAACTTTACGTTACCGCCGTCTTTAGTGATGGAAGAAAGAAATAAAATACGGTAACCCTAATATGTGAGGAGATGACCAATTTATAGAGGTTCTCACTTAATCTGGTACGTCCATCAAGTAACCGATCAGACGAATGAGATTTAATTATTAATTAAATATTAATTATGGGCCTTAAACCTATTGGGCCACATATGCGTAAGAAAAAATAATTTACATTCTCCCACTTGACCCAATAATCACATAATATTAATATTTAATAATATAACCATTAGTTGCGAATAAATAAATCTCTTCTATAACGTCCATCATAAATACCATAATACGATAAACTACTAAATGTGAGTTAAGACGATTATATATAATTTATCTACATACTCTCTTCCATATACTACAACATTAGTAACTTATCGTACCAGGTCCATAAGTTATCAAATATTATGATCCACAATAATATCTCATTGAGACTTATCCTGTAATATCTCAAAACAATAATGTGTACACCATTATGAGAAACAGGAAATCACTAATGTATATCAGAAACGCATAAATGAGCTCAAAGTGTCAAAACATCATAAATACATCAATCATAAATACAGCGAAAACCCATTCTATGTACATATTCTTTAAATATTTTGGTTGTAAACCTTTCGTTAACGAATCTGTAGTCATGAGATCTGTTCTAATATGCTCAAGTGACACTCTTTGTTTCTGAACTTCCTCCTTGACGGTAAAGTACTTTAATTCCATATGTTTGGCACCTTTGGAGTACTTATCGTTCTTGGAGAAGAATACTGCTGCAGTATTATCACAGTAAATTTTCAGCGGCTTGGTAATGATGTCGACAACCCCAAGTCTTGAAATAAAGTTTCGCAGTCATAATGCATGAATTGTGGCTTCAAAACATGCCACAAATTCTACTTCCATCGTGGATGTAGCAATGATAGACTGTTTGGCATTCTTCCATGATATTGCTCCTTCAACAAATTGAAACAAATAACCAAACGTAGACTTTCTAGTGTCAATACATCCAGCGAAATCTGAATCCGAGTATCCAACAACTTCCAAAAGGCTTGAATCTCTTATACATGAGCATGTAATCCTTCATTCCTTTCAGGTACCTCAAGATTTTCTTTGCAGCTTTCCAGTGATCTTCAACTAACTTAGGAAACTTTTATTCATTTTCAAAGGAAAATATCATAGGAATTTTTTTAACTAACAGATTAATTCCTCAAAAAATATTAGGTAAAAACGTGCAATTTGATTTTCTTTCTGGTTTAGGAGTCTTTATTTTCTAATAAATTATTAAATTATACATAATTTTATTTTATATAAATCCTTTCATGTTTCAAATTATATACCAAAAATTTCTATAAAAGTGCTATAATTCTACGTTTTCATCATCAATTTTTTGCCTTGTTCGATCAACAACTATAAATTAAGGACTTTCAGGTTCTTCTTTGAGCATTTTTTATAGTAGTTGAATTTTACATTCACGCGCTTATATTAGTAGTTGAATTTTGCATTTACATATTTATATTAATAGTTAAATTTTGCATTCACATATTCAACAAGTACATTTTTATTTTGGTATTCTTAATTGTGAACGTTGAATGAACATGAGCCTGTTTGGCCAAAATCTCAACTTTTTTGAGTTGTTTTATAATTTTTATAATAATTCTCATGTATTAAAGAAATAGAATAATTCACATTTTATTGCGAGAAAAAAAGTTCTTTTGTCAGTTAGATGATCCTTCGTATGTTTTCTAGAATGAACTTAAGAATATATATTTCTCCAAAAGATTTCAAAAAAAAAAACTCTGAAATCTTCGAAAGTTTATTGTAAGCATAAACACTAATTCATACCAGGATCTTGAACATGATAATCTTACATAAAATTATTACAGAAAACATACCTGAAGCGGAAGCATTAATCGGTAAATTGGTTTCTCGACCCTTGCCCTAACTGTATGTTACCGCCGTTTTTAGTGATGGAAGAAAGAAATAAAATACGATAACCTTAATGGATGGGGAGAGGACCAATTTATAGAGGTTCTCACTTAATCCGGTACGTCCATCAAGTAACTGATCGGACAGATGAGATTTAATCATTAATTAAATATTAATTATGGGCCTTAAACCTATTGGGCCATATACGCGTAAGAAAAAATAACTTACATTCTCCCACTTGGCCCAATAATCACATAATATTAATATTTAATAATATAATCATTAGTTGCACATAAATAAATCTCTTCTATAACGTCCATCATAAATACCATAATACAATAAACTACTAAACGTGAGTTATGACGGTTATATATAATTTATCTACATACTCTCTTTCATTTACTACAACATTAGTAACTTATCGTACCAGGTTCATAAGCTATAAAACATTACGATCCACAATAATATCTCATTGAGACTTATCCTGAAATATCTCAAAATAATAATGTGTACACCATTATGAGAAATAGGAAATCACTAATGTATATCAGAAACGCATAAATGAGCTCAGAGTGTCAAAACATCATAAATACATCAATCATAAATACAACCAAGACCCATTCTATGTACATGTTCTTTAAATATTTTTGGTTGTAAACCTTTCATTAACGGATCTACAATCATGAGATCTGTTCTAATATGCTCAAGTGACATTCTTTGTTTCTGAACTTCCTCCTTGACGGTAAAGTACTTTAATTCCATATGTTTGGCACCTTTGGAGTACTTATCGTTCTTGGAGAAGAATACTGCTGCAGTATTATCACAGTAAATTTTCAGCAGCTTGGTAATGATGTCGACAACCCCAAGTCTTGAAATAAAGTTTCGCAGCCATAATGCATGAATTGTGGCTTCAAAACATGCCACAAATTCTACTTCCATCGTGGATGTAGCAATGATAGACTGTTTGGCACTCTCCATGATATTGCTCCTTCAGCAAATTGGAACAAATAACCAAACGTAGACTTTCTAGTGTCAATATATCCAGTGAAATCTGAATCCGAGTATCCAACAACTTCCAAAAGCTTGGATCTCCTATAAATGAGCATGTAATCCTTCATTTCTTTCAGGTACCTCAAGACTTTCTTTGCAGCTTTCCAATGATCAATCCCTGGGTTACTCTGATATCTTCCCAGCATTCCGACCGCAAAACTAATATCGGGTCTTGTGCATATCTGAGCATACATCAGACTACCAACAATAGAAGATTAAAGAATTGATTCTATTTTTTTTTGTTCTACATCATTCTCAAGGAATTGCATGAGACTAAATTTGTCCCCGTTTGAATTGGAACAATTTCTACTGAACAATTGTTCATGTTAAATCTCTCTAGGACTCTTTCGATATAGCCTTTTTGAGACAATCCAAATAACCTTATGATATATCACAGAATATTTTTATTCCTATCACATAGGATGCCTCACCCATATCTTTCATTTCAAAATTTTTAGAGAGAAAGTCTTTAGTCTCACGCAATATGCCTAAATCATTAGTAGCAAGTAGAATATCATCAACATATAGGACTAAAAATATAAACTTGCTCCCACTGATCTTTTGGTATATACACTAATCAACAGTATTTTTCACAAATCCAAAAGATGTTATGGTATCATTAAACTTTATATACCATTGTCGTGAGGCTTGTTTAAGTCCATATATTGACTTCTTTAGTTTACACACCATTTGACCTTTTCCTTTAGTTTCGAAACCCTCTGGTTGGTCCATATAAACTTTCTCCTCGAGATGTCCATTAAGAAAGATAGTTTTCACATCCATTTGGTGTAACTCTAAATCATAATTAGAGCCACCAAAGCCATAATAATTCTTAACGAGTCTTTCTTTGAGACCAGTGAAAATGTCTCTTTATAATCAATGCCTCCTTTCTAAGTATAATCCTTGACAATAAGTCTGGCTTTGCATCATTAAATATTGCCATTTGAATCGTGTTTGGTCTTAAAGACCCATCTACACCCGATTTTTTTAAAACTTTCTGGCAATTCAACAAGATCTCAGACTTTATTGTATTCCATGGATTTTAAATCTTCCTTCATGGCATCAATCCATTTGTCAGACTCATTACTTTCTATGGCTTGTGAAAATGAAACTGGATCCTTATTAAGAGCAATGTCAAAATCTGACTCTTGCAAATAAACCACATAATCATCCGAAATAGCTGATTTTCTAACTCTTTGAGATTTTCTTAATGGCATTCTTGTGGTTCATTTGTGTTAGATATTTGTGAGTTAGTTTCTTCATGAAGTATTTCATCCAAATGTTTCCCAGTGTTGTCAAAGTATTCTTCAACAACTAGAACAATATTTGGTATTTGTGTGGAAGTAGAAACATTCATGGGTAATAGAATATTGACCCTCACTTCTTTTATTTCCACACTTCACTTTTCAACACTCCCACTAACTTCACCATTCTCAATGAATCTTGTATTACCAGTTTCAATAATTCTCGAACTATGGTTTGGACAATAAAACACATACCCTTTAGATTTCTCTAGGTAACAAATAAAGTACCCCCTTACTGTTCGATAATCTAATTTCTTTTCTTGTGGATTATAAACTCTATCTTCCGCTGGGCAATCCTGTCACAACCCTAAACCCGACCCAGTCGTCATGGCACCTCTCGTGAAGACAAAGCCAACCGATAGACTCCAAATTCATTTTTAAGCGATTAAATAATAAGAACTGAGTCTTTAACATAATAATAATAATAATAATCCCAAAATAAGGTGAATAATACAGTTGTAGAATAGACATAACCCGACATCGGGGTGTCACCAGTCATAAGCATCTATCATAAAAACTACAAGTCTGAAAGAGTCTACTCAACTATTACATAACTAAAATAGAAGGAAATAAGATAGAGGGAGAAGCACTAGGCTACGAATGCCGGCAGCTACCTAGTAAACCTCCGAAATCTGCAAGAAGCTCTCTCAACCCTCGCGAGTAGGACCTGACGCGCCTGAATTTACACATGGGGTGCAGGGAGTAAAGTGAGTACTCCAACTTAGTGAGTAATACTAATAAATGCAGACTGAGCAGTAAGAAATCACGTAAAGGCACATCAACAGGCTATAAAGAAGCCGTAAAACCAGTAAAAACAATGAGACGGTGAAAATATGTAAAGTCACTTTAGTTCAGTTTAAGCTTCTTTAAAATACTCTTTTAACAGTTAAGCAAGTAAATGACAGACAGCTAGAAAAGATAAACACATAAAGAACCGCCCCTCGGGCACAATACCAACAGAATCAGCCCCTCGGGCAATAAATGGAACAATACCAGCCCCTCGGGCTATATCTCACATCACAATGGGTACTCGCGCTCACTGGGGGTGTGCAGACTCCTAGAGGGGCCCCGTATGGCCCAAGTGCAATATCAAGCCATCTCGTGGCGTACAAATCTTAGGCCCTCGGCCTCATAATCATAATCAGTGTTTCCTCACAACATAGGCCCTCGGCCTTACTCAGTTAGAATCTAATAAGCCACTCGGGCAACAGTAAAACATGATGCTCAACCCAAAATATCATTTAATATATCATTTTAGTGTTAAAATAGAGTAAACATGACTGAGTTATGAAAACAGTAGAATATAGCATGATTGAGTACAAGTATAAAGTTAAAATAGTGAGAAAATATTAGTAAAAATCCCCTAAGGGTTCAAATAGTTGGCACGAGGCCCAAATATGGCATTCAGCCTAAAACATGATGATAACAAACAATTTTAAATCAAATACGCAGTAAAACAGCCATTCGGGATGGACTAAGTCACAATTCCCAACGGTGCCCGACCCCGCGCTCGTCGTCTAGCATGTGCGTCACCTCAATGTAGCACAACGATGTGCAATCCGGGGTTTCATACCCTCAGAATAATATTTACAACTATTATTCACCTCTACCCAGTCCAAACCTCTAGCTCACGATGTCTTTGCCGCTCGAATCGGCCTCTAGATGCTCCAAATCTAACCAAAATTAGTGCAAAACCATCAAAATATGCTAAGGGAACAAATCCCACTCGAAGAAATCAAATTACAACACAAATCCCGAAATTGGCCAAACCCAACCCCTAGGCCCACGTCTCGGATTTCGATAAAAATTACATCAATGAACTCATTATCACTCCCCGAGTTCATTCATACTAAAAGCATCAAAATCCAACCACAAACGGCCCCTCAAATCCCAAATTCCAGGTCTCCAATTACAAGCCCTAGTTCTTCAATATTAGTCTTAAATTCCATGATTAATTAGGTAGAATTCACATAAGAATCGAGTATTAAGTCCATAAATTTTACCTCCAAGTGTTTCCCCTTGAATCCCTCTTCAATCCTCTTCAAAAAGCTCCAAAATCGCTCAAAAATGGTGGAAGTTAACCCCAAAATCGCGGACCAAATGGCTATTTAAACATTCTACCCAGGCATCCAATCCTTCTTCGCGAAGGCGGTCAACGCCTCACGTTCGCGAAGCACTAACTTACTTTGACCAAAATTCCTTCATCACGATCATGACACCCAGCTTGCGAACACAAAGGCTTAGCGCCCTTACTCAAACGTGACTACCATTCCGCGAACGCGAAGGACAATTCCACCTGAACCCCAGATGCTCAATTTCCTCTACGCGAACGCGTCTGATACCTCGCGAACGTGATGCACAAGATCCCAAACCTTCGCGAACGCGAAGGTTAAATCCTCAGCCTCACCTGCTAACCCTCCGCAAATGCGAGGGCCTACTCACGAATGCGAACGTCATTGGTCTGCAACACTGAACATCAGTTTTCTTCATTTTTCCAAAATATGAAATAGTCCGATTGACCATCCAAAACTCACCCGAGGCCCTCGGGACCTCAACCAAACATGCCAACATATCTCATAACATTATTCAAACTTGTTCCAACCTTTGGAATGCTCTAAACAACATCAAAATACCAAATTCGCATCAGATTCAAGCCTAAGAATTCCAAAATCTTCTAAATTACGCTTTTGATAAAAAACCCAACCAAACCACGTCTGAATGACTTGAAATTTTGCACACATATCACAAATGACACAACGGAACTACTTCAACTCCAGGAATTCCATTCCGACCCCTATATCAAAATATCACCTTTCAACCGGAAAACGCCAAAAATCCAATTTCGCCAATTCAAGCCTAAATCTACTCTGGACCTCCAAAATACATTCCGATCACGCTCCTAAGTCCCAAATCACCTCCCGAAGCTATCCTAATCATCGGAACTCACATATGAGACCTCTAACACATAAGTCAACATCCAGTTGACTTTTCCAACTTAAGCTTCTCAAAAGAGACTAAGTGTCTCAAACCTTACCAAAACCTCTCCGAAGCCGAGCCAACCGAACCGATCACACATAGAACTAATAAATCAAGAAATAAGAAGCAGAAATGGGGGAAACAGAGTGGTAACTCTTGAGACGACTGGCCAGGTCGTCATAAATCCCAAACATACAGGTGCCTTAAACTAGGTTTCCTTCCTGTCCACAGTTCAAAAGGGGTCTTTGGAACTGCCTTACTAGGAACCCTGTTTAATAGATATATAACGGTTTTAAGAGCATACATCCAAAATGATTTGGGTAATGAGGAATTACTCATCATGCTCATAACCATATCCATAAGTGTTCGATTACGCCTTTCTGCAACACCATTTTGTTGAGGTGTTTCTGGCATAATATATTGTGCACATATGCCATATTCCTCGAGGAACTTTGTAAATGGACCCGAACATTGTCCTGATTCATTATACTTTCCATAATATTCACTACCTCTATCTGACCTAATGATTTTCACCTTTTTATCTAATTGCCTTTCAACCTCATTAACAAACATTTTGAGAATATCTGTTGCTTGAGATTTTTTCCCAGCAAATAGATGTATCCATAACGTGAAAAGTCATCGATATATTCGACAAAATATTTTTCTCCACCAAAAGATGGAACATCAAAGGGTTCACAGATATCGATGTGTCTTATTTCAAGAAGCTGGGTGCTTCTTGTAGCACCTTTCTTACTATGTTTGGTTTGCTTTCCCTTAATGCACTCTAAACATATAGTAAGATCAGCAAAATTTAGATTCAGAATAATCTCATTCTTTACTAATCTTTCTAACCTTTCCTTGGATACATGACCCAAACGTTTATGCCACAATTAAGCATAACTTTCATCTAGTGAACTACGTTTAATTCTAACATTATGTTGAATAGTAAGAAAGATTCAGAAAAAACAATATCGAGTTTCAACTTATAAACCATCGCAAAGAAATCTAGAACCATAAAAATAACATTCTTATATAAATTGAAACATCCATTTCCAAACTTTAAATCAAATTCGGAAATATCAAGTTTTGAAAGAGAAATCAATTTCCTAGAAACTGAAGGTACATACAGAGCCTGTAATAGATCAAGGTGACGTCCAGTCTCCATGACCAAATGATAAGTCCCTATTAATAGGTTACAAGTACCTTGGGCACAAGTACTTTACTTTATATTTTGGTGATCTAACAAACTTACCACCCAGAATCAGATAAGGAACCTGTTACACATTTACAAGACCGTGAGATCACAAAGTTCCAGGTTGGGATCCAGCGTGGGATATAATTCAACTCTTCAGAGTGGAAGGAGCATCTGAGGGAATAGGTCCATACCAGTTCCCGAGGAGACTGTATGAAGTTAACTCTCCAGCAGGAAAGTTGTTGCCTGCACACGCTACTGCACAGGAACAGTGCAACAGTCAACTTTCGATGAAAGGCTTTTTACCTACCTTGCTTACATCATTGTAAGTGATGTCACACAAGTATAAATACAATCAAAGAAGTTAAAATAACTTACTTCATGAGAGAACAAGATAAAGGACCTGAAGCATGCCTGGTACAATCATTTAAGTTAATCGACTCAAGATAATTTGGGCAGTATGCTTTTAGACTCACAAAAACCAGATTAGGGACCTGATCCATTGGTGTTACCCTGACAGAAGTATAAGTCAACTATGCAGTTGGAAAGCAACTACAGAAAGTGACTGCCTGCAACTGTACATGCAATAGTACATCAGACAGTGCATCAGTCACTTCCTATTGGGAAAAGGCATGTACTAATCAAGATTTGACATCTCCATTGTGATGTCTTTTGTAGTATAAACCTGGTGCAAGGCACAAGACATTCTTAAGACTTGCAAAATCAGGAAAGAAAATATCCTCTTAAGTCCAAGAATAACCTCTCTCAAGAATAAAGTTGCTGCAACCTCAAGGACCAGATCCAAGATTGAAGATATCTTAAGTCCTTAGGTTTGTTGAGTCTTTGTTATTTGTTCTTAATTTGTAACTCCTATCTCGCTTTCTTAGAAGCTGTATTTAAGGAAACCCAAAATCATAAACCCTCTAAGTTTGTGTCTTGGATAGAGTTAGTCGAGTTGTAAAGCCTTTGTAATAAAGTTATTACAAAGTGGCTTATAATAGTGTTATTACAAGTTAGAGTGATTAAAGTCTTTGTCACTAGGGAGTGACAAAGTGGCTTGTGGTGAGAGTATCACAAGTTATTCAAAGTCTTTGTAACTAGAGAGTCACAAAGTGGCTTGTGGTAAGAGTACCACAAGTTAGTTGAGTTGAATCATTTGTAATAGAGTTATTACAAAGTGGCTTGTAATAGATGTTTACAAGTTAGTGAAGTTGAAAGCCTACATGTGTCGGTCGTGGTTTTTGTCCCCTTGAGTTAAGATTTTTCCACGTAAAAATCCTCTATGTTCTTTAATTACTGCCGAGCTACTGTAGGAACAATTAGAGAACCTGATTCCCTATACTGGCTGGTCTTACAGTATGTTGCTTACAACGGGAACTTATAGAGAATTTGGTTCTCTATATAGTGGGAACTTATCCCGTGTCTCATTAACATACTGGTTCAGTAGTTAGCACTCTACCAAACTTATATAGGACCAGATCGCTATATAGTTTGGTTCATTAGTATTTTCAGTGGAAACTCATAGAGAACCTGGTTCTCTATACTGTTTGGTGGACGCTTAGTTTTTAACAATTAGTATCAAAACGGGTTCTTTCTAAAAGGTTAACACCTAAAAAGGATCTACATGACTGCTCCACCAAACTTTGAGGAAAGTCAATCAGCTAATAGACCACAAAGATTTCAGAAGATGGTTCGTAAAAATGGTGGGATCCCAAAGAAAGAAAGTTCCAGCAGGAATCTCAAAGGAAATGATTACTGTCATAAGTGCGGAAAGCCTGGACACTTTATCAAAGTCTGCCCATTTCTGAAACAAGAGCATTACAAACACAACACTGACAAAGTAGCATAAAGGAACCCAGTTCCTGACAAACGATTCAGCCAAAAAAGTGCAGCTGACAATGTTTTGAAGCAAGCTCTTGCTGCATGGGGAGACTCTTCCAGTGAATCAGAATAGGAACCAGATACAGGAAGTAGCTCCATGATGGACGTGAAAAATGAAACAAAGGAATATGATTCATTGTTTGCATTGATGGCTCAGTCCAATGAGGATGAAAATGATGACAATGATGAGGTAAATTTCAAGGATATTCAGAGAAATCTGAAGTCCTACTCTTCGAAGAAATTGATGTCATTAGCAAATGTTCTAATTGATACATATTATAGTTTGGTTAATGATAATGATGCACTAATCATAGAGCTAGGAGATGCTGAACAATATAGAGATGATTTGATGGTAGTGGTTGTTGACTTGAAGGAAACCATAGAGAACCTTAGCAAAGAAAAGAATACTCTAGTAGAGAAAATTGCAGCTACTGAGCAAGAAAGGGATGATATGGTAGTTTCCATTGCAGATTTAAGGGAATAAGTGGAAGAAGTAACTAGAGAACATAACTTGTTGAAAAGGCAAACAAAAAAATGGATGGACAACACTGAGAGAGAGGAAGTGGCTAGAGAGGCTCAACTTGAGTTTGAGAGTGAGCTTAAGAAAGTTAAAACAAGTCTTGTTGCTGAGCTTGAAAAGAATAGACAACTTCAGGAGGATTTAAAAAAGGTTAAAAATGATCTTGATAAGTCACTTAAATAGACCCGGTCCCCTGATGTAATAACGTCTATGTATAGGAGTAATGATGGAAACAGGCAAGGTATCGGGTTCCAAAAGGCTAAAACCTCCTATAATCCCCATAGAAAGTATGTAACTGTGGCTGATAATAGGTTGTGCACTCACTGTGGTCAAACTGGTCATTACAAGGACTCTTGTAAAGTTAAAATTCAGTCTTTACGGAAAAACAAAGTTTTTATTGGAAAGAGGAGTACTGATGAGGAACCTGGTACCTTGAAAAGAAAATATGTGCTGCCTGCATGGGAAAAAAGAAGTTTGATATACCCATTCTATCATTATAAGGGACCCAAGCTGGCTTGGGTTCCTAAGTCTAATCATTGATTTAGTGTGCAGGGAACATTGAAAGGGAGCAATCAACAATGGTACATGTATAGCGACTGCTCGAAGCTCATAACTAGAAGTACAAATGATTTCCTTTCACTGAAGGCCCTGCAAGGAGGGAGTGTATCCATTGAAAATGGTAAGAAGGGATACATTCTAAGAGTTGGAAGGATCGGGAAGTCTCTTCCCCACTCTATTGAAAATGCGTACTTCGTAAGAGGATGAAGTATAGCTTGCTGGGTATTTCCCAACTCTGTGACAAGGGGATCTTAGTTGTCTGAGTGCTGTTAATGATAATGCTGAGCTATGGCATAGAAGGCTGGGTCATGTAAGTTTCATGCTGCTGAATAAATTAGTCAAGAAGGACCTGGTTCATGGTCTGCCAAATTCAAATTTTAAGGAACACAGAGTGTGTGATGCATGTACTAAGGGAAATATCTGATGTTTCAAATGGCAAGGCTGATATGATGAGCCAGATGAAGGAGGAAAGTGAAGACAATGTCATATCCTCTTCCACTTCTCAAGAGGAACCTGGTACCCTAATTACTACCACTGAAGCTGAAGCAAGAGTTGGAGATGCAGTGCAAGTCACTCCACAAGTAACAGATCAAGGAGTGCATTGAAATCCATTGCAATGCAAGAGGAACTACATCAATTTGAAAGAAACAAGGTATGGCACCTGGTACCTAGATCCTTAGACAGAACCATCATAGGGACCAGGTGGGTATTCAGGAATAAGCTGGATGAACATGGAAATACTACAAGGAACAAAGCAAGGCTTGTTGTCCAAGTATACAATCAAATTCTAAGGAATCTCATCTGAAGGCTGCTAAGAGAATTCTGAGATATTTTAAGGGGACACAGAACCTGGTTCTGTGCTATCCTTCAGGTGACAATTTTAACCTTATTGGTTATGCTGACGCTAATTATGTAGTCTATTTGGTGGATAGGAAAATCACATCTAGAATGGCTCATTTCCTTGGATCATGTTTTATCTCATGGGGTACAAGGAAACAAAACTTCGTAGCTCTCTCAACAGCTGAAGCAGAATATGTTGCGGTTACCTCGTGCTGTGCTCACTCACTATAGATCAAGCAACATCTTGAATACTTTGGTGTATTTATATCTTGAACCTGGTACAACACAAGAGGACAAAGTGCATTAACTTGCACATCACTTTTTGAGGGATAATGTTGAAAAATTTTCGATTTGTATGAAGTTCTGGAAGATGGAGGACCAGGTAGTAGACATATTCACCAAGGTGAGTAGTGAACAATTTGGAAGAAATCGTTTGGAGTTGGGGTTGATCAAGATTAATAGAGGGACCTGGTCCCTCGATGATTGGCTATGTTAAGAAGGAACGGTACAATGCTAAAAAGTATTTTTCGGTGACATCTAACTCAAATCTATACTATTACAGGTATACACATATGGCGGTTTCAGGAAAAAAACAAGTAAGAGTGGCATTGCACTTCTAGGAGTCTTTGCTCAAAATATTCAAAAAAACCGTCACGGAACCTGGTTCCTGTGACTCAGGTTAGTAGTCTTTCAATACTTATATGCCTTTTTAAGCTGCTGAAGTGACATGTCATTAATTTGTTTCTACCTTTCTCCTGCCTCTCTTCTTAACTTTTGAAGTCCAAAATGTTAAACCTTTTTAAACTGACCCATTGCCCCAAAAAGGCACTTCACTATCTTACACCCAAATAAAACTGATTCATTTCTTCAAAACCAAAATCAACCTTGTCTCAAAACAATCCTTCTTTCCAAATATGCCAGAAATGAACCCAACTCTCTCACTTTCCAAAAAACCTAACTCCATCAGAATCAAAACCCCAAGAATTCTTTGATAGATTTTGATGGAAGTTTAAATGAAAGGGAACAAGGTAGATCTAATATTCTAGTGCGTGAGGCTGAAATTGTTGTTGGGTTTGTAGAAGCCTTGAAGGATGGAGGAATTGGTGAATGTGCTGAAAAAGAGAGGAACTGAATGAGGGACCCAGTCCCTAAAATCCTTCTTAGGATGATAATTCTAATGATAATCTTTTTTTCTTAGGTTCTGTGCTTAAATGAACCTCTGATCCAGTAAAAAGGATTGATAAAAGCAGGCTGATTGATGATGAAGTGGTGTAACCTGCTGATGTGGTGATTGTGGAAGAGATGATAAAGTGGAAGAATCTCCATTTGTGAAAAAAAATAAAAAAATAAAATAAAATATTAAAAAAATGGAGAAAAGAAAGTTGGCTGAGAAAGATGCAACAGATGATAAGGGTGAACATATTGAGAAGATAAAGAGGGAGACATGGCAACTCAGGGATAGAAAGGGTAGTGTAAGTGAGGAACCTGGTTCCATACAAAAGCAAAAGGTTGAGCCATTAGGTTTGGAAAGAGAAGACGTTGAAGTCTCAAAAAGTGCTGTAAGGCAGAGTGTTGACTCTGATATTGCTGAAAAATGGAGGAACTTCTTGAAATTGTTGAGTTCCAAAAATAGAATCACCCCTTTGTTCTTCCAAGTCCCAATGTTTCTGAAGAAGAAGAAAAAACTTCTATGTTTTACGTGATACTATGATGCTATATGTGCATGGGACTGAGTCTGTTCTTGATGAGACGAAGCTTGGGGAGATTCTTGGTGATCTGATTGATGGTTCAACCTACGCAGATAGGTTAAGAACCTGGTCCTCAAGGACCCTTGGCAGAATAGAATGCTAAGTTGAAGGGTGAGAATGAAAGATTGACGGAACAAGTGGAGGAACTGAGAGAGCCGATGATCATTGATTAGAGGAGAGTAAATGAATGAATGTACAAGCTCATCAAGGCCTTAGCCCCTTACTTTTCCTCCTACCCATTGTTCCATGTCTTTCACTCCTTCCAAATTCCCTTGAATTCTTATCCTCTTTTGATCCCTATATTTGATGACATTGGTACTTCAGTTGTTTAAATTGTCATATTATGTATTGTTGAAACTACTGTACTTTTATTATAATTACTCCACTACGGACAATCACTCTATTTTGTGCACTGACATTCACTTGTTGTTCTTGTTATTTTTTATGTTGTGTTACCCAAGTGGCCTGAGTTAATGTTGCTGAACTTCTTTTTGGTTGTGCTTCTTGTTTTATTCTTTTCGATGATGCTAAAAGGGGGGAGTTATATAGGTGTCAACATGGGGGAGGAACAGAATCGAATTGATATGTTGTGTTCTGGATGAAAGATAGCTCTGTTCGCAGGGGGAACGTTGCTGATAATATGTTGATTATAGGTCTGATCCGCAGGAAACATGTGAGGAATCTGGTTCTCAAGAGGAATATTAATTTTGGATTTGTCATCATCAAAAAGGGGGAAATTGATAAGTTATGGTACTATGAGTTTTGATGATTTGCCAAATAGCCTTGAGGAACCAGTTGTGATCAGCTCCTTAGGTTTGGTTCTCATGGGTAATATGGCTGATTCGTAGAGGGAACAATGTGGAGATCTGGTTCTCAGGGGGAATATCAATTCTAAGTTTGGCGTCATCAAAAAGGGCGAAATTGATAGGTTACAAGTACCTTGGGCACAAGTACTTTACTTTATGTTTTGATGATCTAACAAACTTACCATCAAGAACCAAATAAGGAACCTGTTACACATTTACAAGACCGTGAGGTCACAAAGTTCCAGGTTAGGATCCAACGTGGGATATAATTCAACTATTCAGAGTGGAAGGAATAACTGACGGAAAAGGTCCCTACTAGTTCCCAAGGAAACTGTATGAAGTCAACTCTGCAGTAGGAAAGTTGCTGCCTGCTCACGCTACTGCACAGGAAGAGTGCAGTAGTCAACTTTCTGTGCAAGGATTTTACCTACCTTTCTTACATCATTGTAAGTGATGTCACACAAGTATAAATACAATTAAGGAAGGTAAAATAACTTACTTCATGAGAGAACCAAATAAAGGACCTGAAGCATGCCTGGTACAATCATTCAAGTTAATCGACTCAAGATAATCTGGGCAGTGTGCTTTTGGACTCACAAGAACCAGATTAGGGACCTGATCCCTTGGTGTTCCCCTGACAGAAGTATAAGTCAACTATATAGTTGGAAAGCAACTACACAAAGTGATTGCCTACAACTGTACACGCAACAGTACATCAGACAGTGCAGCAGTCACTTCCCATTGGGAAAAGGCATGTACTAATCAAGATTTGACATCACCATTGTGATGTGTTTTGTAGCATAAACCTGATGCAAGGCACAAGACATTTTTAAGACTTGCAAAATCAGAAAAGAAAATATCCTCTCAAGCCCGAGAATAACCTCTCTCAAGAACAAAGTCGCTGCAACCTCAAGGACCGGATCTAATATTGAAGATATCTTAAGTCTTTAGGTTTGTTGAGTCTTTGTTATTTGTTCTTCATTTGTAACTCCTATCTCGCTTTCATAGAAGTTGTGTTTTAGGAAACCCAAAATCATAAACCCTCTAAGTTTGTGTCTTGGCTAGAGTTAGTCGAGTTGTAAAGCCTTTATAATATCATTACAAAGTGGCTTGTAATAATGTTATTACAAGTTAGAGTGATTAAAGTCTTTGTCACTAGAGAGTGACAAAGTGGCTTGTGGTGAGAGTATCACAAGTTAATCAAAGTCTTTGTAACTAGAGAGTTACAAAGTGATTAGTGGTGAGAGTACAACAAGTTAGTTGAGTTGAATCATTTGTAATAGAGTTATTACAAAGTGGCTTGTAATAGGTATTTACAAGTTAGTGAAGTTGAAAGCCTACAAGTGTAGGTCGTGGTTTTTGTCCCCTTGAGTTGGGATTTTTCTACATAAAAATCCTCTGTGTTCTTTAATTACTGTCGAGCTACTGTGGGAAAAATTAGAGTACCTGATTTCCTATACTGGTTGGTCTTACAGTCTGTTGCTTACAGTGGGAACTTATAGAGAATCTGGTTCTCTATACAGTGAGAACTTATCCTGTGTCTCATTTACATACTGGTTCAGTATTTAGCACTGTACCAAACTGATATAGGATCAGATCGCTATACAGTTTGATTCATTAGTATTTTCAGTAGAAACTCATAGAGAACCCGGTTCTCTATACTGTTTGGTGGATGCTTAGTTTCTAACACCTATACCTTCAATTGGAGCCTTTATACGATTTTCCATGAACAAGAAATCCTTATTTGGATTTGCAGTTTGGATCGTAAGGAATTCCTGCAATGTAGTAGATACATGAGCAGTTGCACCAGGATCGAGCCACCAAGTATTATTAGGAACTTTTATTAAATTTGATTCGAAACATACAAAAGCACTAATTGTACCTTTCTTTTCGAACCAAGCTTTACGTTTCAAGCAATCTTTCTGATAGTGTCCTTCCTTGTTACAGATACGTGTAATTCCTTGTTAGCATTCTGTGAAGTTTTAGCAGGTGCTTTCTTCTTCTTGAACTTGTTAGCTTTCACTTTAAGTCCTTTACCAGCTCCGTGACCCATGAGGTTAATTGAATGACTCCCTTGTTTCTCAAGTCTTGACTCTTCCTGAATAAGCACACTGGACAATTCGCTAACATTCCACTTATCCTTAATAATGTTATAGTTAATTTGAAAAGGTCCATACTTAGCAGGCAACAAGTTCAGAATAAACTGAACCAAGAAGGAATCATCCACTTTCATCCCCAAGGTCTGAAGTCTTGTTGCAATGTTAGTCATCTCGATGATATGGTTTTGCATACTACGCGGCCCATCAAACTTCATGGTCGTGAGTTCACCCATTAGTGTACCAGCGAGAGACTTATCTGCAGAACGAAAACATTCTTCCACAAACTTCAGATATTCCCTGGCACTTTCTATTTGTAGATAGTACTCTTAATGTTGTTGGCAATATTCATTCGCATAAACATAAGGCTTAGCCTGTTAGAGCATTCCCATGCTTTATGGAAAGACTTCTCATCCGCACTGCTTGAATCAATAATGACAGCGGGCTTAACATTCAGTAGAGCCAAGTCAAGATCCATTACACCTAAGTGGAACTGGACTTGTTCACGCCATTCAGAGAAGTTCAATCTGTTGAACACATTAACCGACGAAGCATGCGAATGAAAAGTAATAGTTGCAAAATAGATAATACATGCTCACAAATCAATATGGATCCAACAAAACAGTTAAAGCATATCGCAATTTTCCTTTGGGTAAATACTACGATACACTATGATAATTTAAATGCCATTTAGTCTTAATTAGGTAATTAAATATTTTAAACCAAATATATATGCCATCTTTGGATAGACAATATATATTTAACTAAGAATATTAATTTACCTCATCATATTCACTATTCATAGAATAATTGATTACCCTTGGGTAAATCCTTAAGTTCTAGCAATAGTGAAAATTAATTTATCCACTAATTTTTAATTATTGGCATTTCATTAATTTCATGGATAAATTGTAATTTTATGTATGCATATTTTTCACGAACATACTAGTTTGGCCACTTTGGTGACTAACAAACTATATAAACATAATACACACATAAAATAAATATATGAAGATTTTATGTATGTGAATACTTTAAACAATCTAGTTTGATCACTTTGGTGATTAACAAACTATATGATCAATAGTACTTGCATAAAATAAATAATTAATGGCTTTATCAACTAATAGCCCAATACAAATACTTTATTGCTCAAGAAAATTTATTTTGTTGTACTGGGCAGATCTAGTGTAGCACTTCATAATTAATAAATGGCTTCAAGCTAAAGAGAACAAAGTCAAATAAATAAATAAAAATACAGTGAGCTTGAACTGAATAAGTACATCAGGGCATCGTTGATATTACGTCTGTTACATTATATTCTTTCACATAATGATAATTTCAATTTCTAGCAGCAAATTTGTTCAAGTAGTAAAATATTTCAAGCTTAAACTAATAAAACAATGAATATTAATAAATCACAATGTTTGGATTTTCTTTATAAAAAGGAAGTCATCAAGCTTTAGTCCAAATTCACTGAAACAAATAAGATACAGAATACTTTCGGTATTTAAACTTTAAACTTAAAATAAGAGAACTCTAATTCACCTACCATTAATTTATTTTCCATTAGTACCACAAAGGCAGAATCTAACAAGCTTTAAACATGAGCATATAATTGTCGAAGAAACGTTTCATAAAAGCTAACATATTCATAAATATGTTTTCCTTTTAATGATGATTATCAGTTCAATCAATCCAGGCTCATGATACCACATGTAAGCATAAACACTAATTCATATCAGAATCTTGAACATGATAATCTTACATAAAATTGTTATAGAAAACATACTTGAAGCGGAAGTGTTAATCGGTAAATTGGTTTCTCGCCCCTTCCCCTAACTTTACATTACCGCCGCCTTTAGTGATGGAAGAAAGAAATAAAATACGGAAGCCCTAATGGGTGGGGAGATGACCAATTTATAGAGGTTCTAACTTAATCTGGTACGTCCATCAAGTAACCGATCGGACGGATGATATTTAATCATTAATTAAATATTAATTATGGGCCTTAAACCTATTAGGCCACATATGCGTAAGAAAAAATAACTTACGTTTATGTGCTCTTGATGAAAATAAAAAGAAATGCGACAACTTGTGAAATTATAGTAATGAATAAATCTTAAGTTGAAAATATTGACTAAGATGATTGAGGACTTCTATTATCACCGTTTCTTCATTTATTGAGTTGCTAAATATAATCAATAATTATCATTTTCAGTAACTCACACTTTTTTTTTAAACTTATTTTATAACTCAAACGTAATTAGTTAACATAGTATTTATGTGAGTTTTTAAAAATATATACTTATTGAAACGGGATATGCACGCCACGCGCGTATCGTATAACTAGTTTTAGTAAGGGTTGGCTTATGAAGGAAGTTGGCTAGTTAATCTTGTATTAAATGTTAGGGGCTCAAAATTACAAAACAAATAACTTTTCTTCTTCTCCCATGAAGCACGAGATACTTCATATGTACAAGAACGAAACTTCTTTTGCCTACGTATATGCGAAACTATTCTCTATCTACATATTTGAACTCTGAAATATGAGAAACGTAAACAGAGTTTGGTCCTTTAATGCCGTTTTTGGTACTGTGTTTCAAAATATTCTAAGTTTTTATGAGTATCAAACATCAGGTAATAAGTTCTTAACTCATCCATTGATAACAATGATAATTATTGTTAAGAAGTGTTACTTGCGTTGTTTACACTTTACATTGTGCCTTTTAGAATGAATTAGTTTCGCCTCGATAATTACTAAACGAAAGAGCCGATGCAAAAGTAGTCATTAATGCGAGGAAATGGCAGACTGACCGACCTCTGCTACCTACGAGGCTACGATTTCAGAGAATGTCAACACATCAGTTATGTAATTCTTTTAGATAAGTGTTGCTTTGTACTAACAAATTTCGATACTTTGCTTCAAGTGGAATGGATGATCTATACCACACCGTCAATGAGCAGTGATTTCGAGAATATGTAAACACAATAGTAAGACATAGAAGTGCAGTTCTAAAATTAAAAATAACAAACATTCCTTTTTGACATTGAAATGTAAGAGATGTGCCACATCGCTATTGAACTAGAATTTTTAACTCTTCTTAAGAGCATGTGAGAGGCGGCTGAATGCCGAGCTCAGTAATGTGGGCTTATAACCCAAATGGGGGCAATAATGTGGTGGAATATTGAGCCGCTCCAGATGGTAGGACTTGGTGGGCTAATCTCTGGCCTACCCTGTCCAAGCACAGAGTTGGGTCATGAGGCCCAAGCCAAGGCATGGGCTGCTGGACTCCTAAAGTGGGGTGGACCGCGTGAGGCTGGTTTCACAGAGCAATGAATAGTTCCCGCTCTGTGCAGTGGAAGGATTACGGGCCAGTGTTCTCCAAGTCCAACAAATCCCTGATGGGCTTCTCCAATTAAACTATTACTTTTTTGGTAAAAATTGTTACTTTCTTTTTGAAGTGGTATTTATTTTTTATCCAATATTTTTAATGCTGAGCAAAAGTAGTCACTAGTCTATTAAAATTGATATGAAAAGACGGTGTTAACCTTTCTTCTATCTCTTTTCCTTCCCAAACAGAAATGCGGTGTTTATACTGTTTCATTTCCGCATCTAAGGTGCGTAATCGTGTAGCCACTTTCTTTTTGAAGTGGTATTTACTTTTTATCCAATATTTTTAATGCTGAGGAAAAGTAGCCACTAGTCTATTAAAATTGATATGAAAAGACGGTGTATTTATTTTTTATCCAACATTTTTAATGCTGAGCAAAAGTAGTCACTAGTCTATTAAAATTGATATGAAAAGACGGTGTTAACCTTTCTTCTATCTCTTTTCCTTCCCAAACGGAAATGCGGTGTTTATACTGTTTTATTTCCGCATCTAAGGTGCGTAATCGTGTAGCCACTTTCTTTTTGAAGTGGTATTTACTTTTTATCCAATATTTTTAATGCTGAGGAAAAGTAACCACTAGTCTATTAAAATTGATATGAAAAGACGGTGTTAGCCTCTCTTCTATCTCTTTTCCTTTCCAAACGGAAATGCAGTGTTTATACTGTTTTATTTTCGCATCTAAGGTACGCAATCGTGTATTCGGAACCTCACCTTCACCCATTGGTAAGGAAGGTCAACAAGAGCACCAATTGGTATGAACGTCTATTAATGCTACTAAATATTAAATGCCTTTGGTTATTGTTTGACTCAAAAGATATTGAAACTTTTTTGAACAAATCAATCAAAGATGAAGGGGTAAATCTTAGCTGAGAGTAATAATATCTAGAAAGAATGATAGATAAAGAGAAGACGGGTCACAAGACTTCTTTTACGATCTGCTTTTCTCAAAACCTTTTAGAATTCTTCTCCTTCATAAATAGTAATGTAGCCAACATTCGGAATCTCCCCTTTACAAGGTTATTGTCCTTTATATATATAAAGAGCGAGACTCTTCTAAGCAGTAAAAGACAAATTACAAAGAATTATTCGAAGGAATATTCCCAATGTCCCCTAATAGGCCTACATTATTGCAAGGGTCGTCCAGTCTCTTGTTTGTCTTAAGGTCGTCTCCCTCAGAACATCAATTCAAGGAGACCCCGTCAATCGTCGTACTCGTCATCGGTCGTGGTTAGTCAAATTTGGACCCATACAGTTAGTCCCTCCGCTTGTCGGGGTCGCAACTGGGTGCGTCCTAGATGAGCGGACACCATGCGTTCCTATGGAGTAATTTGAACCGTTGAGATGTTACGACGTGGCCAATGGGAGACGGTCAACGTGCTTAGAAGGACACCGGGTAATACATTTTACCGGGAAATGATGTCATCTTCACGTGCATCATCATTACGCATGTTTTCGAGGCAGGAGTTGATGGCTTGATGCTTCGATTCCATCACTACTCTGTGACCCTTCGCTTTGGTTCTGACGCCACCCAACCCTATAAATAGGTGAAGGGTTTGTTTTTTTCGAAAGTTCTTGGCCATTTCACTCCTGATAACCTCCCTTATTCCTCTGAGCTTGCTCTCATACTTTCCTGCTTCTTCTTCTTATGTTCTTCATTCGTAGCTTCTTCCTCCTTCTTCTTTTGTATTGATACCTCTTTGATCGACATCATGCCTAGGTCTCATCGTTCACGTGAAGGGGCTTCTGAGGCCACCCCTTTGTCCATGGTGCCCCCTTCAGGCGGTGAAGATACGGTGGTAGAAGAGGGTGACAGTCCCCCTACGGTGGAGGAATTATTACTGAGACACCCCATGTCTTGAAGTGACTTCCTCAAAGACCCCCTCCTACTCTTGCCCCCGTTGTTTCTAAGACGGAACAGATTCACCTTGATGCTCTGCGTATAAAATATAGCATCCTTGCTCACGTTGACATGATTCCGGCGGGGGGAGATTTTGTAGATGTCCACAGGCCTGGGTACTGCGCTTTCTACGAGTACCCTTTCGTGATTGGCTCCAGTTTTCCTCTCTTCCCCTTAGCAGAAGAGTTCTATAGGTTCTACCAAGTTTGCCTGACACAACTTTCGCCGTATACTCTTAAGGTGCTCCTACTGTTGACCAAATATTTGGAGTTGGCGGAATGTAATATTTCTATCCACCACCTTTTGCACGAGTTCTCACCTATCGTCCACAGAGGTACCATGGTGAATTTGAGGCACCGTGGCATGAAAGGGTTGGTGGTCGGGACAGACGACCGAGCAAGTCGCAAGTTTTGGCACAAATACTTCTTCGTCAAACCGAACACATTGTCTCCAACTCTGCCAGGTTCCCGGAGAGATGGAACGAGACTCGTAAGTGTTGCCACTCATTTTATTCTTCCTTCATCTATATTCATTATAAAGTCAATTTGCTTCTCATTTGTAGCTATGGGACATCCGCCCCGCCTTATTGCAGGCATAAGGGATTGGGTAGCCCGTTTGTTATCCCATGCAGTGGAAACCCGTGACTGGCCTTCCTTCGTAAAGCGTTACGACCCTAAAGTTCCAACTGGTGAGTGTTTTCCCTTTACCCCTTCATTGGTTATATATCGTCGTCCATTAATTCGACTACTTCGTTATGGAAGGTCGAGGATATTAAATGGCAGATAACTCATTCAGGATTGGTTTTTATCAAGACACTCTAGTCAAAACACTTAAGCATAGTTAAGGTCATACAATTTAAGGCACTTCTACAAGAGTCAAAACTAATCCTAAGCATCACAACCAAAGTACTCACTATTATCAAGGCATAAGAAAGTCAAGAGATATCGCTGCGATTCAATTCATCTCACACTAGCTCCTACTCCTAAAAAAAAACTAACTACACCTCGTTCAAACAAAACACTTGGAAAAGAATTGCGGCACAAAGAAAAACCAAGGGGGAAATACTACACTACCTGTTGATACCCAATTTTTTCATAATATTTTCAAAACTGTGCATGGGCTTCAATTAGTATTTTTCATACAATTTCTGCATTTTTAAAAAATATTTAAACTAATTTCTCCCAGCATTTATTTTATAAAACAATCACCGATTGCATCACAAATAGATTTATAATAATTTTGTGATAAATTTTATCATTTACATTTGTAATAAGTTTCAATTGTTATACAAATGGCCACATCTGTATTTTTAGGATACAATTGCAATTACTCTGCAATTATAGCCTATGCGTGTATTATCATATTATATTGCCGCAAAATATCCTTTTATATTTTTAAAATATTAAGCAATTAGTTTAAACCATTTTCGTGCATGAAAATCATTTTTTATAATTTTATTATCCATTTTTAAAATTATTTTAGCAATTAATTATGTATTTAACAAATAGCCCCTTTTCATTTAAGACTTAGCCTATCAACTAGCCCAATTCTAACCCTTTTGAACCAGCCCAGAAACCCCAGGCCCAATACCCGTCTTCCCTAACCCAATACCCGGCCAAATCCTGGCCATTGATCATTTTGATCAACGGTCCAGGTTTTCCCCTTCCAAAATTAAACCTAATGCCCCCCCAAAACCTAATTCATTTTACACCTTACACCGCCGTCACCTAATCCTCTCTGCTCTCAACCTAAACCCTAATCTCCAAATGCCATCACTCATCTATGGCCATCTCCGATGACCTCTCACCACCCCTCAGGCCTCCAATGGCGTGCCTCACGTCACTCTTGCCATCTATAGGGCCCTCAATGGACCATGGCTAGTCGACTTGCATCTATGGTTCCTCTCTCGCCTTTTCCAGGCTATTCCGTTGTGATTTCGAGTGAAATCGTCTTATATTAGCTACGATCTATGGTTTTCTAAGCAGGTTTCTTCATCTCTGTATGGTTCTCTTTGAAACCTTAATTTCTTTTCTAAACCTCTTAGATCTGTACAGATCTAAGATGATTTAGGTTTGTTTCATGTGAGTTTTACAACAGCCTTAAGATTCTTTACAAGAATCGTATGATTTCAAGTGATTTTTCATCTTTTCCTAAAACTAGGGGTTTCAGAATTTCTTTTTAAAAATTGTTTGATGATTTTCGGTGTTTAATTTTCTGCTTCTCATATATTTTGACTGATTTTATGAGTCTGCTATAACCTTAGCCCGTTTGTACTAAAAACCCTAATTTTTGGGGTTCTTCGTTTGGTTTCTGGATATTGGGATATCTGATTGTGTTCTTGCTTTGGGTTCTTGTTATTTATTATGATTTTCTTGTCCTAATATGCTTCTACTGAATTGCTTGGTTCAACACTTTCACTAATTCTATATGCTTGATTTTTCTTAGTGAATCAGTGTCGTTTAACTATGTGTTTTGTTAAAGCTATGTGAAATCCTGACTATTCATGTTCTACCTTATTTTTATATGCTAAACATGCTGACTCTTTCATGACTTTCTGAACCTTTGATTACTCCGAATCCCTTATTTCCTGGTTTAATTTGAACACTTTCCTTTAAACGTTTGATTCTTACCTCTTTACTCAATTTGATTGAATTTGCTTGCCTTAATTGTTTTTCCCTGCTTTGTTTGTATTCCGCTGATTATTACTGATTCGTTTCCTTAATTAAACTGCTGTTCATTTACCCCTAATTACCTATTCTATACCTAAACTTTTCTTGATTCTTTTCCTTAAATACTTAGCATGATTTTACCGTTGATCTAATTGTCCCTTGATTAAGGGAAGATCTTGCTGATTTTCATGTGACTTCCTTGATTTACTACTTAATTGATATCTTACCTTATGTGTCAAGCTTTTGATTACTATATAAACCTCCTCTTCTTTTTAGTTCTGGACAACAACACCTTAGTTCACAAAAGGCACACTTACACTTTAAAAGTTCTCTTTCTCTTCTGCTTTTGTGATACTTGCTGATCTAGTTGGCTGAAAGCCAAGGCTAGATATTGGAACTTCATTTGCTTTATATTCTGCACCCTTTTCTTCAACTGGTATGTCTCTAGTTAAGTTTTGGAATCCAAGCCCTATATGTTTCATTCTTGCACTAGTTCATCAGTTATGAGTTCCAACTTGAATTCCTGCCTACTTTTTTGCTCAACATGTCTAAAATCTGCTTGTTCAATGTATGTTTTATATTCTACACTCTTTCTTGCTTACTTCTTTGCCTAGCATGTCTAAAATTGTGTCCTGTTCAATGCATTTTTTTACACTCTGCACTCTTTCCTGCCTACTTCTTTGCCTAGCATGCCCAAACTATAGGTTTAATCCTGTTCAAGATAGGACAACTATCATCTATGTACTAACTATTTACTGAGTCTCTAAGATCCTAAGTGTTGCATGTAGTTTGTGACTATATGTTTCCTCTATCCCTATCCCTGTACCCTAAGGTGATTCTTAAGTGCCACAATCCTTTTATCCCCATGTGAAGTTCTTTTTGTTAAGTGTTCTGGATGTCTCTTATGACCAATTAATTGTCTGCTATTTTGGCACTCTTCTCAAACTATCTTTTACCACAAAACTATTTCTTGTTTTCTAAAAAATCTATTTTACTTCTAAAGTCATCTCTATACTATTTTCAAAACAAAACTATACCAAGCACTCTCACTTTACTCTTAGGATATTAGGTTCTACCCCTCTTATATGTGTACTGCCTTGAGACCCTTGAGATCTCTTTGAACTCTGGCATGTCAGAGTTGTCCTTTCCACACTGCACCTAAATCAGTTACTGTTTGAGAAAAAGTCTAAGTGTGAGCACTGCCCGGGATCCTTGAGGTCCTTAGGGAACTCTGACACACCTAAACATGATCTTGTCTATGGAACTTTGGCATTTAAGGCTATTGGAGGCTTGGGAAGTCCCTTGGGCCTGCTCAGGCTCCATATAGTTAACTTCTTCTTTTTTCTTTATTTGTTTATCTAATTTATTAAGCCGGTCTGTAATAATTATTTATAAACAACATTGGGGTGATTAGTGAATGAATCTTACATACTCTTCGAATATCTGTATGAGAGGTATGGCCATAGCAAGTCCTACCGTAACTACCATGATGAGCTCTCTCTCACTTCTCTAGGCCACATCCACCGTAGAGTGTTCGTGTTATTGTATGCTTCTTAGGCCTGATAGTATTCCAAATGAAAAGGGAAAGAATCCACACTAGGTTGGCCATAGTCGCCAAGACTCTAATGGAAGGGATCAATGGACAGACATACACTATAGTCCCCATGATCATAGCAGACATCTACAGGGTTCTGGAGCTTTGTCAAAGAAGGGTCAAGAATTTAGAGGGTTGTAACTTATTGCTGCAGTTGTGGTTGTTAGAACATTTTCAAATGGGTCACTATCACCAAAAAATTCCGCGAAGGGCTTGGAACGACCATATTGCCTTCCATCACCCCAAACGGATGGCTTACATTCCAGACAGGTTTGCCCAGCCGGAAAGTTCCAAAAAATGGGTAGAGTTCTTCGACAATCTGACCAAGGAACAAGTACAATAGATGTTTGAATAGTTCCTAATAGACGAATACATCATCAATCCAGGGACGCTCCATACCGATGCTGATTGGGTTGAGAGGGATATACCCTTATGTCCCTATTCGAGTTCTGAGGCAAGTAGGTAGGAAACAGGTTGTACCAAGGGTTGCCAAGATGAGTCATTTCAGGGCAGACTTTCAAGACGGCGACGTCCTTGACAAGTGCCAAGCTCAGGACATGTGGCACTACAAAATCATTGTGGAAAAGAACATCGTTGAGCTACACAGGTATCATG
Organism: Nicotiana sylvestris; assembly: GCF_000393655.2. Classification (NCBI taxonomy): domain Eukaryota; kingdom Viridiplantae; phylum Streptophyta; class Magnoliopsida; order Solanales; family Solanaceae; genus Nicotiana; species Nicotiana sylvestris. Next base: position 33,656,475 of record NC_091057.1, read on the forward strand.
CAGGGTGTAAACCTCTCTACCCAGCATGGTTAGAGGATAATTTAAAAGGAATAGTGATGCCAGGGGCCTATCGAGGGAATCGAATCATAGATAAAGAAGCTGAAGCTCAAGTCAAATACAACAGGCTGCGCAAGAGGGTCCACGACTCTGAGAATGAGCACTGGGAAATACATGAGAGGAATGTGAGGTTGATCGAAGAATGGAAAGAAATGGCAGTCACTTCCAACAGGAAATTGGAATATCTTGAGCGAGGAATAGTGGAGCTGGAAAGTAAAGTCATAAAGAGGATCGAGGACTGCCAGAACGCTGAAGGAACTGAAGGAGGACATCTGGCCAAAGCCTACTTGCTGCTGGGTCTGCACGAGCTAGGGGACATGTATGGTGGAGTTAGGAAGATCGAATCTGGGGAGGTCCTTCTGAGACCAAATAGGCTATATTTATTTGCTTTCTTGAAATGTAATAAGGCCAAGCGCCAGTAGTGACTTATTTTTCTATTATCTTAGTGTCGTTTTGGGATTCGTCTATTTTACACTATGAAATGAAGTATTTATTAGCATCTAAAGTTCTTCAAATCTACTTGTCGCTAGGCCTATTTCGGGCACAAAGAGGCTCCCCAAATTAGGACACGAATTTACGTTTCCGCAATATGTGTTTAAATACTGCAAATATTTCAGAATCCTCACTGACTTGTTACCTTTTGTTTTTCCTTATTTTGATTATTCCTATCCCCTTAGGTTGGTTCACTCATACTGGCATCATCAACATACCACACCAAATCTAGAGGGCCTCCACCACCTCCTCCTCCAAGCAATACAAAAGGCAAAGGAAAAGCAAAAATGGATGACTTGAGTGGTATCCGAAAGGAGAATGTTGAGAACATAGAAACTTTAGATGGACGGAGTACTCTGGCACTGAATGACCTAGTCTTGAGACTAGAACAAAAGATATTGGAATTATAAGGAGAACTTGAGCTGGTTCGCAACTTGGCAAACTTGTCACTCACCCTGAATGTCCCCGACATCAACCAACAGAACACAAACAACCTGACACCTCCCAAACATACACAAAACCTACATCCACAAAATCCTCCCGCACCAAATCAATACGCAACTCCACCCCAAAATTTCAATCCATTGCCAATACCAACTCTGCCACAACATCACCATCAACCAATTCAGTACCCACCAACCACCACTTACCACACTCCCCAAAATACACCACAACCCATTCCCAATCCCCAAAACTCCACCAATGACCATCATTACACCCAAGTCCCTAGCATATATTTGGAAACTCTACCTCACTCTATCCAACCAATCTTCTATACACCTGAATCTTCCGAGAAGGACTTGCTCATTAAAAACATGGTTGAAGAACACAAGAAGTTGACGAGCTGAGTTCAAGGTGTTGAAGGCGATAAAGGAATATAAGGTTTGAACTATGAAGACCTATGCACAGCCAGACGTAGAACTGCCAGAGGGATACAAACCTCCCAAGTTTGAGATGCTTGATGGCATAGGTGATCCCAGGGTCCATCTGAGGACCTATTGCGACAATCTTGTTGGGGTTGGGAAAGACAAAATGATCCGAATAAAACTCTTTATGAGGAGTCTTACTAGGGATGCTTTGTCTTGGTACATCAGCCAAGATCCCAAGAAATGGTCAATTGGGTAAGTATGGTATCCAATTTCATGGACCGGTTCAGGTTCAACATAGAAAATGCACCAGATGTTTTTTGCATCCAGAATCTCAAGAAGAAACCCATCTAGACCTTTTGCGAGTATGCTAGCCGTTGGAGATGGGAAGCAGCCAAGGTCAGGCCATCTTTGGACGAGGAACAGATGAACAAGTTCTTCATTAGAGCACATGATCCACAATATTATGAAAGGTTGATGGTTATCAAAAATCATAAATTCTAAGATATCATCAATCTCAGAGAAAGAATCGAAGAAGGAATCAAGAGCGGGATGGTAATGAATTTCGAGGCACTACATGCCACAAATAAGGCATTCCAATCAGGCGGCATATCGAAGAAGAGAGATGTTGGGGCAGTAATGGTGGCTCAAGGCCCGAAATCTCCACTTACCTATCAAACACATCTACCCACCCATCAAACACCTCTACCCACATGCCAAGCACCACCACCCACATATCAACCGTCATCTCCCAGATATTTCCAACCAGCCACTGTCCATCACACCTATAACTCCCAACCGTCTCATTTCTAGTCACCACCTACTCGCTAAAATTATCCAAGACCAAGACATAGCTTCGACCGCAAGCCACCCAGACAATACACCGCTATCGCTGAGCCCATCGACCAGTTGCATGAAAGGTTGAAAGCCGCAGGTTACGTCACTCCTGTTCCTACTATGGCATTAGAAAATCCATCCCAACGGGTCAATCCAAAAAAAATTTGTGCGTAACACTCTGGTATGAAGGGGCACACCTCTGATGAGTGCTGAACATTAAATGATAAGATCCAGATACTAATTGACAACAAGGTCATACAGGTAAAAGAAGCCGCACCTAATGTCCGCAACAACCCCCTTCTTGATTATAGAGGTGGTGGAGAACATGTGATAGAGACGAACGACGAATGGGACCCTGAGGGGTTGATTGGGCTTATTTGAGAAGGTGATGGCTCTAAAGTTCCAGTCACACTTACTCCCATAGTGGTACAGACTCAGTCACCAATCAAAGTTGAGGTAGCTGTATCAGTTCCATTTGAGGTAGAGATGGCCCCGCCTGCGACCACCCCCGCTCCATTTGATGTAGCAGTGGTCACACCTTTCACAGTGACAGTATCAACCACACCTCCTTTCGACTCAAAAGCAATACCCTGGGATTACGTTGTCGAAGCTCGGCAAAAAGGAAAGGAAAAGGTAGAGGAATTTGATGCTGCACAAGGAATGACTAGGACTGGAAGAGTCTATACACCTGAGCACTTGGGAGGATCAAGTAAGGATGCCACTACCAGGCAGCCTATCATTAAGATATGGCCAGATGACCTGTGGAGGCAAGTACAAGCAAAGGAGTATTCCATCGTTGACCATTTTAACAAAACCCCTGCTCAGATATCTATCCTGTCACTGTTAAAAAATTCAGAGGCACATAAGAACGCTTTAATGAAACTGTTGAGTGAGGCTTATGTACCCAATAACATCTCTGGCGGGGAAATGGCCAATATGGTAGGGCAAGTACTGTAAAGTCATAAGATTATCTTCCACGAAGATGAGCTACCGCATGAGGGGTTGAATCATAATCGAGCATTGCATATCACAGTGCAATTTGAAGACAAATTCATTGCCAGGGTCTTGGTTGACGGAGGTTCAAGCCTCAATATTTGTCCGTTGGATACCCTGAAAAGGTTGGACAAAGGTTTCATGAAATACGGGTGGGAAACATGAACGTAAAATCTTTCTATGGGTCCCAAAGGGTAACGATCGAGGAAATCAACCTTTGCTTGCAGATGGGGCCAGCTTGGTTTGACGTCGAGTTTCAGGTGCTCGACATACCAGCCTCATATAATCTTTTGTTGGGCTGACCATGGATCCATGCTGCTGGAGCCGTTCCTTCCACAATACATCTAGCTGTGAAGTTCGAATGGAATCGTCAGGAGGTGATCATTCATAGAGATGAGAGTAACCCCATTTACACTAGTCAAACTATCCTGGCTATTAGGCATATGAGAAGGCTAGGAGGAGAAACCTATCATCACATTGAACGGGTCTATGCCGTCGAGAAAGATAAATGGTGGAGCAGTAAAATAGAAAGTATATTGGCATGTTCTGGGTATGAGCCTAGCAAAGGGCTAGGAAAGAATCTCTAGGGCATCACTAAACCAATACGGCTGAAAAGTCATTGTACCACCTTTGGGCTCAGATATCAGTACACATTGCAAGAATACAATGATTGGTCGCCTTTATGGTGCGGACCGTATTACCCTCTCGAGCAACCAGTGCCACGCTTAGAACATGCTTTTCACCAAGGTGATACGATATGGGGGACTGCAGAAGAAAAAGCATTAGCTGGGTTGAAAAATTTGTTCTTGGAGGATGAAGACATGGACTGTAGTGCCATAATTGAGGAGGAGGAAGAAGAAGGTCTCACTATTCAAACTGTAAAGAAGGGAGCTGTTCTCAGGAATTGGACCACCACACCATCCCAAGCCCGCCGAGTTCCTGGGTAGCTTGGCAGATTTTACTTCTATAGCCATTCTAGGCATTTAAGATTTCCAATAATTTTGTTTTAAGATTTATTTGTTTCAAAATAAATGCTCGATTCATCGAGCCGTACTCGTCTAGATGATTTTTTCGGTTTTAATCAAATTTGCATTTGCTTTATTATTCATTACTATTTCTACAATTTTTCTTTCTACAACGTTATTATTACTTTTCTTGATGAACCAGTGACTGTGACATGTAATGATGCAACACAACATGAGAATAGTGATTCAGATGAAGAAGATGAGATACCCGAGAAAATTGTCAGGGAGGTTGAAAATTTTGAGAATAAGCCTAAGTCTAATCTGGACGAAACCGAAGCAGTAAATTTGGGGAACACCGAGACCGTCAAGGAAACCCGCATTAGCATTCACTTGTCACCAACATATAAGGAAGAATACATCCATTTTCTAAAGGAATATGAGGACATTTTTGCATGGTCATATGATGACATGACCGGTTTGAGCACGTACATAGTGGCTCACAAGTTGCCTACTAATCCCATGTGTCCGCCAGTGAAGCAGAAACTCAGAAAATTCAAATTAGATATGAGCCTGAAAATCAAGGAGGAAGTTACCAAGCAGATCAAAGCCAAAGTTCTCAGGGTGGTTGAGTACCCAACTTGGTTAGCTAACATCGTGCCGGTTCCGAAGAAGGATGGAAAGTCAGAGTATGTGTTGACTATCGGGATTTAAACAGAGCAAGTCCCAAGGATGACTTCCCACTACCAAATATACACATCCTGATCGATAATTGTGCCAAGAATGAACTCCAATCCTTTGTAGATTTCTTCGCTGGGTAACATCAGATTTGGATGGACGAAGAAGATGCAGAGAAGATAGCTTTTATTACACCTTGTGGTGTATACTGTTACAAGATGATGACATTCGGTCTGAAGAATGCTGGGGCTACTTACATGAGATCCATGAACACCATATTCCATGATATGATACATAAGGAGATAGAGGTGTATGTGGACGATGTCATTATCAAATTCAAGAGGTCCGCAGATCATATAGCGGACTTGAGAAAGTTCTTCGACAGGCTAAGGAGGTACAACTTGAACTGAACCCCGCAAAGTGTACATTCGGGGTTCCCGCTGGAAAGTCATTGGGATTCATTGTCAGTCATCGAGGGATCGAGCTCGATCCATCTAAGGTCAAAGCTATTCAGGAGTTACTGTCGCCTAGGAACAAAAAGGACGTGATGAGCTTCCTAGGATGTCTTAACTATATCAGTCGGTTCATAGCACAGTCCACGGTCATATGTGAACCCATCTTCAAAATGCTGAGGAAAGATACCAAGACAAGTTGGACCGAGCATTGTCAGAAAGCTTTTGACAAGATCAAAGAGTACTTGTCCACACCACCAGTTCTGATCCCGCCAGAACCAGGACGACCTTTGCTACTCTATCTATCTGTATTGGCTGAAGCCTTCAGATGTGTTTTGAGATAACATGACGAGACATGAAGAAAGGAGCAGACCATATACTACCTAAGTAAGAAGTTCACACCTTACGAAGCGCAATACTCTCTACTGGAACGCACTTGCTGTGCTTTGACCTGGACAACTCAGAAATTGAGGCACTACTTTTGTGCCTACACTACATACCTTATATCAGGATGGACCCTTTGAAGCACATATTCCAGAAACCTATGCCGACCGGGAAGTTAGCCAAGTGGTAGATACTGTTGAGTGAGTTCGACATCGTCTACGTAACTCAAAAGGCAGTCAAAGGACAGGCATTGGCAGATCATCTTGCTGAAAACTCGGTGGGAGGAGAATACGAACCCTTGAAAACGTATTTTCCTGATGAAGAAGTATAATTTGTAGGAGAAGACATTACCGAAGTATACAACGGTTGGAGGATGTTTTTTGATGGAGTTGCAAATTTCAGAGGAGTGGGTATTAAAGCAGTTTTGGTATCAGAAATGGGTCAACATTATTCGGTATCTGCTAAACTCAGATTTCCCGGCACTAATAGCATGGAGGAATATGAAGCCTGCATACTAGGGCTCAACATGGCGATCGACATGAAAATTCAAGAGTTGTTAGTGATCGGTGATTCAGATTTGCTTGTGCACTAGGTATAAGGAGAGTGGGCCACCAAGAATTCTAAGATATTGCCATATCTGCAGCATGTGCAGGAATTGAGAAAGAGGTTCACAAAGATAGAATTCCGACATGTGCCCAGAATTCAGAATGAGTTTGCTGATGCATTGGCCACCTTGCCATCTATGATACAACATCCAAATAAGAATTATATTGATCGCATTCCGGTGAGGATCCATAATCAGCCGGCATATTGTGCTCATGTCGAGGAAAAAACAGATGGAAATATTTGGTTCCATGACATCAAGGAGTATTTGTGAAAAGGAGAATGAGCATACAAACCACACTCAGAAACACACACTCCGGAGATTTTCCAATCACTTCTTCCACAGTGGAGGAAATCTGTATAGAAGAACTCCCGATTTGGGATTTCTAAGATGTGTCAACGTAAGAGAAGCTTCTAAACTGCTTGAGGATGTGCATGCCAAAACCTGTGGCCCTCACATGAATGGTTTCGTCTTGGCTAAGAAGATACTCAGGGCCGGTTACTTTTGAATGACCATAGATTGTATCCAGTATGTCCGCAAATACTTCCAATGCCATGTGCATGCCGATATGATAAAAGTGCCACCAAACGAGCTCAATACAACAAGCTCACGTTGGCCATTCGCCGCCTGGGGAATGGATGTCATTGGTCCGATCAAGCCCACTGCTTCAAACCGGCATAGGTTTATTCTGGTAGACATTGATTACTTCACAAAATGGGTAGAGGCTACATCTTACAAAGCCGTAACCAAGAAAGTCGTCACAGATTTTGTCAAAGGTTTGTCGATTCGGAGTTCCCGAGTCCATTGTTACTGATAATGCCGCCAATATCAATAGTGATCTGATGAAAGCCATGTGTGAAACTTTCAAAATCAAGCACAAGAATTCCACAGCCTACAAACCTCAGATGAACATAGCCGTAGAAACCGCTAATAAAAACATTAAAAAGATACTAAGAAAGACGGTAGAGAACCACATACAATGGCACGAGAAGCTACCTTTTGCTTTATTGGGATACCGCACTACGGTTCGCACATATACCAGGGCGACTCCCTATATGTTGGTTTATGGTATCGAGGCTGTCATCCCTGCCAAGGTAGAGATTCCTTCTTTAAGAGTCATACATGAAGCTGAACTCAGTGATGTGGAGTGGATAAGGAGTCACTATGAACAATTGGCCCTTATTGTTGGAAAGAGGATGAACGTAGTGTGTCACGATCAACTTTATCAGAATAGAATGTCCAGAGCTTTCAACAAAAGGGTCAAACTAAGTCAATTTACACCAGGTCAGCTGGTGCTGAAGAAGATCTTCCCACATCGAGATGAAGCCAAAGGGAAATTTTCTCCCAACTGGCAAGGTTCGTACATGGTTCACAGGGTGCTGACAGGAGGGGCGCTCATACTTGCAGAAATGGATGGAGAAATATGGTCAAAACTAATCAATTCAAATGCAGTCAAGAGATACTATGCTTAGATTATCTACATTTCCTCTTCTGATGTAATTGAACTACGCTTGACCTGATTCCCGTTTAAGAGGGGATACGTAGGCAGCCTTATGGGTTCGGTCATATCATAATAAATTTTTCATTTCCATCAAGATCAGAAACTGGTACAGAATTTTGAGGAGGACCCTCAAATTTCGGAGCAAGTCCAGCCGACGCCATCACATGCCAGAAAGTCAGAAATTGGTTAAGAATCTGGGGCAGAATTTTGAGAAGGATTCTCAAAATTCCGAAGAAGGTTCAGTAAGGCCTATTATCTGCAAATGGTCAAAAGATCATCTACCAAACTAGGGCAGAATTTTGAGAAGGACCCTCAAAATTCCATATAAGAAAACTGCAATGTCTTTGAGATGTGTTACAATCACTAGTTCATCTAAAATTACTTGATATATCAATACATTTCTAAAATGACTCTATTTTTATCAATGATTGCATATTTTTCGAAAACTTTATTTCCATAACAGTTAGGTGTTACCTAAGGGAACTCGAAATGGCTTTCAGAATGGAGTAAAGCAAAGCTAGCTGACAGAAGCATGAACCAACCTCCCCTCACAAAACTTACAAATTTTCTTTGAACGTAGGTACATCTGACGTAGCAATAACATCCACAAATATATACATATAGCAAAATTCATTATCAATCAGGACATCAGATACCGAATATATCTCCAGCTAAGACATATGCTACTCTTATTTGCTATTTGCTCTCTACATGAGGCTAATCCTTGCCTCCATATCTGTATGGGGCTAATTCCTGCCTCCATATTTACATGAGGCTAATCCTTGCCTCCCTACTTGCATGAGGCTAATCCTTGCTTCTATACTTGCATGAGGCTAATGCTTGCCTCCCTACTTGAATGAGGCTAATCTCTGCCTCCATACTTGCATGATGCTAATCATTGCCTCCATACTTGCATGAGGCTAATCCTTGCCTCCCTATTTGCATTTTTACATGACGCTAAACCTTGCCTCCCTAATTGCATAAGGCTAATCCTTGCCTCCTTACTTGCATGAGGCTAATCCTTGTCTCCCTACTTTATTGAGGCTAATACTTGCCTCCATATCTATATGAGGCTAATCCTTGCCTCCATATCTGCACGAGGCTAATCTCTACCTCCATATTTGCATGAGGCTAATCCTTGCTTCACTACTTGCATGAGGCTAATCCTTGCCTCCATACTTGCATGAGGCTAATCCTTGCCTCTATACTTGTACGAGGCTAATCCTTGCCTCCCTACTTGCATGAGGCTAATCCTTGCCTCCCTACTTGGATGAGGCTAATCCTTGCCTCCATATATGCATGAGGCTAATCCTTGCCTCCATATCTACATGAGGCTAATCCCTGCCTCCATATTTGCATGAGGCTAATCCTTGCCTCCATATCTGCATGAGGGTAATCCCTGCCTCCATATTTGCATGAGTCTAATCCTTGTCTCTCCATCCGCATGAGGCTAATCCCTGCCTCCATACCTGCATGAGGCTATTCCTTGTCTCCTCATCTGCATGATGCTAATCCTTGCCTCTATATCTGCATGAAGCTAATCCTTGCCTCTATATATGCATGAGGCTAATCCATGCCTCCATATCTGCATGAGGCTAATCCCTGCCTCCCCATCTGCACAAGGCTAGTCCTTGCCTCTATATCTGCATGGGACTTAGCACTGTTCCTCTTTGCACAAATATTGCTCTATTTTTTAATACTATCTATTTTCTTTTCAATTGGGCTAAGCTTCGCCCTCCATTTCACAAGACTAAGCCTTGTCTTGTTAACATCATATTATTGCATTATCATGGGCTAAAATATCGTCAATATATCCAAAGGCGTCATAGTCTAAAAGGCATCATCCTCATAGCCAGAAGACACCATGCCATGGCCTGAGAATCCCTCAAATTCGCATATCATTATTCAAAGGTGTCATGGTTCAGAGGCACCACTTTTTATGGCCCGAGAATATCATTTCATGGCCTGCGAATCCCTCACTAAACAATTCATGGCCCAGAACGTCATTGTCCAAGGACGTCATCTTTAATCGTCCAAAGACAACCTTCATAGTCTAAAGGGAATCTGCATCATGTTTAAATTTTCGCACAAATACATGTTCGTAGAATCTTTTATCTACAGGTAACTAGTAAGCAACCACTATCCCAACAAGAGCAACTTTGCTCCAGTTCCTTCAACTATCTCAAAACTTAACCGTTCACCATAGCCACTTTTGCTTCTCGTGTCTGTTCTTGCGATGAGTTCATCGGTATATTTTGCCAATGAATCCAGAACTACACATGACCTGATTCTTGTAAGACCAGGGATATGTAGGCAACTCGAAGACTGGAGTTCAGCCTCTGTCTTTCAAAACATCCCATCCGGTCAAATTGGCCATCATTTCTTTACCCGAAAACTCTTCCATCCTTCCCGGGTAAAGAGGGGCAGCTGTTGATACCTAATTTTTTCATAATATTTTCAAAATTATGCCTGGGCATCAATTATTATTTTTCATAAAATTTCTGCATTTTTTAAAAATATTTAACTAATTTCTCCTAGCATTTATTTTATAAAACAATCACTGATTGCATCACGAATAGCTTTATAATAATTTTGTAATTTAATTTTATCATTTACATTTGTAATAAGTTTCAATTGTTGAACAAATAGCCACGTATGTATTTTTAGGATACAATTGCAATTACTTTGCAATTATAGCCTATGCGTGTATTATTATATTATTTTGCCAAAGAATAGCCTTTTATATTTTTAAAATATTAAGTAATTAGTTTAAAACATTTCTGTGCATGGAAATCATTTTTCATAATTTTATTATCCATTTTTAAAATTGTTTTAGAAATTAATTATGTATTTAACAAATAGCCCCTTTTCATTTAAGACTTAGCCTATCAACTAGCCCAATTCTAACCCTTTTGAACCAGCCCAGAAACCCTAGGCCCAATACTGGTCTGCCTAACCCAATACCTAGCCAAATCCTGGTCGTTGATCATTTTGATCAACGGTCCAGGTTTTCCCCTTCTTAAATTAAACCTAATGACCCCCCAAAACCTAATTCATTTTACACCGTACACCTCCATCACCTAATACTCTCTGCTTTCAAACACTCTCAACCTAAACCCTAATCTCCAAATGCCATAACTCATCTATGGCCATCTCCGATGACTTCTCACCACCCTTCAGGCCTCCAATGGCCTCCCTCACGTCACTGTTGCCATCTCTAGGGCCCTCAATGGACCAGGGCTAGTCGACTTGCATCTATGGTTCCTCTCTCACTTGTTCCAGGCTATTCCGTTGTGATTTCGAGTGAAATCGTCCTATATTAGCTACAATCTATGGTTTTCTAAGCAGGTTTCTTCATCTCTGTATGGTTCTCTTTAAAACCTTAATTTCTTTTCTAAACCTCTTAGATCTGTACAGATCTAAGATGATTTGGGTTTGTTTCATGTAAGTTTTACAATAGCCTTAAGATTCTTTACAAGAATCGTATGATTTCAAGTGATTTTCATCTTTTCCTAAAACTAAGGTTTCCAGAATTTCTTTTTAAAAATTGTTTGATGATTTTCTGTGTTTAACCTTCTGCTTCTCATCTATTTTGACTGATTTTATGAGTCTGCTACAACCTTAGCCCATTTGTACAGAAAACCCTAATTTTTTGGGGTTCTTCATTTGGTTTCTAGATATTGGTACATCTGATTGTGTTCTTGCTTTGGGTTCTTGTGATTTCTCGTGATTTTCTTGTCTTAATATGCTTCTACTAAATTGCTTGGTTCAACACTTTCGCCGATTCTATATTCTTGATCTTTCTTAGTAAATTAGTGTCGTTTAACTTTGTGTTTTGTTAAGCTATGTGAAATCCTGACTATTCATGTTATACCTTATTTTTATATGCTAAACATGCTGACTCTTACATGACTTTCTGAACCCTTGATTACTCTGAATACCTTATTTCCTGGTTTAATTTGAACACTTTCCTTTAAACGTTTGATTCTTACCTCTTTACTCAATTTGATTGAATTTGCTTGCCTTAAATATTTTTCCCTGCCTTGTTTGTATTTCGCTGATTATTACTGATTCGTTTCCTTAATTAAACTGCTGTTCATTTACCCTTAATTACCTATTCTATACCTAAACTTTACTTGATTCTTTTCCTTAAATACTTAGCATGATTTTACTGTTGATCTAATTGTCCCTTGATTAAGGGAAGATCTTGCTGATTTACATGTGGCTTCTTTGATTTACTACTTAATTGATCTCTTACCTTATGTGTCAAGATTTTGATTACTATATAAACCTCCTCTTCTTTTAAGTTCTGGACAACAAAACATTAGTTCACAAAAGGCACACTTACACTTTAAAAGTTCTCTTTCACTTCTGCTTTTGTGATACTTGCTGATCTAGCCGACTGAAAACCAAGGCTAGAAATTGGAACTTCATTTGCTTTATATTCTACACCCGTTTCTTCAATTGGTATGTCTCTAGTTATGTTTTGGAATCCAAACCCTATATGTTTCATTCTTGCACTAGTTCATCAGTTATGAGTTCCAACTTGAATTCCTGCCTACTTCTTTGTTCAACATGTCTAAAATCTGCTTGTTCAATGTATGCTTTATATTCTACACTCTTTCTTGCTTACTTCTTTGCCTAGCATGTCCAAAATTCTGTCCTGTTCAATGCATTTCTTTACACTCTGCACACTTTTCTGCCTACTTCTTTGCCTAGCATGCCTAAACTATAGGTTTAATCCTGTTCAAGACAGGCCAACTATCATCTATGTCCTAACTATTTACTAAGTCTCTAAGATCCTAAGTGTTGCATACAGTTTGTGACTATATGTTTTCTCTATCCCTATCCCTGTACCCTAAGGTGATTCTTAAGTGCCACAATCCCTTTATACCCATGTGAAGTTCTAGTTGTTAAGTGTTCTGAATGTCTCTTATGACCAATTAATTGTCTGCTATTTTGGCACTCTTCTCAAACTGTCTTTTACCACAAAACTATTTCTTGTTTTCTAAAAAATCTCTTTTACTTCTAAAGTCATCTCTATACTATTTTCAAAACAAAACTATACCAAGCACTCTCACTTTACTCTTAGGATATTAGGTTCTGCCCCTCTGATATGTGTACTGCCTTGAGACCCTTGAGATCTCTCTGAACACTCGCATGTCAGAGCTGTCCTTTCCACACTGCACCTAAATCAGTTACTGTTTGAGAAAAGGTCTAAGTGTGAGCACTGCCTGGGATTCTTGAGGTCCTTAGGGAACTCTGACATACCTAGACATGATCTTGTCTATGGAACTTTGGCATTTAAGGCTATTGGAGGCTTGGGAAGTCACTTGGGCCTGCTTCAGGCTCCATATATTTAACTTCTTCTTTTTTCTTTATTTGTTTATCTAATTTATTTAGCCGGTCTGTAATAATTATTTGTAAACAACATTAGGGTGATTAGTGAAGGAATCTTACATACTCTTCGAATATCTGTATGAGAGGTATGGCCATAGCAAGTCCTACCGTACCTACCATAATGAGCTCTCTCTCACTTCTCTAGGCCACATCCACCACAGAGTGTTCATGTTCATTGTATGCTTCTTAGGCCAGATAGTATTCCCAATGAAAAGGGAAAGAATCCACACTAGGTTGGCCATGGTCGCCAAGGCTCTGATGGAAGGGATCAATGGACAGACATACACTATAGTCCCCATGATCATAGCCGACATCTACAGGGCTCTGTAGTGCTGTCAAAGAGGGGTCAAGCATTTCGAGGGTTGTAACATATTGCTGCAGTTGTGGTTGTTAGAACATTTTCAAGTTGTACCAAGTGCTTGGAACGACCATCTAACCGAGGAACAGGTACAATGGATGTTTGAATAGTTCCCAACAGACGAATTCATCATCAGATCTAGGGATGCTCCGTACCTGGTGCTGATTGGGTTTAGAGGGATATACCCTTATGTCCCTATTCGAGTTATGAGGCAAGCAAGTTGGAAACATGTTGTACCAAGGGTTGCCAAGATGAGTCATTTCAGGGCAAACTTTCAAGACGACGACGTCCCTTACAAGTGCCAAGCTCAACACATGTGGTACTACAAAATCATTATGGAAAAGAACACCGTTGAGCTAGATAGGTATCATGCAGGGTGTGAACCTCTCACTTGGGCCAGTTTTAGGCTCCCTATAGTTAACTTCTTCTTTTTTCTTTATTTGTTTATGTAATTTATAAAATCGGTCTGTAATAATTATTTGTAAATAAAATTGGGGTGATTAGTGAAAAGGGGTGGGTAGTTATATATGTTGGGTAAATCAGGGTAGATACCATGCCTATAGAATTTGTGATAATGCATTTGGTGTGCTTGTAGGTCTTATGGAGATGCTTAGAGGCTAAAGGGGTCCCGGTTACCTATATTAGGGCGATTAAGGGCATGTATGATGGAGCTAAGACTCGGGTTAGGACAGCAGGAGGCGATTCAGATTATTTTCCGGTTATTACGGTGTTGCACCAAGGGTCTGCATTCATCCCTTTCCTATTTGCCCTGGTGATGGATGCTATAACGCATCATATTCAGGGGGAGGTGCCATGGTTCATGCTATTTGCTGATGACATAGTCCTAATTGACGAGACACGATGCGGCGTCAGCGAGAGGTTAGAGGTTTGGAGACATACCCTTGAGTCCAAAGGTTTCAGGTTGAGCAAGACGAAGACGGAATACCTTGAGTGCAAATTTGGGGCAGAGCCGACGGAAGCGGGAGTGGAAGTGAGGCTTGATTCTCAAGTCCCTAAGAGGGGTAGTTTCAAGTACCTAGGGTCGTTTATTTAGGGGTCCGGGGAGATCGACGAGGATGTCACACACCGTATAGGGGTGAGGTGGATGAAATGGAGGATAACGACGGGAGTCCTGTGTGACAAGAAAGTGCCACTGTTACTGAGAGGTAAATTTTATAGGGCAGTGGTTAGGCCTGCTATGTTGTATGGGACTGAGTGTTGGCCGGTGAAGATCTCACACATCCAGAGGATGAAAGTTGCAGAGATGAGGATGTTGAGGTGGATGTGCGGGCATACAAGGAAGGATAAGATTAGAAATGAAGATATTCGAGAGAAGGTGGGGGTGGCCCCCATGGAGGACAAGATGCGGGAAGCAAGACTCAGATGGTTCGGGCACATTCAGAGGAGGAACACTGATGCACCGGTGAGAAGGTGTGAACGACTGGCGGTGGTGGGTACGAGGAGAGGTAGAGGGAGACCTAAGAAGTATTGGGGAGAGGTGATCAGGCAGGATATGGCGCGACTTAGGGTTACTGAGGACATGACCCTAAACAGGGAATTGTGGAGATCGAGCATTAAGGTTGTAGGTTAGGGGAAATTGTGATATCTTTTTTACAGCGCACTAGAGTGAGACTAGCTAGTTAGGAATTAGTCTTAGAATGCTATTGATCAACTACTGATGATGGGCTTTATCTTCTGTGTATTAATACCTTACATCTTTCTCGTATTTCCTATATCTCTTATATTGCTGTTACTTTGTTTTTATGGTATTTATGTTATGTTATGGATTTTATGGTATTTTATGTTGTTTTATTATGAGTATATTGATAGTACTAATATAGTGTCTCTTGTTGCCTCTTCGAGCCGAGGGTCTCCTGGAAACAGCCTCTCTGCCCCTCGGGGTAGAGGTAAGGTCTGCGTACATATTACCCTCCCTAGACCCCACTTGTGGGATTACACTGGGTTGTTGTTGTTGTTGTTGTTGCATTTGGTGTGCTTGCTATACTTTAACAATATCAAAAATCATGCCTATAGGATCTAAATTGCTTCATTAATAGAAATCATGTCTATAGGATTAAAATCAACTTTATAAGTAGATATCATGCCTATAGAGTGTAAAGTGATTGAGTTCAAGTTTCTGCTAAAACATGTCTTTACATCCGTCTCACTAGAAATCATGCCTATAAGTTCAAAAATCAACTCTTAACAATTAGATACCATGCCTATAAGAATTAAAATCAGAAATACTGTCTATAGAACTTAAAATCAGTTTAGTTAAACAAATCAATTTAATTCATTCTGGATTGGCTTAATCAACTGTCGCTTTTTTAAATGAGTTTTTCAAACACCGCCTCAATTTACTACAGCTAGAAAGCATGTCTATAGGATCTCAGGTGTCCGTTTAAAAATTGCTCACTGTTTACTGCATCAATATAGATATCATGCTCTTAGGACATCACTGTTCTACGTTTAGGCAAGCCTATAGGATAATTTAAATTCTGCAGCTCTGAAACTGTGCTTTGTTATTTAAAACTGTTCAGATTTAACAGGCCTAAATCAGTAGGCAAGCTAAATAGGATTTTAACACTTTGTCTTAATTCAATACTGTATAATCCCTGCTCACCTAGATATCATGTTCTATGATTTTCTCTTAAATACTTGACTGTTGTTTGAAGACATACATTTACTTGTTATATTTGTGGAGGTGATTTTGAGCCTATAATTTGTTCCCTTTAAATGCAGTCCTAATTGTTCTTGATTGACACCTAGATTTTTTATCCTTTAAAACCTTAGGAAGTTCTAGAACTACTCTAGCTAGAGGTCCTAAATACCTCCAGGGCCACAAGGAAGAAACACGTAGTGCACGCTTAGGACATCTGTCAAGGTTATTAGAACGCTTTAGGCTATGACCAAGGGGAGGGAATTGGGTAGTAAGGATATGATGACTATACGCTAATGTCA
Source organism: Nicotiana sylvestris (assembly GCF_000393655.2). NCBI lineage: Eukaryota > Viridiplantae > Streptophyta > Magnoliopsida > Solanales > Solanaceae > Nicotiana > Nicotiana sylvestris. Next base: position 33,673,020 of record NC_091057.1, read on the forward strand.
CGTGTAGCCCTTCATTGAGGAGTGTTTACCGGGCATTGTGTGGGGTGATCCTATAGGCTAACCAACCTAAGACCCCTCTTTCCCAATTCCCGATGTTTAGACTTTACTCTTTTATATTCAACCTGTTCAAATTCATTGTCTTATTACTTGAGTCATACAATGTCCAAAACATGCCCTTATTTTCAAGTATGTGTTTAAACTATTTATTTGTTAAAGGACTAATTCATAAGTGTAAGTTTGGCTGGGACCCACCGTTGTGGACCAAGAAGGGTGCCTAACACCTTCTCCTCAAGGCTATTTTGATCCCTTACCCTAAATCTCTGGTAATGCAAACTAGTCCAAGAGTTAATTACTCTAGGTGCCCTAACGCACCATAATCCGTTAGGTGTCGACTCTTCAAAAATCCAAATTCCCAAAAGGAAATGAGTTATTACCCCTATGAATACCTACAAAGAAAATCTTTTTGTCCTTTTTTCTTTAGACTTAAATCCCTTAAGAAAATTGTCTAGGATATCCATCGTCAGGAAAAGTTTGATCATTGTTTTTCGTTTTTCTAAAAAATAAAAAAAATATTCAATTAAACTAACACAACTAGAATAGCATAGAAAGTCACTCAGACAATCTCCTCACCCCACACTTAAAATTGTGCATTGACCCCAATGCACACCATAACTAGTAAGAGGGTAAAAAAAACTCCCTGGTAGGCCAAAGGCCGAAGCACTAGCAGCTCATGGGGTAATCAGACTTCTCCCAGGCTTGGTCCTTCGTGCGGGTACCTCACACTTAGTTCCGACCATCTAGTTTGTTGTTGCATCCTTCCAATAGCTTTGCTTTCCATGCTTCTAGAAAATCAAATATCGACACTGCAAAAATAATACAATAATTAAAAAAATTAATAATAATAAAATTAAAATAAAAGAAAGCAGTAAAGTTAGGTTGTCTCCCAACAAGCGCTTGATTTAACGTCGCGACACGACGCGAATCACTTTCTGCCTCCACTTTGAACTTATAAATTGGACTCCAAGTTTTGATTCTGCTCTGTGATCATGCTCCTGGGTGGTAGAATGAATCTGACTGGTCCAATAAAACAATGTAGTATTCTGCATTTCTTGGCCTTTGGATGAGATGTGTATTCCTGACTTTCTGGCACGAAGAATTCCAGAATGTAGGCATCTTGTTCCTTACTGCTTGACTCATCAAGTAACTCGGACGACTCTATTTCCATATCATAATCCAAACACAATGTGGAAAAATGTTTGGAGTGTGGATCAATGCGCTCTACTACATGAGCATTGGGATTCTCAACATCCTCAACATTAATGACACTAGAGTCAACTAAATACGTATCATCAATGTCCTTGGTTGACTCTAATATCTTTTCTACAACATCGACATGCTCAAAATCTAGTTCGATTGATTGTTGGTGTTCTACTCTGGCCTTCTCCACTAGCGCCTCAATTTCTGTATCTAATTCACGCTCTTCTTGGATACTATTCACAATATTGGCTTGTTGAGCATTAAATTCTTCAACCAGTTGACTCGTGTGAACTTTCAAGTTGTGAATAGTTTCCTCTTGTCTTTTGATCTGCAGTTGTAATTTACTATTTTGTTCCAGAGGGCACTTTAACATATCTTCGATCTTCTTCTGGTCAGCTTCCCTAAGTTCTTTGTTCATGTTATCCTCACAAGAAAAAGTAGAACCATCATAATAAGGGGTTGGGAAAGATAAGAAATATAAGCACAACCATAAAAGTGACCACCTTGACCAACACACATATCACACACATTCCACAAATAAGATTGAGTTGGTGCACATAACTCGCTCTCGGGAATATTTTGATAATTTTGCCATGGGTGGTTTCCTCCACAATATGCATAAGGAGGATTAAAAGTAGAATTTCCAACATCAAAACTCTCATAATTGCATGATTGAATGTTTTTTTATTTAATTATTTTTTTTAAATTAACAAGTAAAACAAAAAAAAAAAAAATCAAATACAAGAAAGCAAAAATAAAAGTGTAAACTTGCAACCTAGCAATATATACACCTACAACTAAACAATTAGTTCCCCATTAACGGAGCCAAAATTTGATCACGCCCAACTATGCCTTATAAAAAGGACTAAGCGGTCGTTGCAAATATAATCCGGTTTACAAGTCCGGCATTGAATCCCACAGAGAACTGAGGTGTAGCTACAACTGTTCACTATCACCAAGAAGACAAACTTGAACAATTCCTAACTTATAGATATTTAGATTTTTCTGTTTAACTAATTAACTAACAAATTAAAATAGTAAATTAACAACTAAAAATACTAAGGGTTGGAGAAAAGATTAAGGAGGTCTAGAGTTATAATTTTCCCTGATGTCGGAATCCTTCCCGCTATGTTTGCTATAAATTTGCCTAAGTCTTCTCTATCGACCATGATCACTCTGACTGTCGTAACTCTCTCCCGAGTAATTACAACAATATACTAGACATATTCTCTCAAATTACGCTAGATAGCTTTTAAGTACAACTCACTTAGATCGCACCCAAGGTTTTGTTATCCCTAATCCCACCTTTAAACCCTTTGTATTGATCCCTCATATAGTTATGAGTGATGATGTTCCACAACAAACTAAATATACACTCTCTCCCGAGTAATACACACTAAATAAGCACAGTCGATTGAGAGCTCTTCAACCAACCACAATAATAACGTAGTTGAACAAATAAAGAAAATACTACGGCAAAATTATATTAACGTAACAGGAAAGCCATCCTTCAATAGGTTCCATCAAAAACCTAGATAACAAATTAGCTATTCATAATAATATGCAAAACTACAATACTAGAATTCATAACCAATAATGAAAATAGGAAGAAGGAATTGAAAAATTTATAGAAGAATTCTCCGCCTTGCTCCTAGTGTGTTGTTGCCTCCGTAGATCTTAAGTGTGTCC